>NW_011948412.1:15010764-15063385 GCF_000503995.2 Ceratosolen solmsi marchali | reverse complement strand
GTTAGCTAGATCGTTATTTGTACAATCGCTATATTTCTGGTTTCCAATTACATGAGATTTATCAAATGACATACATTTAGTCTTTCCCCGTCTCTTGCGTTCCACTACTCTCAGCAGCTACACATTATTCTCGGCTTAAAAGTCACCGTTTTTCCTTTGCACTCGGGAGGAAAGTTCGAATTCTTTTATTTTAGGTGTTGAAACTCATACCACGTATTTATATTCACGTTGGTACTTTCATATTATTTATGCATTCAATATATATATATATATATATATCGCATACTCGCATAAAACATGCACATATATAAATATGTATCTATAATATTGTCTTCAAGGTGTTAAAAGGGCATGTATTTTATTCATGGCTGGACTTGGTTGGAAGATTTCAATAAACGTTATTCCAAGAATATAATATCTACATCTCGATCCTATAAGGTTAAACAAATGGACAAAATATAGATTTTACTTACTTTATCGCGTACAAACTTATTGGAAATTTTTTCATATTTATTTCCTTACTTTTCTATTAAAAATATTGTAACAGAAATTCCAGGCTCATTAGTTTTCCATTAATCAACAGGCAATTATATGCAACGATTTTTTACACTTCACAGTTATCGCTTTTAGTACCTGAGATCTACTTTGATTATATAATAGATATAAAATTTTTTAACTCTAATTAGGAATAATTTAAATAGTTATTCTAAAATCATTCCTCTTTTATTCTATTGAAAAAGTTTTAAATAATCTGTCAAATTCTAACAAACCTTTATTTTATTCAAGAATTATAACAAATTAAAAAATTAAAAAATATTAATAATAAACTATTTAAATTAAATATAAATTAATTGTAATTACTTCAACTACATTTTACATTGTAAATTTTTAACTAATTCGTATGAATTTAAATGTATATTGTATGAAAATGTTTTGTTATTTAATTTCTATATAAGAGCTTATTAAATTTAATATCTGTGAATACTTTGAAACAATGACTATCAAAAACTGAAATAAAAAAAATTAATAATTTAAATTTTATTTGTTCATATTATTTTAAAACATTAAAATATATCTGTTTGATATTATCTATACCTCATGGATTCACATGATGATGGTTGTAGATAGAATCTATAAAACTTGTAGTTTCTGAAAATTTAAATTTTACAAAAATTTTTCCTAATATGCCTATATACATTCACTCAATAAACTAATTTCTATGCATTATTTAATTAAATTCCTTATACGCTACGAATATCAAAAATAAACGGAAAGCATTTTCTTTAAAGAACTAATAAATAAACTCTGATTTCATTTTAGCTGTTCGAAATAGCTATACTCATTCTAGTAGGATGAAGAATTAAATCGAGCAGATGTAATATTAAAAGAGTATTAAAAAAATTAATTAACTAATACCTGTATGCTATATAAACAGTTTATAAAAATTATATAAAATGAACAAATGAGACTAATGAAATATATTTGAAAACAATTCTGTATATTAAAGTAAAATTTATTGCATTTATCAGAAAATTTCGTTATTGAACAGATTTTATAAAAGGCTGCATTACGTTTAAATGCCTTAATTCTAAACAGTCATTCTCTTCACAGCATTCCACACCCTTGCCACGTTCCTTTCGTATTTTTTTATTTTTCTCTCTTTAAGCTATAGCAGTTCAGGATTTTTAAAAACAAATTTGCACGTTTTAAAACTTTATTTAATGTTTATTTACATCTCAAATTTTAATCACCCACAATAAACATATAAAATACGAGATATAAATCAGATAATCGAAATCTATATAATCTGTAAATGTAAAATTAGTATTATAATTATTACAAATTAATTATATTTTGTATAAAAATTACAGTTTGTTTTACATTATTTAGATAAGAGTTCAATAAAAATTGAGTTTTTAATTTATAATTCATTATTTATCAAGTCAATTTATACGCGAGTTCGAATTAGAAAGTTTTTAAGGACAAAATTTAAATATTATAAGTATATAATATATAAAAATTATTTTATTAATTTGATATCAACATTTTAAAGAATAATGTATCAAATATTAATATTAATTACATTTTAATATCACTTATTCTAACTCTATAGAATCGAATTCTATAATACTTATGTCAAATGCATTTTGCTAATTAAAATAAGTTTTAAATTATGTTAAAATCTCTGTTACATTCTAGATAAATCGTATAAAATAACATTGTGTTTGAAAAAATGTGTATTTGAAATGGATAAAAAGAAAAGAAAAATTAGTATTAATAAAAATTTGAATAAAATAGTCTCAAAAATATAAACAAATTTAATACTTTCTAGTGAAAAATACGGGAAAATACGATAAGGATAGAGTTAAACGAAAGATTTTAACAGTGAACAAACAACACAATATTAGAAGGAAATAAAACAGAGGGATACGTATAGTGACGGGGAAAGGTTGAAGGCGACTAGTGTAGACATTCGCACTGAATAAATGTTTAGAGAGGCTAAAACAGAAGGTCCCTTCCGATTAGATGCCAAAAATAGCTTTACGACACTCGTAAGTACGATCACACTACGCTCTGCTACATTCTTTTCTTTATCATTACAAAAAAGTACAAATCTTGTTGCACGAAATATCAACAACAATACATTAGATATTAACAATCAATTCATCAACAATAATATAACAATAACAATCAAACATCAATTCAGTTCTTGAATGTATAAGTAATTTATTATCGTTATTTAACACAAAAATAAATCGAACAATATAATTAGAAATAAAAAAATTAAAAGGGAGAGAAGAGAGATAATATTTATTATAAACACAATTATACAATAAATTAGTAAAATGGATTGCGAATTGCACAATATAAATTAGAAAATATAAATATTCATAAGTATAACTAATAATCATAGAAAAATTATTCAATTGTCAGAAAATATCTTTGATATTATATTTAAAAGTTTAGTTAGAAATTAAGAAATAAATTTACAATATATATTTTCATCTTTATTTCTTTCATAATTTGTCCGTTATATACAATGATATTTTCGCATTATTCGTTCATATTATTTAATATTTAGGATAATTTACATAGAATAAATTATATACAAATTTTAAAATTAATTAAAGTATTTAATAACTTAAAGAAAAACAATTGTATGGCAAAAATTTGTTTTCATAAGAATACATTGTACAGCTATTTCTTTTAAATATATAATTTACAAACATTATTTCAATAAAACATTGATGTAATATATATGGTGTATTAAATTAAATAAACTACATTATATAAAATATATTATTTTTCTTTTATTACACAACCAAAGATGTTTTTGCAATTCAGTATTATAAATTATAAATAAATACTATAATTTGAGCATATATTTTTATGTAAATAATAACAAAGAAGTAAAATGAAATCTAAAAATGTATTATTTATATATTATAATTTATTATATATAATCATCAAATAAAAAGATATTGCTCTAGACCTTGCTTAACATTTTCATTTAGTATTTTATATTGTTTATGTTAAGACTTTCTAAAAACAAGGATTGACAGACAAGACATTCGTTCTAGTCTTATGCATCATGAAATTCCTCCTTCGTATTAAGATAGTTTTACTTATATTTTTAGTGTGTATAGATTCATAATTTTCTATTTATTATTTATTAAAGAACATAAATAAATTGTATAAATTTAAAGTGTATATAGTAATCATACAATTACAAATACTGTTTGTTAAATGTTCTAAATTTATGATCTTTCAAATTCAATTAAACGTGAAAATAAACAATTACATAAACTACGATAGATTACATGTTTCTTTATATTTTATTATGTGCTGTCAGTTTCGTTTTCATGTACATATTACAGAATTATATAAACAAATAATCTTTTAATGGAATTTTACATAAAAAATTTATAATTTATATTGGATTATTTTAAGGGTATGTGACTTTTTGAAATTTTGAATTCATATTAATTCCATATAAATTTTATGTATATAAAATATAATTTATCATGTAGGGCTAATGAATATTTATATTTTTTCTGACTTTATAATAATTTTTTCAATAGAAATTTGGATTTGAAATAAATGTTTTATTATATTTAATATTTATTAATTTATTATTTTAGTTTTATAAGTTTACTTAATTCTAGCGTGGATAAAATATTTAATTTTTTAATTGATGTCAAAAAATTTATAATAATGTAATAAATGCAATAATCTCAAAGAACGTTTATTCGATATCCTCTTTATGTATACGTGTATCTACAGGTACAGATTCGAAAATTAGCCATCGCTTCACATGCAACTATATTAAAAATAATTGAATTTCACTAAGGGGTGCTGCGAAAAAATATACAAAATGAACTGTGTTTATTTTTCTAAGAGAAATTATGTAGCCACTGGCATAATATCTAAATAGCAACTTTGTAAGATAACCCATATATATATATATATATATATATTGTTGATCTCCTTTTTACGGAAAGTATATTATAAATATAATAATGATACTTAAGAATATTATAAACATAATAATGTCCTTATAATGATCTATCGATCTACCCCTGCTGATTGTATGTGGTAGAACAATTGATATTAAATAATGAGGACATTACAGACAGGTATGCACTAGAAATACTCAACTGCGCCTTTTCCCCCCTTTTACGTACGCATTACTTTTACGTCTTTTATGGTCTTTCTTCGCAATTTATATGACTAAAAAAATCTTTAATTATTGTACGTAAAACAAAAATGTAGAGAAGAACGTGTAAGTCATAGAATCAGACATCGAAGAAGTAAAGAAATCTATTCCATAAAATTCCAAAAACTGCATTAAGTTCTCTAGCAGCTTTTACAAGTAACCATACAATAGAAATAATACAAATTGAAATTTTTAAGAGAAACTAAATTGTTTTAAACAAAAAGTCAAACCTAAATATTATCCACACTAAAAAAAATAAAGCAAATATAACTCAGCCATTTATCAGTACAATCTATGCTTTCGACAGAAGTTCCAAAATGTAAATATTAACCCTCTTAAGCTTTTAATATAAATAATTTAATTAAAAGTAAATTTATAAAAAATATTTATTATTACCTTATATTATTATTTTATTATTATTATATATTATTATATATTATTATTATTATTATTATAGTTTATTATCAATTGAAAGTACACTAATTCATCATTTTCATTACTAACTATAATAATAAATTTTATCAACATCGTAACTTAATATTTTATACTGTAAATCAAGGTGAAATTATCTTATTTTTATCAAATTGCAGGTAAACGGCCAGGACGTTTCGACCTCGAGCCACGAACACGCAGTACGGTGTTTTCAGTCGGCCCAGGAGCCGATCATTGTCGAAGTGTTACGCCGACAAAATCCGGCTATGTCTGCATCGATGACACCTGTAATGCAAGATCAGGAATATCAAGCACAGTACCAGGAACAAGAGCAGGAACAACATCAAGATCAAGAAAATACTTTCACGTTATTGGTATCAACGGCAGTGCAGACAGATTGGGCTGGTCTCATTGACGATGATGATTTTGTACCGATGACACTTCACGCCGATGAACAAACAAATGACAGCTTTGATGATATTCTTACTCAAGAAATTGATTTTGAGGTAAAATATTTTATACAATTTTGCTTCTTTTAAATATAGTAGATGGTGCTTCAAAAGATTAATGTACTATACATTTGTTTAATCCTACTTTCTGGTGATATCTTATTTCATACATATTTGAAATGTATTCGAAATGTTAAATTATTGATACACCAAAAAGAATATATATTTTTGATATCAATTTATTGTTCTTTTTTTAAAATGTGCATATATTTAAAATTTATGAAAAAAAGTTTTAATTTAGGTTATGTTATAGCTAACAGTATATTAATAAATTACGAATGTAAATTATTCTTTTAAAATTTACTATTATACCTACATTATAAGTTTTGGCAATTCATATCTTAACCAATTTTAATTACTAATTTAATTAGATGCATTATCAACAAATACAGATTTTATAATAATTTTGATACGTTTGAATCTGTAATCTTAATTATAAAATTGATTCATATTTCAGTTTTAATTTTTTCATTTTATTGAAAATATAATTATATACTAATACGTATTATAAAATAAATATACTTATTCAAACGTAAATAGGATTAAATAATTTTATTTCAAATAACAAGGTGTAGTAAAATTCTTCACTATTAAATTATATTATAGCCAGGTGTATTATCTTTATTTTGTCACGCTATAATATATGTTCAAGTCTAGATTATTGATAAAACATGATATATTGGTATAGTCTACGCAAATCAACCCTTCAATTCTCTACCGACATAATAACTTGATATATATATACATATATATCACCCCTCGTTTTCTAGCGAGCCTTAATTGATTGTGCATGAAATATCTCATTGCCCTATCTAAACCTTGATTATTCTACGACACATACGGCTTTGAACAATTTACTAGTATAGCTAATTATGAAATTTTCCACAAAATTCTCAAAGTTATGCGTAAATCACCTTTTGATTTAGAAGAGCCAAAATGTATTATCAATTGCTCTAAATATTTACCAATCAGGCGATAATGAGTATTACAAATTCTATATAAAAATAGTGAAACGGACATTTAAGTACTTGAATTAAAATGTGATCTCGTAATTTCTAAAAATATGACAAAAAAAATAAAGAAAATGATCTCTTATTCTTTTAATCGTTTTACCTTACATTAAATTTCTTATTTTAATCTTCCATATAATAAGAAAATTTTTAGTACAGAAGAAGTCTAATACTTTGTTCAAAAACTATCTTATTCATTTTTTTTATTTGCTTTTTTGTTTATAAAAGTTCTTATTTCATTGATAAAATGCATATCAGATAAGCTTTTACACATAAATCTATATTATATAAAGGCACTTCATTGTTTTTATTCGATTATATTATAAATATTTGCATTGCCTAAATAAAATTAATATAAAATAATTACAATTTATTCAGTTCAATATGAATTATAAATCTTTTCAGTACCTAATAAAAATTAATATAATACAATTAAAATTCATTCAATTCAATATTAACTATAAATGGGAATTTAGTTAAAATTATAATAATTCATCAGTGAAACCAAAAGACCTAAAACTTTAAAGATATCAAAAATACAACTACCGAATCGCTTGCTATTGTAAAGAAATTTTACAGATTCTTATATTTTCTTCGTGTATATAGTTTAGAAGGAAAATAATGGCAATTCGTGTTAAAAAAATTTAATTATTTAAATAAAAGATACGATAATAACAATAAAAATTAAATAAAAATTAATAAATGTGAAAATGGATTCATTGTGTCTTATGATTAACTATTTAACATTAGACATTTTATCTCTTTTTTCATTAAAATCAATAATTCACTAACTTATAAGACAAGTATCAACATAATTCTATATTTGACATATTGAAAAGTCTGAGATTAAAAATTATATATATTTAAGAATATTTAGAACCCTTGACAAAATCTGCAAAAAATATCAAGTTGATTGGGGGAAAAAATATGTTTACATTAAAAAGGAACAGGCATATACATTTATTAACTATGAGAATCTTTATACTGTGTTATATATATATTGTATTGTAAATAAAACTTCTTATAAATATATTTCATATGCAAATGATTTATAAAATGTTTATAACCAAGTATATGGAAGGTATTGATCAGGATAAAAAAAAGGAACACTAGTCTATAACCTTTGAAAATAAAATTTTAAAAGAAATATGACTAACCATAAACTCTGTACAAACATTTTCTCTTTGTAATAAATTCGTATGATAAATTTGTAATGAATTTATTAAATCAGTTGTTCTATTAAAGAAAAAATAAAATAAAATGTATAAAACTCTATTCATAAGTTATTAATCGATTAGTAAGTATATTGGTAAAAATATGTGATTGATCAAGATTTGTGGTGTTTATAAAAAAAAAGCTATCAATCATTTAAATAATGCTTAAATCTCTACTTAAAATAAACGTTTAAATACATAAAACTAATTTATTATGGTTTAATCATTTAAATTAATACTTTAAAACCAGTATTCAGATGACAAAACGTAGACAATGCATAAAAAAATGAATATACATATATTGAATGACTAATTAGTAAAGATCATAAGAATGAAAAAATTTTGAATATTGAAATAAATCAAAATTAAATGTTTAGAATGATTAAATTCAATGATATCTTAAAAAAAACCTTAAACCTTAGAAGTACTGAAAAACAGTGATTGTAAATACAATCAGCTCAAAAGTAAAAAAGAACAGAAGTCAATTGTAAATAAAATTTCTATAGACAGATTATTTAAAACTTGCATATTTTCGCATAATTTCTTATTCAAAACGATACAAAATCTATTTTTTCAAATAGATATTATTTAATAGAATTAAATAATTAAATTTGATCATTTTTTAATTCTAGAAGAAATTTTAGCAGATTTTTTTATAAAACCATCAAATTGCTATTTAATAAACAAATAAAAATAAAAATTTGTATATGTATATAGATTTTTAAAAGATATATATTTTATGGCATTTTCAAACAATTTCATAATTATATTCATTTGCAAGTCTTTTCAATCATTCACACTTTAATAATGTGCATTAAAAATTATGATATAACTTTTTAATAAAAAAAAATCGTTTTACCGGTCTACCCGCGTGAGCTTTTACAAGTTCAAGGGACTGCTAACTAGCCATGCATGCGATTAGCGAATATTCGGATCTATTCATGTAAGAAGTAGCAAACGCTAGAATATTTAATATTCGATATTATTTATAATATATACTCATAAAAAATATGTAAATATTAAATATAAATATTTTCAACTTCAAATGCTCATCGCAACAAAGAAAACATTAAATACGTAAAGAAAAGCTACCAAACTAGTTAATATATAAAATTGTTTTAATTAACATAAATTAATTGTTATTTATATTAGTATATTTACTTGTCGTGGTAACAAAACTTTTGCTTTTATAATTCAATTAAAATTCATAATATTAAAGTAGAAATAATTATTGCATAGTAATAACTAGACGTAGATATAATAATTTTGAAAATAAAGCCTAATAAATAAATTTTATCTGTATATTTATATAAAAATTATTTTATCTTTATTACAAAAACTTATTATTAAATCAATTCCAAAAAATGTTGTTTAATTCTTCCAAACCAATCAGGTTTAGTGCTTATGTAAATACTTAGAAAAATAATATAAAAGTGAAAATACAAAATATTAAAGAAAACATTAAATATACCTACTTTAATCTATACTGTTATAAAACATAACGAGTACGGTTATGGTTTTATATTTTTAATTCGCATAAATGAAAACAATATGCATACAAAATTCCAATCGATTGAAAAACACTCAATATAGCATGATAGTACTTTTACCCTTCCTACCATATAGTACATTATCTTATGATTGAAAAATTCCACTAATTTATAAGTTATGAATAAGTCATTAAAGATGCTAATATCCGATGTTTATGGGAATGACATTCCAGGAGGTGACGCTATGTAAAAGTGAAAGCGCCGAAAAGCTAGGACTAACGGTATGTTACAGTTCGGGTTCGGGGAGTGAGGAGGCTGATACGGAAGTCTACATCTCAGAAATCGTTCCTGAGAGTTTAGCCGCTCGAGATGGACGTCTACGTGAAGGTGATCAGATATTGCGGGTAAGAATCTTCTTATATCTAATTGCCTTATTAATGTGTTTTGTTTTAGTATATATACACGACCAAAAACTTATGATACCTTTTATACTAATTTAATATTGTAGCTTTACCTAATTATTTCTTTATTTCAGTAGCAGTAGCTTATTTTTGATATGTTTGTAGACTTTTTGTATTTATTATTCTAAATTTCCTATTGAATTTAAGTAAATATACAATATAAATAATGACGCGAGAAAATAAATTTTTGTAATCCTTTTTTTAAATTTTTTCGGATATTTTGAAACAAATATTACAGGATTTTAATATAGTGAAATTTTTAGTAAGTAAGCTTCAAATTTCTAAAATATGATTATTTTAGCATTTTCACATTCAATTTAATAAATAAAATAACCTTTTATTGTAGTACATAATACAATAATGTTTGTGAATATCACTTTTTTATTATTTTTTGTACTTCATGCAATATGTTTATAATAAACTTTCAATTATAACAGATATGTTTAAAATATTTTTATCTATATTAATAATACTATTTATATAAAAAATAATATTTTATTCATACAATAATGTTTAAAATAATTTAATTAATATATTAATAAATACATAAATAAGTAAAATAGAAACAAATGTAATTATATACATGTGAAAAGCATGAATTTGTGGATAGATAATAAATACATTTAGTAATCTAGACACTGTAATTCAGTTTCCAAAATACGAAAAGTTATTATTGCTGAAGAAGCAGTGAGTTTCTCGAAAATGGTTGAATTGCAAGTATGATAAGTTAACGTCCGGTCTTACAAAGACTGAAAATTACAAGTATGCTGATATAGCAACATCTCCTTTCCAATGGTTAAGGTGAAATGTGAACGAATTTTCCAGAATATACATACAAAATCGGGCTTTTTAGACAATATCATCAGATTTTTTATTTAAATACTTTTGATCACAACATTAATGATATTTCATTTAATTTCATTAAATATATATGTACATATAAATATAAAAAGTATTTTTATTTATTTAGGTAACTTCTACCATTGTGTCGTGCAATCTACCAGTGAAGTTGCAATATTTAATGTCTCATTACTTATAATATTTTATATATGCCACTGTTCTAAAGCATTACTTTTTATGCTTGTGTATATATATATAAATTAATTTTATGAGAATATATATATAAATCAGAAAAATTTACTACATGTTATATTTTCTCATTATTCATTATAATTAAAGATTTATTAATTATTTTTTTACATTTTCTATAACGGAATTTTTTTAACTATTTTCATTAGGAACAATCAAGTTCACGTATATAAATTTATAAATAATTTGTTTATTATAAATTATTCGTATCTTTATTCCTCCTCTCTCTTAAGCACAATTTACTTTAATAAAATAATAACATTTTTGGAACTATAAAAATAAGTTGAAAATGTATTCCTTCAAATTCATGCGTAAATTTATGTATATTATTTCACACATTTTGTTGTCGATGTCAATACAAAATTCAAGAAAAATATTAAAGAGCTAATATTAGATAAATTATATTAAATTCTAGACTTTTATATTGTAGATTTTAAATGGAAACATAAAAATGTACTTATAAAATGAATACATATTCTATAATCACATGTATTTATCAAAGAAAATCCATAACTCAACTTTGATGCTTTCAATTTATTGAGTTTTATAATACAACAATATTAAAATTTATTCGGTACTACTTATATTGAATTTCTAATCCAATAATCTATAAAATTAATTCTTTAAGAGGATAAGATATTATTTGTATAATGTTAAGAAGAGCTAATAGTATTTCTGAAATATGTCAAATTATTTTATTGTTTGACTAATTCCGAAAATTAATTAATCAGTAATTCAAATTAAATAAAATTTATAGTATTTAATAGATAGATTTTTCCCAATTTTATCACGAATACTTGAAATTATTTTGAATGAATAATAATTTTAAATCTAATAATAGCATTTATCAATTATTCAAATACAGCTTTTTATTTTTGAAAAAAAACAGTACTATTATTTCAATACCTTCTATTCAATGATCAATTAAATTCGTAAAGGATACACATAAATCTATATAGATATTAAAAGTTTTAATTAATGAATTTATTTATATTAATATACTCTGTAAAAAATAAAAGTACTACTAAATTAGCTAAACGTTATATAAATAGATTTTTTGATCAATTTAATTTTCAAATGTGGAATACAAATTTAAATTAAGAAATCTTGTATACTATAGTTGGTGTAATATACGTATTAAAAAAAATTAAATTTGGTGTAGAGTATATGTTGTTATATATATATATATATATATATATATATATATATATATATATGGATTTATTCAATCTTAATCTATATTATTTTACATTATTTGTTGGAAAAACCAAATTAATTGACGTATGTGTGAAAATCATCTAAAGATGAATAAAAATAACGATTTAAATTTTGTAACTTATGGAAAGTCAATTATTAATTTTGAAAACTTTCTAAACCATTTTACAATATTTTACAATTTGCATAAAATTATTTCTATAATATAGAATATATTTTTTTTGAACAAAGAAGATACAATACAAAACCGTATATATAAGTTCTTTTCTTTAAATAGTACGTAGTGAATCGCTTCTATGCTAGGGTGAAAAAAATCAATTTGGAGAAATTAAAGAATGAGACTGTCTACTTTAAACTAGTACGCCAGACGACTTGCAAAAGCTTTGACGCTTGTAACGTTGAGCGGTGCGGTAACAGAGTGAGGCAACGGCAAATGCAAAACATAACCAGACAAAGTGTGACTCTCGCACGCGGATTTTTTTCTTTCACCACATTTTTCTTCACATACCGCAACTTTTATTCAACGAATTACTAACAATGAAATATTTCTTTCGGAACAAAATGAATATGCGTATACATATTTCCCATATAGAGAAGAGAACAGATTTTGTTATAAAATTTGAAATAACTTTTAATTATATAAAAATTTTTATTTATACTTTCAGAACAATTCACTTACTGAAAGATATTTCATATCCGTCAGAGAAATTGTCAAAAATTGTATTATCATCCCATGATTTATTATTATTGGTAATTCTTAAATGAATAAAATGACGTCAAATTGGTTCAATAGAAAATTAAATATGCGTTAGATTATATAAGTTATGTTATCGTTAAATTATTAACTTAATCATTTCAATAACTTAATAATTCAAATTTGTCGGAATATAAACATCTGAAACTAAATATAATGCCTTAGTACTCTATAATTTGACTTATTAAGATTTAATTACAACAATGAAAGATCTTTTTTATATATAAATAAATGTGAAACTAAATAAATACAAAATAATATCTTGCATTTATAAAAGATTATTCGATTATCGAATAGAAATCTTTTAATAAAGCAATTACAAAATGATAATAGTTTTTTATTCCTACTTTTATGCATTATAAAGAAATGTTATTAATTTTCAATCTGTCTTATACAAATTATATAAAAATTATACGTAATTTTGTAAAATAGTCATTTTAATTCATTGTAGATCAATAAATGACAAACAGCAAAGTGTGATTAGGAAAAAGAATAATAGAGAAGAAAAATCTAGATTACAACTGGCAGTAAATACAAAGGTTTTGTTAAGATAAAGAGGAAGAAATAGTCTGAATATGTTTTTTGTATAATGGAAGTTTTGATGGAAAAGCTCTGGCAGCATGCAAAGAAAAGTGCAGAGTGGAGCGCAATTAACGGATTTCAAACGATTTTCAACAGATGAATTATTCCCGAGTTAACGCGTTAGAGCTTACGATCTGTCGCCTATTTGTCACGAGTCTGATGCATAATCACGTTATACAGATTACAATTAAACCCAAGAGATCTGTCCTCATTCCTACATTACATTATACATCTTAAAGTATCTGTAATACTTCTAAAATATGAAACTATACAGAAAGTTTATTGTTTTATTAAATATAGTTAAATAATCTATTGCTTTATATATATATATCTATTACAACAAATTACAACACTTCTATATAGTCATGAAATTGTCGTATTACTAGCATTATTTAATTTTTTGCGATCTTCAGAATTGACTCTTTTTCAATACTTTATAAATGATTTTTATTTATAAATCAAGAAAATTTTAATTTCACGTTGACAGGATAAATCAGTTAAAAAATGTTTTCAACTTACATTGAAGTCATGCATTGAACAGAAAACATACAAGTTGTACATTGAAATATATTCTTTAAACTAAAACTTCTTTAAACCCTTATTTACAATATTGTGCTGAATACTTTTGTCATATTTTGAAAAAATTACCTGCAATTTCTAAAAAATTTTAATATATAGATAAATATTTTAAACTCTTAAAATATAACTAGAAACTTAATATTTATAAAATATTTTATATAAAAAAAATATTATATTTAATTTTAATGTTATCAAATAAAGTTTTAACTATTCATTGTAGTCTTTTCTTTATAAATAGTTTATATTGAAATTTTCTACATCCGTTGAAATACATTAATATCACAATATACATTAATGTATTAATGTATGAATTTAAATACTTAATAAAATAAAATTAAAGAAGAATTGAAAAAAGTATATTAAACTTGTTCTCTTAATCATATTTTTAATATTACATGTTTGTTAAAGATTAGATATCATTAAGATTATTTTGGAAGAATAATTAAAAGACCAATCACCCTAAAGTCTTGAATAAACAGTTTTTGCATTAAAAGGCTTATGAGATTCTGTATTCTTATGGTGTAATATTGATTTTGTACAGAAAAACTTTTTTTTTCAACTATTTTAGTACAAATTGTTACTATATATTACAATATTATAAATTACAATTGTTCAAATTGTAATTTTAATAGTAAATTTTAATAAAAAATTTACGCAATATCTTTTTAAAAATAAATACTTAAAAATTGTACATTATAAAAATTATTCATCAAATACATACATTTTATAATTATATTCTACAAAGACTTATACATTTTTATCATTTATCGTAAATAAAAGTTAACATGAATACAAATTCGTCATTATTTCTTTTCTAAATAAAGTAATTAACATTAAGTATATTTAGATTCTATGTTATTGTTGATAATGACAAAAGATTTGTTATGTAGTTAAAGATGTATCATGTTGATTGTCAAAATTTTAATTTATTTAATTTCCGAAAAAAATTCCGTGTAGGTTATAATATTTATATGTACAGTTTATAATTGATTAAAAAAATTAACTAAACACCATGCGAAGTTTTATAAACTATTTGTATTTGTACATAAAAATATCAAGCTTCATATGTTATAAGTATACAAGTAATCTTCATTTTAATGATAAAAAAAAATAAAATAATAAAATAATCTCAATTATAATTCTGTGTAATATAAAAAGTATAAAATTAACGACAAAATTCCAGCTAATCATAATAAATAATCTTATCGTACCTTATTGATCCTAACTCTGAAAAATTAAAAAGTAAAGTTACGTAATATATAAGCAAAAATAAAAATATATCTTTGAAAAGCTGTTTATATATTCGATATAAAAATGCAACTAGAATTATCAACCACTAAAAAGCAGATGCAATTCTACGGAAAGTTCGGAGTGGAATTTAGATTATCACCGCTTCGAGAGTTTTTCTAATTAACACAGCATAGGAAGCGAAAGAGTGCAAGAAATCTTTGGAATTTTGTTGTTGATTCCGGTGAACACGAGTCGACTAGACTTGTATGCCTTTTTGTGTATAAAAAGCTAACGGCAAATGTCGCTTGAAAAGCTTCTGTCCCCTTACCCATCTCGCTACAACGCAAAGAGGCTGAAACGCTTTTTCGCAATCATTTGCGCAAATGCCGATGTCCCTTTTCACTGGGCATACACCCGAAGGAATTTCGTAGCAGTCAGAAATGTTTGACTGTGGCTCGCTCAGCAACACTAATTTTAAAAGAGGTTACACCTAACGCATCGTTGATCAAGGTTTCATTTTTACTCTACTTGTCGCCATCTTTTACTCTTGTATTACTCATTAACGTTTGCACCTTGAATATTGCCTATATGCACACTTTCAAAAACAAAGATTACGGTTACAAGATATTTAGTAGAACAATCTTAAAAATAATCTTTAATTTTTCTTTTAAAATTTTTGCGTTATTTTTGTAACTTATACAAAATAATTTGTTTCTGTAGGTAATGTCAATTATTCCAATCAATCAAAATCGATTTTATAAATGTCTCTACCATATAATACCAACCTACTTATGAAAATTTGCCCTTAAATCCCTTAAGTCTATATATGTATATATATATATATATTATTTGATTTGGTATCTATTAATTTCTTTTCACACGATTTTCGACATGTTTTTCCCTTTTTCTGCTTAACATACTTTAACTATATTTTTTTAGTTTAGGCTTAAAAAAAAATTCATTCTGTGAGTCCTCTAATAATAATATGTATAGTTAACTAAAATCTGTATACTTTTGAAATTTGAAAATAGCAATTAGACTAAAATTAAAAATTCTTCGATTTGACTGAAAAATGTTAATATCATAAGATAGATTTTTTATAAATATATATTATAAAATTTAAACTTCATATAAATATTTCAGGTAAATGGTAAAGATGTAGCTAATAAGGAACAAACTGAAAATCTATTTGCCGAAACCAAAAGTGCTGTGACAATTCTTGTCAGTCGATGTTTATACGGGGTATGAATAAAATAGATATTACAATTACAAAAATGTTATGCATTAAAAATGTATAAAAACTAATGTAAGTACTCTACTGTGATATAGGATGACGATTACGACAACAAGCGAATTTATCACGAGGTAATCATTATATTTCAAATATATTTGATTAATTATTTCCAGTTTTTTCCTTTTTTTGATCTCATATATGTAAAGTAAATGATTTAATTATAATGTTTGTACTTTTAATAAAATATATGTAAAAATTAGCTGAAATATAAATTTCATTAAGTAATATTATTTATTATACTCTAAAAAGTCAATGTATACACTTTAATAATTAAATTCATATCCCACATTAAAAAATAATATATAATAAACTTCCTTTTATAAGCTTACTTTTTATAAAATTTTATTTTATAAATTTATAAATTCATTTTTTTTATTTCAATAAATTTATATGAGTTGTAGTTATTGAAAATATTTTAAAGAAAAAAATTCTAGGGTTCGCCAAGACTCTCGCCGGAAGTGACAACACCAGCTTATCAAAACAGCATGATCGAGCAGCTGATTCGTCAGCAAAAGCAGGGATCAAAAGAACCGAGCACTACTAATATAAAGAGCAAAGATGATGAAGTACCAGCCGTACCTTGTCACGCTCTTGATTATTCGAGTATCACACAAAAAACAAGTGTTGAACTTGAACATCAACACCGCCAAAAATGGATGCAAGATGCATTAAAGGAGTGTGTACAGAAAGTTGATGAAATGAATGTTGGGCAGAAACAACAAGTAAGTCTCGTAGAGGCATATGCGAGCCATGTGTGGAGCGACACCGAACACATTTATGAGACGATTCCCGAGTCCGATAACGAGCCTATCTACTCGTCACCATATGAACATCGGAACTGGTTGCAACAACCCAATAACAATCACCTACATGTAACAATAAATTTTTCTTTAAGATGTTTTGTTGTCCTTTGCATAATAATAAATATTTTAATAGATAATATTAATATTCATTAAAAACAATTTGTATGTTTCGATTAATATATGATTTCAAATTTATGTGTAATATTATCCAAATTTAAAATAATTATTTTAAAAATATTCAACGAAATATCTATAAATATAAGATATCTATACAATTTTATTTTTCATACATGTAGATCTTTTTTCCAATGGCTTTTTCCTACGGCTTTAAACATTTTGACAATTATAAAGAATTTTGTTGCGTTATAATACTTTTAATTTAACTTTGTAAATTTATGAAATAGAAAAATGATACATATATTAAAAATGTATTTATCATAAATCTAATATTACTAATAAGAATAAAATTTCAATTTTTGTTCAGATCTTTTAATCAGAGTATGTTTTAAATTATTGTATTAAAATATATTTTAACTTATATTAAAACATCTAAACATGTATTTTATACATGCCGCAAATAAAAAAATAATAAATATTAACAAATTATCATGTTTTTATATAAATATAAACTCACTAATGATATTACTACCGCCCTTGAAATAACTTTAAAAATTTTTAATATACAAGATTTTTTACAGTTTTTTTTAATAGACTTTCGCATAAGAGTATTTTTTAATTGAAAGTACCATAAAAACATGAAATTTTAAATTATGCCTTTTAAATTGAATTAAAAATAATTCAATTTAATGACAACTTTCCTATTATTATCTTATACACTCTTTAAATTTCCACTATTCTTAAATAATATAGCTAATTTGACAATATTATTATACTACTATAATACTATATAGCATTCAATATAATATTCAATACTGCTTTATGCCATGCACTTTAATATTTTATGCTCTATGACTCTTGAAAACGAGCACAAAGTATTAAGCTATATAAGTGTAATTAAGTAATTAAGTGCAATTACCGTGTATGTTTCTATAGTATTATTTTTTAACAGAAATTATATGTTTTAATTACATACAATCATTTTTCGATTCCACATAATTTATTTCTTAAAAATTATTTTTTTTTACAATTTATATTATTTATTAATATACCCTATATACGTATTTAGAAGATATTAACCAATTAAAGATTTACATATTATTCTTTATTTTATACTTTAATTTACATTTTAAATAGAATTATTAGGATATATTTATAATTTTTATTGAGTAATTTTAACATTTAAATATTTTTAAGAGTTAATATATGAAAGTTCATTACATTTTCTGTTGAACGGTATTACAAATTTTCGAACAGGCAAAGTTCAAGAACGTTGGAAGAAGTTATTTGATTAAGAAAATGTAGAAAATACTACTTTTCATATCGCATATTAATTATAAAACAATATCTGAATTATATCATAGTCGAGTAGTAAATGAAACAAAAATCAAAATAAAATAATATTGATAGAATGATTCGAAAAACAAATCTACCTGTTTAAATCATATTGGCCAAATAAAATAATATTATTCATCATTATTACATAAAAACTTGTTAACATTTTTTTTATAAATCATATACAACTTTTTCAAATTATTTTTGAAAAAATGATTTGTATTCAAACAAATGAATACTTAATAACTTGTTTAGTAACTTCACTATTTCTCATATTTATAGTAGAGTAATATATTCAATTCGTGTTAAAATATAAATGTGATTAAAAATATATTTTTAAAATAACTCATTATTTTTTCATTACATAAATACATTAAATTGCGATAGGACATTTTTTACAAATGCTTTAGTACAATACTATCAAAGATAGATGAAGTTTTATCTGAAATTGTATGATTTTATGTTCGCAGAGCAACAACCAAACAGGAGTCAATCAAGTAAGTAATAACGTCAAGCCCTGGCATTCTTCGTCAAAAAGTAATAGTTCCGGGGAGGAAAAGGACAGCTCGAGCGCCTACAATACAGGAGAATCTTGCAATAGTAATACTCTTACACTGGAACTTCAACAGCCATCGGATCACCATCGAAGTACTTTAGTACTCTGTCCACCTAAACCAACACTAACAACCCCTGTTTCAAGTACTCCAAAAATACAATGTAATTGTTCTGTGCCTCTTACTTCATCAATTAAGTTCTGCAAGGTAAATAATTAGCATATAGTAGCATATAGAATTTTTTATTTTCCTAATTATATTGATACTTTATTATTCAAACGATTATCTAATTCAGAAACTAAAAAACAATTTTTTTATATTTAATAAATATTTAAAGATCAGTAATAATACATTTACTAAAATAATGAAATATAAATTTATTGTATAATATAAATCTCAAAACATAAATATGTATACTAGAACTTTACAATAATAAACATTTTAAAATACTTTTTTCTTAATTTCTAAACAAAACTCAAATTTGTTTGACAGTATAAAAAAATTTTTCAAATTTAATTTAAAAATGGATGAAAAAGATTATTTGCTCATTTTTAATGAAAAATGTTTTTTATTGATTTGAACTTTTTCTGAACAAATGCTTTTTTCATTATCATAGTTCATTTATAATATAAAGATAGGTGAATCTAACTTAAAAGACTTAAGAAATTTGTTGAATTTTAAGCACCAAATACAGTATATTTAAATAATTTAATGGCCAAAACAACCAAATTAACAGTTTTTTTTCTAAATTTCTAGACATGAAAAATAAAAATTATTATTCGTTATAATAAAATTATTTAATTATTAGTTGATAATCGAAATACTTTGATACTTAAATTATAATGATAGAAATAGAATTATAATTATAGAAACTTGGAAATAGTGTAATTGCTTATACGAAAATCACCATACTATGTTGTATAAAAATATATTAATAATATTTTCTAGAAAAATATATTTAAGATAATTCATACAAAGCATTTAAAATACTTAGAATAGATGTATTAAAATAGATGGAAACCTGTATCTACGATGTTTTATAAAAAATATATTTAAAATTAAAATTCCTCATAATTGGCATTTTTCTTATAAGAAAAATTTAAAAATAATTCAATAACATTTAGAGTCATTTATTTTCGTTTTAATATAAGAATTCAATACATAATTATAATAGATTTTATTAAATTTTTATATTCGCAGTTAAGAGTTTCTAAATATTAAAAATTTAATTTAATAGGTACAAAGTATATTTTCATTTGTATCTACTTGTTGATACTTTCAGTCTAAATGAAATAATAGACAATATTTTTTTAATCACCCTTTTAAAAGGTTCAAATTTATTTTTGTTACCATGGATTTCCTTAATATTTATAAATAACAAAATTAGACTTTAGAAGACTTGTTTACATTTTCAATAATATGAATAAGGTCAATATCCTGTATGCGCTAAAATAAAAGGTTTAACAAGAAAGACAATTTTTTAGAAAAATTAATTTTATTTTTTAGCATAAAATTGTAAACATTTTTTAAACTTATATATATGATTTTTAAAATTCTAAAATATGCGTCAAATCTGTACTTGAAAACCTCGTTTTTTCATTTAAATTTTTTTATTATACAATTTACTATTTCATTCGTGAATATTTAAACCTGTGTAATTTTTTTAAAAATTTCACATCTTATCTTTCTGAAACCATTTTATTTACATCAAAATTAAGATTATTCTTTTTTTTAACGGTATGTTTTTTTCTTATTAAGATATTTAATTATTAAATTGATTTTTACCTAATTTTAAAAACATTGTAAAGATTGTTTACGTAATTTATATTTGTAATATCAAATATATACTAAATTCATTATTACCAACCTATACGAAAAATGATTGATTACGCTAAAAAGTTTTAAATCAAGATTTGAATTATAAACAGATTCCTTTTTTGTTCGATTATTAAAGAAAACATCACTTTTCACATTTTCTCGCAGATCCTTTATATTTAAATATTCGTTTATAAGATTCACTTCTATTAATAAAATTCTATTAATATTTTTTGGATATTTGTCATTTGTGCTTTTCAATAATCCATAATAATACAATGAATTTCTCATATTTTCTAAAATTAATATATCAATTAAATATTAAAATCATATAATGTTATTGATACTTTTTTAGATTCTTTTAAATTAACAAACTATCGAAAAATAATTATCATTGTAACACTCGAATTTGTTTTTATTTACTTATTTTAAAAATATAAAACATTACCTAAATAATTATAAATTTGAGATAAAGTAGTCAAATTGTTACGATATTGATCATGAATACTTTCTAATGTCTTTACATTCTAAAAATGATATTGATATTTGGTTGATATTTTCAAAAATTGGTAACTCCTATAAGTTCACTAATTAAAAAATAATTAATCAATTATTCATATATTTTTAAAAACGAGTTTAAAAAGTATTTATGCAGCATTATACACATTGTATCATTTAAAAGTATTTTATATTTACATTAATCAGATTTCATCGCCTCAAAATCCGAATTCACGTCGAGGTTCGCAATTATCGCAGCAACAATTGCAACAACCACATTCAAGCGTATTAGCCGCTGACACGATGTACACGAATGTAGCTAATCTACATCAGACAATGAGATTACAGCAGCAATTATTCAAACAAGCAATGAGCAAACGGAAATCGGGTGTGGGACGTTCACGTGGCCAAATTAGTTTCCAAGCGCCAAGTCTTGCTCAATACCAGTTCGTAGCAAGTCACCAGATGAATAACCAATCGATTACCGAACAACAACCTCAAGCTCAAGAGTATTCTGATCAAGTTCAGATGGAATGGAAAGTGAAACGCAGGCCCGATGGTACGCGCTATATTGCTCGACGTCCGGTACGTAATCGAATTCTTAGGAATAGAGCGCTCAGGATCAACGAAGAACGCCAAGGACATACTACTGAGGAAGATACTCTGTCTGAAATTAAGGTAATATAATTTTTTTCAAATCAAACTTCATTGTAAACCAAATAATTATATAATAAAATAATGTACTATATAAATAAAAAAGCTTTCGAAAATTTATTTGTTTCTAATCATCCTAACTGAACCGTTTACCTTTTGAAGCTTTTATTTTAATTATTTTATTGTAGGTAAAGTATTATTAAATATAAAATATTCTTTATTTGTTTATTGATCTTTATTAATAATCTATAAACTAATCGTTAAATATACAAAAGTACATAATAAAAATAGTGTTTCTTTATTTTTTATAAAAAAGGTTGGTCGATATTGGAATAAAGAAGATCGAAAAAAACAACTTGAACGAGCAAGGGAACGAAAACAACGACAACAAGAATTTACACAACAAATGCAACAATCTAATGAGCAGTTAATTTGTGATTACATCGAGGAAAATAAATTGCCAAAAAAATCATTAAACACTATGGATCAAGGTTACAAGAAAACTTTGAGAAAAAAGTCTCAAGTTGATGATTTTGCCACAGTGCAGGAAATGTTGGTACATGGAAATCGTGTTGGATCTAATACTCCGAATACCACTGGTAAAATTATAGGTCTGCTTTCAGTAACCACTGTTTAAAGCCCCTTTAGATTCTCATTTAATTTTTTACATTTTCATGTAAATTTTGTCTGCATAATATTAAGTAATTTCATGTGAGTTAACAAAGGAAAACTCAGAATAAATAATGTAGAATTTTTTAACTACACGTCGATGTTAATTTATACCTTTGTCAAGTGTAAAGATGTAATATACAACTACGAATTTAAAAAAACTTATTGTATACATTTTACTATTCACTCTGTACTACATTGTAAATATTTTCTAAACTATAGCGATTCTTATTCACGACTTTAGGTGCCAAAAATCATAATGTATGCATAAATTCAAATATGTAGATATGTACTATATGACCAATCAGTTACTCTTTTATTATCTGCTAGAAGTCAGAAATTGAAATTCAAGAGTATTAAATCATGAAGAGTTTTTAGAGAAACACAGTCAATAATATCTTATCAAGAATACAATAGTGCAACAAGACTGGTTCAATAAAATTGCACTTTTTTATACAAATAATAAAAATATTAATGTATCTGCTATTGATGCAAATTATTAAGTGCAAGATCACACACACAAGTAAACTGAAATTATATCAATTTATTTTTTTTTTTATCTAACTTATAATTATTATAGATTAAGTATCTGTCGACCTACTCGTTGCACGATAGGTTGATAAAGATCTTTTTATGAAAAAATAATGAAAATTTTATACATCCATATTAAAGTATTTATATTGTTTAAATTTTCAAAAATGATTCGAGTAATTGGTGACGTAATCTGTTAGTCGACCGATAACAGGGTAAATTTGATTTTAATCCTAATTGTTGTGATTATATCACTTTCTTACATACAGATGCTCATCGCCACAAATATACACAGATAGAAATATATACACAAGTAGAGACACAGATAATAAATAATAAACTAATGAGTATTAAATACAGTTTAATAAGCTTTCCTTTAATGCCTTACGACATGAGATCAATTAGACAAAAGGATTAAATCACTAATTACAGTATCGTAAACTGAGAACACTTCTAATGTATCAGTGTAGAAATATAATGTCTATAATCTAAAAAATCACGTTTATTTAATAAACCTTTTAAAATAAATGTAATTTACTTATTAAAATACTTAGAAAGTTTATAAACTTATACAGTTTACATAGTTTACTTATTTTAAGCTTTTTTCAATTTCAGTTATGTTTATTTGTAAAAAAGTATAGTTAAACTTTGTTTTATAGAATGATTAATTATAAATAGAACAAATTATGATTTTTCCTTTGAATTACAAAATAAAAATAAAGCTTTTATGTATTAATTATATTTACAATGTAAAAAGGCACTAACCTTATTAGTATATAATAAATTTTGTAATTACTATAAATAATTAATAGAAATATTTTATCGAGTTTTCAAAAAATAACGAAACATTTATTTTATTTTTTATAAAAAAATTTGTCAAATTCTATGGAAGACATGACATCTCGTTTTCATGCCTGTATACTTGCAAGTAATATTTATAAGTAAACTAATTATCATTTATTTGACTGTGCTCATCACTTTTGTATTTTTAAAATATGTGAACAAATCAATTAATTTTTAATTAATATTAAATATCGACTCAAAAATAAAACGAACTTTTATTATATTCGCATAAAATATGTTTCGGTTTAAATATTAAAAAATGTTAATATTATTTAATATTTTCCTTTCGGAAGTGTTTAAATGTTGTGCGAATACAAGAAAACCATGATGCGTAGAAAAATTTTGTAAAAAGTCTCGCAGGTACTGGCCAAGATTTAAATGGTATATCGAATCTTGTTTTATATCTATATCTTCTTCTTCGTCGCTTTCGTCATCGTAATTTTCCAGTACTGAAAATTGATGTAAAATCAATATAAAATATGCCATAAGATTTTATATAAAATCTGTCATTTGAGAGAATAAAACATACATAATGACACATCATTACCAGGATCTATTACTCCACCTTCGTCACCTTCGTCGTCATCGTCAGATTCCTATTACAATCATTACAGTGTTATTTTAATTTAAAAAGAAATAGAAAAAATAATATAGATATCATTATTACTTCTATATCTTCTTCTGCAGAATTGGCCTCAAGATAATGTCCTAGTTCATATACAATAAGTTTAAAAATTTTAACAAGAACTGGAATTTTGGTCCACTGCATTGGTGCAGATTGACTTTTTCCTCTGGTTCTCATGCCCGTTGATTCATTCTCTATTTAAAAAAATATGTAATATTATTAAATATTTTATATACTATTTATTTAGTAAATTGTATTTTATTTAAATAATTCTTTCCACATAAAACTATAATATAAAAGAAATTATTTTAATTCATAATACATTAATAGTGGTTGATTACCATAGCATTAAAAATGAAGTACTTAAAATATAATATACCTAAACATATTAAATCGCCTTCAACCGTGATTTCATTCAATCTACTATCATCATGAGTAACTCCATATTCCAACATTTTGCAAAGTGCAATAGTGGCTACTTTACGATCGTAATTACCGAAGAACAACTGTTGTTTATTCATCCACTCGGTTAATACAAAAGCAAGTGCGCTTTCACCAGTTGGACCAGGAACTGTCGATAAGAAATTTAATACAGCATCAAACTCAGAATTAATTAGGTGAGCATAAATCATTAATAAACTTTGCATCACTGTTGGAGTTTCAGTTCGTTGCATTTTACTAAGAACAGCTTTTAACAATAAATCAAGATTTTCTCCTAGAGAATTTCCAGCTTTTCTTATTAATGTTGTGATTAATCGGCCAACGAATGTGGCAGTAAATTCACTAGACTTTATAAAGAAAAACAAAATTAATCAGCACTCTAATTTGATTAGTTACTTGATTTATTCTACCTGTGGGTTTAACAGCTGGGCTATGATTTGCAGTATATATTGTAAACCAGTTCGACCTTCATTATCTTGATGATCAATCACCTGATGGGCAGCAACTGAGAGATAAGTGCGAATTACTTCACCACCATTTTGTAATGTTCCATTATCTGTGGAGTCTAAAATGCAGTGACATGCTACAGGAAATGCAGACTCTATTAAGGCACTGCTTAAGGGTTGAGGAGAATATTTCACTAGAACTTCCAATACATCTAAGGCTACACCACGTATTCCCTCTAAAAGAATGTATTGATTTTTAGCTACATGATATATTCTATCAATTGTTAAAAATACTACATATAAAAATACCATCTGTTGATTTTTTTAGTGGTGCTATATTCATCATATTAATTAATGTGGGTACCAAACGTGTTTGTAAAGGGCTGATACAATCAGGGTTTTCGCTTAATTCCTTAAAAATGTTTTGGCATAAATTCAATATTTCTGGATCACTATGAAATTTACTAAAAACTGCAATTATAAGTGGACAAAGTTTATTTTCAACTGAAGCTGTGAATACCTTATCCACCTAAAAATTAAACTTTTTAATAACGATTCATATAAATTTAAAAATTATTTATCTATCTAAATAAATTACCAAAACTAATACTGAAAACGTTTCCATGACAAGGGTTAGAATTTTCTTAGATGGTTGACTGGATAAAACAAATAACTCTTGAAAAATTGTAATTAACTGTGGACGTAATATATCAAGAAGTGTATTATTTTCTAATGTAGCAGCTTCACAAAACCAATAAATAGCTTTTATAGAGTTAATACGTATGCAAATGGATTGACCTTCTTGCAAACCATTCACAGCAGCTTCTAAAAACCTGGAACTCATTTCAGGTGGTAATTCTTTAGCATACCGTCCACCTATAGATAAACATCTTCCAAGGAGTAAAGGATGAACTCCTAAAATGTATTACATTTTTTGTAATTAATGAGTTCAAGCAAATACATCTAACTTTAACATTGTGAAAATTGCAATAGTACCAGAATTATTGAGAGTTGTTAATACTATACTATCTAGGAATCTAATTATATCAAACTGAAGTTTGCCAGATTGATGTTGCTCAATAACTGCATCCTTAGTAGTATTCAGGGCTACAATACATGCTTCATATATTTTCCATAATGAATCGGCATGTCTTCTTACACAATTAGGTGACTGTGGATTATTTATTGCTTCTATATGCCTAGTTATGGCACCACAAAGTGCATTTACAGCAATTTCTTCTGAATATGATAAAAGGGTCTATAATATTCAAATAAAAATTATTTACATTCATTTATTTTTAACTTTCTCCAATTATTTATAAAATTCAATATATTATTATACCTCAAGAAGTTCTTGAGCTGAAATTCGAACATTAAAAGAATATACAAACTGATCATCTTCCTCAATAAATTGACTTGGGTTATTTGTCCACAACTCAATTTGATCTTCTGTTACTTGCATGAATAAAATTATGTAATACATAATCTCAGATAAGAAGTTATTCAAAAGATTGGCATATTTTTTATGATCAATTAATGTACTAACAAATTCGAAAGTAGCAATAATAAGATTATTAAAATTCATTACTTCACCTATAATAAAACACTTAATTTAATTCTAAATAATGAAAATTATTGATTTAATTTGAGGACTAAAATTCACCATCAGAATCAACATCTTGTACTTCTTCATATCCATTAACTACTTCTTCTTGATAAATTTCAGCACTTTGCCTTAATGTTGTCCATATAGACACTAAGAGTTGAGGTAAATAAGTAGTCATATACTTAGATAATTTTAAAATTAAACAATTAATTGCTCTAATAATTTCTGTTTTAAAATCACTGTCTCCATTAGGCACACTTAAACATTGAACAAATTTTTCACAGAACATGGGTATAACTGGTAGCAAATGCTGTTCAATAAAACCTCGGTTATACATTCCAGTTTTGGCAACTAAACTTGATATCGTTGTAAATATTTCAACTGCCCTTCTCCGTGTAAGAATGGAATATTGCTGAATACACATTAACATATAATTTTATAAAAATAAACTATGAAAATTTAACATTACATTAAAGTTATGAATTCTCGTTCATTTTAAATTTATTATCAACATATTCAACTATGATGAAATTAATTAACTCTACTTTAACATTAGTCATTAATCATTATTATTATAATAAATATATAACACTTTTACTTATTTAAATAAATATAAAAATTTATTAGATAAATATATATTTTTTAATACCTATTATTTTTCAATAGTTACACAAAAATAATATACTTAAACATTATAAGTGATACTTACAGTATCACTTTGAATGATTCGATACATTTCTTGAAGTATGACTGGGCCGACATTAGGTAGATGCGTATCTGTCAAATCTCTTGTAAATTCAGTCAAAACTCGCATTGCTCCATGAACTGCAAATTCATTTTCACCACTTAAACAATTAACAAGAATATCAAAAAGTCCAGGCCAATTTTCAGGCCATTCCCAATGAGCAATTCTGGATATTGCATAAGCTACTGCAGCTCTTACCTATGTTTTAAAACACAAATTAAAGTAACAAAATTGTATAAAACAATAACTTGATTAAAACAATTTTTTACACACTTTACTCATTGAATCATGCAATCCTAATGGTAATAATAATTTAATTTTTTCTTTCACATGTGGTCTTAATTCAGGAGGGCGGTACTTTTCTGCTAGTGAATTCCAGTGATTTTCTATATACTGTTTTAATAGAATGGATGCAAGTTGTCTAATATCAAATGGACCATGGGGACCCACTACAAATTCAGTTAGATGAATTCCAAATTCTTCCGTTACTTCCAAAGCTGCTAAACGCTGTTCAGCTGCTAATCGATTGTCTCGATCAATTGCAAGAATGCCATTTAATGTTTCAAATAATGCTTCCTTCAAAGATCCCTGTACCTCTGCTCCTGACATGCTTTCCGTTTCAGTCTTTTAATTTTTTTAGATTATATATACATTAATCTGAAATGGCATAATAAAAAACAATAAATTTTACATTATTTTTATTATGTTCAATTAAATTTAAACTGAAATAAAACACAATTTCCTATTATAATAAATAATTAATAAAATTATCTATACACAACTTACGGATATCAATCCCATCAAGCAAAATATTCTAGCAACATTCTTGTCAACTACAAAAAGAAATAAAAAAAAGGAATTTAAATTACATTTAAATTAAGAATGTGATAAAAATATTGTGAAGTAAAAAATATGTTAATAATTATTTCATCAGAACTTTGTCCTTAAATTAAATTAAACAAACGAATTACAAAATAATACAAAAACAAGCAATTTTTGTAATCATTATTCATATTATTTTACTAAAAAGTACAAGTACATGGTTATTACAACAAATTATTTTTAATCAATTCAAATAATGCACTATTCTATTGGCGTATACAAATATACTATTGTATGGTTACAAATATTATATTTAAAAATTAATTACCTATTATCTGTAAAAAGAAAAGGGCGGGAAGATTAAGTTACGAATTTTTGTATGCACTTTAATGAATTTAAAAATGCACTACATAATTATTAAATTAATAGCAATACAATACATCTTGAACACGTCAATTATATAAATAAGTACAATGCATAGAATATAATTTATATCTTTTGCAAATTAGATAAATATTTAAACCAGTTCACAAATTTGCAAAATAAACAATAGAAATAATAATAATAAATCATTAAGTTATGTTAGTTACTGTATTCTATTTGTTCAATTTAACTACCTGTATACTTTACGCCTTAAAGTTTTTTTTAATAAATTAAATATAACTAAGATTTTATTTATAATTTTAATTGTCTTTTCATTTTAACTTTGAAATTAAAGTGAGATGCTTAATATGCACATGTTTACAATTAAAATTCTACGGGCATGTAATCTATAACATAAAGTCCCGTTCAAAATTTTGTTTCATGAGTTTATGGTGTTCATTATTAATCATATGACTATATTCGTCAATGCCGGTTTAGCAAATATTTCCACCGTTCCGACTTTCAAAACTACCCCGGCAAAACCGAAAACTTTTAACCTTATTTATTTATCGAAAACAGCAGCACCATCAACACCTAAAAAAACAGTTGTAATAAACAGTAAACGAACATACTTTACATCTTATAGCAACATCTATACTGATTTGTATTATACACTTGGTAGTCAAAACAGATCTCCTATATTTATATAACTATAGTTAGATAAAAAGAAAAGGTACAAATGTACAGATGCATGTAAAGAGAAATAACACATATTCTTATATGGATAGAAAGTACCATTTGAAATTATACAATTAGATTACAGATTTATTTTATATTTTAAACTATTCACAGAGCTATCTTTTTTTTATATTAAATATTTTTTAAAATAAAATTATGACAAAGTAATCTTTCACTGTTAATTTTTTAACGTAATAAAATTTATTAATAATGTCATGAGATAATAATATAACATTTAAAAAAAAAATAAATTGTAATTTTTTTTAACGAAACTAACTATTGATTTTACCTTAATAAATAATAGCGATTAAAATATCTCTTAAAAAATTATTATTTTATCAAAAATATACACATGGATTATCTCTACAATAAAAATTCAATAACTTGATACAAATCAAAACGTTAAAAAAATACGTAGAAATCTTAAAATTTGTTTGAATAGAAATTTATGTATCAATACACTTTTTGATTTCGGCAATAATAAAATTATTTGACTATCAGCATTTAAATACATAGAAAACTATTTAAAAAATTTTTAATATAAAAAAAAAGATAACTTAATAGAAGTAAATGTTAAACACAATAACTGTTACAAACTAAAGTAAATTTTGTTTCTTTTTAAAAACTATACAGTTCCTTACTATTTCAAAGAGAAAATAAAAGTAGTCGCGAATTCTAAAAAAATGTATAATGGGAGTTGCACTTTATAATATGCAACTTTGTACATAATCGACATCAGTGAAAGACAACCATCTTATAGCATTTACTGGAACGTATAAACTATATTTTCTGATATATTATTAAATATAAATATGATGAATATTAATTTTTGTATTTATAATATTAATTTTTTAATTATTAGAACATTTAAATGTTTATTTATAACCATTATTTATCCTTATATTGCATATTTAAAAACGAAAATAAAATTATGAAAACCAATGAGAATACTAGTTCTAAATATTTTACAAAAATACCATAATGACGTTAATATATCATTTTGTAATATAACAAATTTAGTTAATCCTTATATACTGTATTTCCGTTTGTAATAAAGATAATTATAAGTGAAGTGAAATATTGTAACTAAGCTAGATTAATCCCTCATTTTTAATCCATAAATTTGTATTTTCACTTTTTACACATGCATAAAAGTTATTTTTTCTAAATTTTCAGATGTATTTTTTTTTATAAAATACTGTATTATCTTAATTTCTGACAGAAAAACCAAGTTGACCTTGAGCAATTTTAGACATCATACAAAAATAATTCATAAGCATTCAAAATTTTATGTAAGATTTCCAATTTTAAGTATGTCCAGTCGTATATAAACATATTATTATTGCTAAAATTTTATCCATAATAATGTAAATGTTAATTTTTATACACATATATAATTAAAACTTAAATACACGTGTTCACAGCAAATTGTTTGATTTAAATATTTGTTAATAGAAATTACTTTTTGCAATCGTTATCAGTGTTTAAAAAAATTAAAATCTTAAAATTTATTAATTTATTATTTTTAATGAATAAATTATTATAATTATAATGATAGTAACTAATACATTAATCCTAATATCACTAATACGCTATGCAATATGACTGAAATATGAAGAAAAAGATGTATTCTTTAGAGATTACATATTCTTAATCGCAACATTTTATTTGTTAGAAATTGAATAATCACTAATATTTGTATCCAAATAGTTTATATTAAAATTATTATAATGATTAAAATCATGTAACAAAATTTAAATATACATTTTTTATGCAAGTAAATTTTCTAAGTGTTCATCATCATTTACATCGTAATCAATCATACTATTTTTTAATATCCACCAATTATCTAAGAAACCAATGTCAATTATTCTTTGATGCAAAGTAACAAATTGAGGCTTAAGATAGGGACATATAGTTTTATAGAGTGCACACTTATTATCATAATTATTTAACCACATTATAGAAATAATTCCAAGATTTAGTCGACGCAAGATTCCTTCATTATAACATTGTTCAAGCCATTTCACATAACAAGCACTGATTGGATTTCGTATTTGTTCTCCTACTTGACCCAATTTTAAAGAACTGCTAATGACTTGCTCTCTAAAAGTAATTTCATCTGGATTATGTTTTATCCCATAATAAATTATTCCTGCAACTGAACATAATTAACATTAATATTAGTTTTAACTTAATACTATTGTTTATAATTTAATAACAAATAATGTTTTATTTAATAAGCATACATATAGTATAAATTGTAGTTTTTATAGGATGTTCTTTACTTTCTTTAGAAATATTAATAGCTACTTCTTTGTAGTCATAATAAACGTTTTTCCAATAATTTACTGAAATAAAAATATTTATAATAAAGTAGATGAATATCTTATTTAATAAAATTTTACTTAATAAGAAATATTTAATTAATATTGTACACAAACTAAATTTGACTGACTTTCCTGTATATCAAACTTTTGTATTTAATAAATCATACAAACACATAAGAACTTTAATGAGAAGTTATATTTAATAAATTAAAAATTTTATTTTCCTAATTTTTGTTTATGAATACAAACTATTCTTTTCAATATTTGATTATATTTGAGGGGATACTATTAACTATTCTATTTTATATTCAAATTGCTTAATTAAAATTTTTTATAAATATAATGGAACACATCACAAAACTTATAAACTTTTAATTGAATATCAAAAAAAAAAAAAAATTAAACTATTTAATAAAATCATTTTATGAATTTTCATCAAAATATTAATTTGTATTACAGGTATGCGATAAGTATTTACAGCATTAACCTATAAATATAAATATTGTAAAATTATAATTTCAATACACCAATTCTGAAGAAAACTTCCTTTAACTTTCTCTGCACCATGATATAATCTAATTTTAAGATCGCTTCTATAAACTTGATTAATGTTGATACACAAAATCTTATTACAAACACTTCTTTTAAATGTTCTATTTAAAATAACCGTTTGTGCAAACATATTTAGTTATCTAACATCATACATGTTCTGATATCCTTTCAAATTAAAGAACGTATATTATAGATTATGTATTCACTTGATTTTTGTAAAAGTAAAGTTGATTGGCTTATTTCATGCAGCTCTTTTCAATAAAAATATCTATGAATTTTTATAAATATCAATAATTAAATGAAACATTACTTAAAGAATAAAATTGAAATTAATATATTTGTCATTTTTTGGAAAAAATAAAACTCACTAAATATTAAAAATTGAACTGTTCTAATAAACAAATAAAAACTACATTTTGTTTTGATTACTTTTTCAAAACATCATATATAATAAATAATATTACCACTAAATTCATATTAAGTATGTCATTCATAGCGAATAATCTTAATTTAAGATCGTCACAACGAATGAATTAGGATTGTCGGATACCGATATGCGCTTTTGAAATATGACGTTCTACACAGTTTTTAAGTACGAATAATGGCAGTATATTATTACATATTATTTGAGAATTTATGAAAAATAATACATTTAATTAAAAATTAAATTAAATTAAAAATTTAGAAAATAAAGCACATAAGATAAAACTAAATTGAAATTTTATATATAAAATTTAATTTAAAGAAAATATAACTCCTGTATGCTTTATGACTTTGATTAGAATTTCCCTAAAGATTTAAAGTAAAATATTAAAGCTAAAAACATAAAAATGAGCGGTGTATAAAAATATATTGATTTGATAGAAAAACATTTATTCTTCATAACTCCTATCAACGGAAATATCTAACCAAAAAAAAAGATTTTAAATAATGAATTAAATTATATTTTTATATTGTATTGAAGGCCTGAATAAAATTTTAATTTATCAAAATATTTATTATTTTAAATATATTCTTGCACTAATTTTAAAAGTTTAGCTTCATTCACTAATATTTTTATGTATATATATTTCTAAACTTCCATTTAAGATTTTTAGAACAAAAATAATGTATTATAATATGTTTTTCATTTCTTAGCATTCGGTAAAGTTTAAAAGATAAATTAATTAGAAATTAATAAAAATTAATTAGAATCATTTTTTTTATCTCAACAAATTAGGATTTTTACTGAAATTTGCAACAAGAATAGATTTTCCAAAATTAACAATTCATAAAATTAATATTAATTTTATTTATATTATAATAGAAAAGTATCTAATATATCTTATTGAGAAATAAAAAGATTAAATAATGTATAATTTTTTTTTTTAATATATAATTTGGTCATATAAAAAATATACCTGGTAATTTACTTATTGCACTTTCAATTATTTATTCATTTTAAACTCTACTTTAAAATATGGGATCGTTTATAGAAGATTTGTTTAATGAATTTGATTAAATGATTTAGATTAAAGAAATTGAATGCATCAACTTTCTTTTACGTTAGTTAGCTTCGTCTTCAAAATTATTAAACTGTTAAAATCGTGTACAAATCAATTTATTTGAATAAAATATTGTTTACATTAAACGAAAAACTAGACATTCTATTTAAAATTAAAAAAAATTAATTTTTCTATTCATTGTCATTATATTTATGTATAAGTAAATAAAAATATTTTTATAAAATGTAGTATATTGTATATTTCTATTTTTATAAATAAATTATTTTAAACATAACGGCACATGCGTTTTAATGCACATAGTATTTTTTAAGATTTTCTTTTAATATTTAACAATTTCATATTTTTTAATAAAAAATTATATTTAATATCCACTTCCTTAAGATTAATAAAAGAAGAATGAGGGAACTCCGAAACATAATTAACTATTAAATGGTTGATTGTATTTTATTTCCAATATTTTTTAATAAATTTAACAATTGAATATATCAAATTAGCAAGAAATTATGTCTATTGATATTTATAATTGTATTGTTATTTCATTTGATCTACACGAGATGAACTTAGTACTATCAATATTACATTATATATTCGATTAATTATTCAACAATTTTTTCAGAAACATTGAATTTTCTGTTTTTGAATGATTGAAAAAATTTTTTATCGTAATGTAAACATACCCTAATATTTAAGTCACCTTGAAATGTCATTCACTTGGTATTCGATGTAAAATTTTAAATTGATATATGAATACACTACTATTTGATTTTTTATTATTTTTTCATACATATTTATAAAATTAATAATTAGTTGCTAAAGCATGGGTGAAAAATGGTCGAGTATAAAGGCGTCAGATATTGTAATTCCTAATTTAGATGAACTATTTAACAGGGATCCTTATTTGAAACCTTATGAATACGAAATTAAAAAAAGGTACAGCGAATGAGTTTATTATTGACAGATTACAATTATAGAAATAATTTTTTGCAATACACACTCTTATATTTTAATTATTTTGTATCATTATCTTATTTAAAATATATTCAAAATACAATATTAACATTATTAAAAAAGAAATTCAATACTGTAAGATAAAAGAAATAAAAAAGTATTTTGTAATTTATTGGAATTATTGAATCTTCGACAAAAAGAATTAAGTAATCAACTCATTGATTTTTAAATTGTACATTATAAATTATATAGTTTATAAATATAGATTTTAGATTACATGGTTATTAATTATAATTCAATACAAATTTTATATAAATTATAATTAAAATATTAAAATGAACAAAGCATTGGTAAATTATAAATTGAAATTATTTGTATGACCAAATTATTAGTAATTTTTATTTACATAAAGAAGTATGTAGAATTTATAGATATGATAAAATTAATGTGTATTCTTGTATTTTATACTTATTAAAAATAAATTGGGGAAAATATTAAATCCTAAATATTTAAAAGTATCATTATTAATAAATATATGAATTTTTATCAAGTAATATTAAAAATATGTCAATATGTTAAAGCTAATATTTATCAGAATTTGAATTTAATATTGATTAAAAATTAATGTAAAAAATATCAAATAATTTTAATAAGTAAAATAACCTAAATAAGTTACATATTTATATTTACACATTGTTTAACATTTTAATTTATACATTAATAAAACTTTTTATAAGTTTTTTGTTGTAATACTTTAGATATACTTAATAAGTACGTAACTTTTAATCTATAATATCAGTTCGGCTATTATAATATAATACAATATTTAATACACTACAGTCATTTAAAATTTTAATTCTTTTATCAGTTTCATTAATTTTTTGTAACATCTTTGTTTTATTAGTAAATATGATAACAATTTTAAAGAAAATATATTATTTTATTATTCTATTAATAATGAAAACAATGCTTATAGATGATTGCATTTTATTTTGTAAAAATTATTAGTCAATGTCCTCAGTAATTAATAACTTACATAAATACAAATACTTTTAAATTAATTTTTTTTTTCAATCATTAAATTTAGTTTAAAATATTTCTACATTGTTTAAAAAAATATTTATACTTCACTACACTTAGATTGTTACTATTTTTAAAATATAAATTATACATATATAATAAATTTATAAGATACATAAAACAATAATCATTAGTTTAATTTTTATCATTTTTTATATTATGTAATCAGTTACTCAATTCATGTTTATTATATTTAGGTATGTTTAATATCTGACATTTAAAAATAACTAAATAATTTTATTCTTTCGTATATATATTTTTAAAAGGAATTTAAAAAATTTAATGGATGCATCCATATTAATATTAATGATAATCATAATAACAATGAGAGCATATTGAACAATTTAAGAAACAATATAACATTTTTTAAATAGAGCCTTTGGCAAACGTTGTTTGCTGCCATAGTAATTCTAGATAAAAAAGTCTAAATATATATTTAGAATATAATGTAATATCTCAAATTTAATTTGTTTTGTTTAATAAAATTTTTATTTCTAGATTAAATAAATAGATAAATTTAAATTACAAAGAAATTTATGAAAGATCTGTGCAAATGGCATACAACCTGTTAATATTTTTAACAGTGTTTTCCTTAAATTTATCTAACTTTCAGTGTATCGGAATATGTAGTATCACATTTAGCAAGACTCCTGTTTTTACTTTTGAATAGTAGTAACAAATTTGAAACCCAGTACAATTTGATACTATTATAATTTTCAACAAAAAAATGTAGATTCTACAAGATTCATTATATTTTATACTTTTTATCGAGGATAATAGTAAACAAAGATATATGCAACCATTAATACTAATGAATAAAAGAAAGTATAGTATAAAGTAAATAATAATAATAATAATATCAGACTATCTCTTAAAAACAACATTGTGAATTATATAAGACATCTTTGTTGCGTCAGATATATTGTAGGTACAATGAAAAATTCTGTATTATAAAATTCTTAAAAATATACTTTTGATGGTTTATTAGTGGTAAATTATTCCTTTCTAACAGTGACTGAAGATCTTACAAAATTGATATTAAAATCTGCATTATAACATCTCTTGCAATAATACTAGAGGCAGTTAAATATATATATATATATATATATATATATATATATATATATATATATAATGAAAAAAATGTGAATATATATTTAAAATTTTTAATTTAATTTTCTTAGTTTACATAACACATGTATCTATGTATGCATCCATATATCATATACTATACATAAATTAATTGTAGCATACTAAATTAATGAAGATAATACCCAATAATTAATTATTTAAAATAAAATTGTGCATGTATGATATAATTTTTTTATAACATATTTTTTTTTGGAAAATGTATGATTCCTACAAGAAACTTGAACATTATTTTTAAATTGTTTGATGAGATACTTTTAATTTATTTTTTTAAATATTCTAAAATATATCTACTATTGTTTAAATGAATATAAAAAATTAGAATATAATAATTCTTATTATATATGCAGATATATATTGTAAAATATTTTATGAATAATTTTACTTTGATATAAATTCGTTATCTAATGTATTATAAATCAAGTACAAACTCTACATAGTCAGAACTAATTTATTAATATAGGATTTAGGTTTTTTCTTTTTTATTTAGCGTTATTAAATACAAATTGATATATAAACACTACGCCTTTCAGAGATACGAAAAAAACGAAAATATGAGGATCGTTTTTCTTTAATAATAGCCCTATGTTTCGTCTTGTATTTTACCTAATTCATTTACGTTCTCACATATTGCCTTTCTTATTCTTTCTTTCACTTACATATTCTTATCTCTAGTGTCTTGCTTCTGTGCTTTTTCTCTATTTTGTGTCTCTCACTTATAACTATTTTGTTCTTTTTTCTCATTCTTTTCATTCTGTTTCATTATTTGCTCTTTATGATTATCTGATTGAAGACTGACTTATTACTCATTATAATATAATATATAATATATATGTAAGAGTAAAATTAATTCTATTATTTACAATTTAAAAAGTTTATAAATACCGACTTCTACTAACATTTTCAGATACGCTTTATTCAAAGATTATTTAGAGAAAATAGAATCTGAAGATAAAGATTTAGATAAATTTACTAGATCATATACGGAATTTGGTATTCATATTAACGAAGATAATTCTGTCAGTGGAACAGAATGGGCACCAGGAGCACAAGAAATTTACCTAACAGGAGATTTCAGTAAATTAATATTTTTATGAATAATATTTTAATTTTTGCTTTGAATTAATTATATTTTCGTTTCAAGATGTTAGTTATTATATTCAATAGTAATCTGTATAATCGTGATATTTCATAAAATATTTAAAACAATTTCTTTTAAATTCTTGTTTATATTTTTTATATATCAGATATTGTTTATAATAATAATAATTAGGATTAGATAGGTAGAATAAATATCGACAGTGTGACTAGAGGCTTATTAGACAACAGAATATTTTTTATGTAAATTGAAAACACTTACATTTTAAGATTTATGTATTTAATTCATTTATCGTTATATTATAAATATTCTATAATACGATTTTGTTCATAGTTAAGAATTTAACTAAATACAAAATTTCCATATATTACCCATTATACTGCTAAAATAAATAGAAAAATACTGTATAAGTAACAAATGAAATAGAGTAATATCCTCAATTATTAAGAAACACTAGTTCTGTATTAAAATTTAAAACATTTATAAATTTTAATAAAATAAAATAATAAAATAAATAAATTTTTATTTGCTATTAAAAATTGTCATAGTTTAATCATCTTGGAAATGTATCATGTACATATATTAATTCATTACATTTAAGAGCCTTAAATTGTCAGTGTAACATTAATTAAAGAATTAAGTTTATTGTGTGATATAATAAAAATATAGTTATAGTATAATTTTTCGAGTTTTAATTATTCAATCTTAAAAAATTATTTGTTATGCACATACTGAATTATGTGTATGTAGCAGAAAATAGACAAAAATAGAAAAATTTTCCATATCAATAAAAGCATAAAAAGTAAAATCATTCTTATGTCTCACTCATCGGAAATTTATAAAAAATATTTCTAATACAAGAAATAATGCGAAATAAAAAGCTAGTTAATTGAAAAAAAACAGGAACAAAGTATTTATAAACCAATGAAAAAACTACGTTAGTTAAAATTATCTGCAAAAAAATAATTCCTAACAATTATAATAATAATAGCCGCATTGAACTGTACAATTTATTGAACTAATCGATACAGCATTTAGCAGGAAATTAAATGTTTTACTATATAAGGAAATTAAAAAGTAAAGGTAAATTATGATACAAAACTATTTGTAACTACTGGGAACTAGCTTCTACATTTCCACAATCTTAACTGAAGGATGAATTTCACGTATACATCGTATATAATACTCTATTACATATCTCAAAAAGGAAAAGTGTAATCTATATAATGTATTTTTAGTTGTCTTACTGGCATACCTATTACCTTAAGTACAAAATTACTTAGTCATTTCATATAACAATAAATGCAGATATTTAACAGAGTGAGATATTTACAAATAGAAATAGAACAATACAAATAGAAATAAAATATTTTAAGTCAAAATAAAATCAATGTCACAAAAGCTGAAATAAATATAGTGTCAAAATATTTAATTAAAGATAGTTTACAAAGATATGTAATATAAACAACAAACAGTAAATTGCTAAATTCATGCTACTCAACAGGTAATCGTAATGGTAACGTAAATCGAATTTATATCGATATTTATTCGTATAATAATTAATATTTAGACTTTGGAATATTATTATGTGGTTCTTGGAATATCTAATTCAAATCATTCTTATAGCTGAATAAAATATTATTTTCGTTATTAATATATTTTAATTAAATTTTTTTATTTAAACACTTACTATAGATAATTTCAATCCTATGCATTCATATACGAAATTAAAGAATGGTAAATGGAAATTATATATACGACCAAACTCTGATGGAAGTTGTATAATCAAACATTTGTCAGAAATAATTATTATTATTATCGATGGAAGTGGGAACATGATTAAGCGACTTAGTCCGTGGGCAACATATGTAACTCAGTTAAATAGCGATTCAGATGATACAACATACAAACAAAAATTTTGGTATCCAATGCCAGAAGCTGTTAGTGCATCTAAAAATAATTTTCCACAAAAAAAATGCTGTATGTATAAATAAAATTATATTTTCCAGAGATATAAATTTAAATATCCAAAGCCAAATAAACCAAAAAGTCTTCGTATATATGAATGCCATGTCGGAATTGCAACGCAAGAACCACGTATTGGTACTTATCTAGAATTTGCTAAAAATGTTATTCCTCGAATTGTAAAACAAGGTTATAATACTATTCAGTTAATGGCAATAATGGAACATGCATATTATGCTTCTTTTGGCTATCAGGCAAGCGGTAACTTTGAATCAGTTGAATTATTAAAGTGAAACATAAACCATTTTAATTATTCTAAATTGATGACAGTAAATAATTTTGAGAAAAAAATCTATTTTTAAAAGTTATTACTCTGTTCATTTATATTTTTTTATGTACTAGGTTACTTCTTTTTTTGCTCCTTCATCTCGTTTCGGTACACCTGAAGAATTAAAAGAGTTAATTGATATTGCTCATAAAAATGGTATTTATGTCTTATTAGATATTGTCCATTCCCATGCTTCAAAAAATACTCTAGATGGATTAAATATGTTTGATGGGACCGATTCATGTTATTTTCATGACCGATTAGAAGGCGAACACCCAGTTTGGGGAACCAAATTATTTAATTATGCAGAATACGAAGTTTTAAGATTTTTGTTATCAAATTTACGATGGTACATTGATGAATACAGATTTGATGGTTATAGGTATATAATGTATTTTTTAATTTAATTATTTAAAGGTAATATAAATAGTGTTTATTTATATTATCTTATATTTTATTTAAAAATACCATTAATTTATAGAAGTATAATACATATCTAATTTTTATTTTAACTTCACAAGTATTTTAATGTTTTTATTCGTTGTATTAATTAAAACTTAGTAGCAAATTCTTAATAATTAAAATTATTATTTATACATTTATTAGTAAAGATAGCATTTTATCAAAATATTTAATAAATGAAGTTTGCTTAATTCATTCTTTAGTTATTATACGAAAAAAATAGAGTGGTATTCACACAATGGAAATTTTCAGATTTGATGGTGTCACATCTATGCTTTACTACTCTAGAAATTTTGAAAATCGTTGTAATGATTATTATGATAATTATTTTGGATTAAATGTTGACGTTGAAAGCGTTATTTATATAATGTTAGCTAATCATATATTACATTTATATTATCCTGAAATTATAACCATTGCTGAAGATGTAAGTGGTATTCCAGGACTTTGCAGGTAATAAAATTTTCTTAAATCACCATTAAGTTATTGGAAATTAAAATCAAAATTCAATAATTTTGAAAATTGACAGTAATATTTAATAATTTAATATTAACAAAAAAATTTAATATTAACAAATCATACCTTTTACCAATGAACGTTTTATGCCAGTCACTGTTTCGGTCTTGATGTTAAGAAAAAAACACAGAAAATTGTTGTAAAAACCAAGAGTATAGTAAAACATATAGTAAGAATTTAAATAATACGTGTATCAGAAACTAGAATAAAAATACATGATAATACACTTTTAATTACTTTTAAAGATTAATAAATCACGTTCGATATTGATTAAGAAATTAATTGTTTTTATACATTAAGAAATGAAAAGTTGATTTCTTGTTTGAATTAAAATAAAAATTAGTCACACCAACTATTAAACTATTATTAGCACGAAAACATTTTTTCGTTGGAAATATGTGCATCATCAATTAAGTGGCGTTGAATCAAAATAAACAAATGATTCAAAAATAAGAATTCTTTCATTAAAACTGAATAAATCAGCTTATTTTAAGAAGATTTCTTACATTTTATACTTTAGTGTATATATTAATTATCAATATAGTTAATCAAGAATGCCTATAGAATTTTATATTTGTTTATGATTAAGTAAGGTACTCTAATTAATTTTGAAACTCGTGATATTCTAATGTTCATCCCTTCTAGAAATATTCCAGTACTGCATTCAGTATATACTATCGTTTAAAAGTAGAGTTGGATATGATAAATTATTATCAAATATTAAGTTTGATATGAATAAAAAGTGGCTAGTGTTTTATTAGGTTGAATAAAAATCTACCTAAGTTGGATTATTTCTGATAACCATTACACTGCTTTACATAGTTCGTAAAAACAGACAAAGCAAATAATTTAACAAATCAAAAGTCTACGGTAATCTAATATTGTTATTTTAAAAAATGAAAGATAAATGCAATTATTTCACGGAGTGCTCTTATTAGTATCCTTTATAAATAATAAGGTGAATATAAAAAATCCTTAAAAAAAGTAAAGGGTAATGTTAGAATAGAATGAGTGTATCATAATTGCCCATTATAAATATAGAAAATTATAGGTATACGAGTACAATGGGATCAACCGATTTCTTAGTTCATTTAACGTGATATTATCATACTTGATTTTGGACTTGTCTTATTTGGAAAATTAAACATTTGCTTTTAAGATACATAAAATATTTGAAATTAAAAAGTTTATTTTAATTAATTTGCCAACTAATATTTGCTTGCTAATAAACTATTCTGATTGAAGGCAATGCAGAAAAATTTTATAAACAAATATAAATGTTTTGATCGAAATGATGGAGTATTTTTTAATGATATTCCTAAGAATCTTGATTTGATAGAGTACCCTTTTCAAGAACTGTCATAATAAGGTCATATTGCACAAGATATATCTAATAGTTATTATTACTGGGGGATGGGATATTAAAAAATGTATCCTATTATTTGAGTGTCAGAAATTCAGATATGTATATTAGTCTTTCAGAAGAGAGGTATTATATTATTTTAAAAAACGAATTCGTATAGCGGTAATATAACAAAGAATTCGTAATATGAAATGGTTTCTGCTATCAACTTAAACATTTGTTACAACAGAATGGGGAATGGAAAAATACAAAAGTAACTAGTTATTAATATAATGTAAAGACATGCGAGCAATAGTTTTATTAAATGGACCAACAGTTAACAGAAAAACACGATTTTACAAACGTAAAATATGCTATCTGCTGCAAAAAAAATATATATGCATATGTATATACGGTTAACTTTAAAAAACAGCTGCTATACATAAATACATCTACTTTTATATAATGCGAATAATTGTGGAAAATATGAATAAACCTTCATGCTAAGTAAAGTATGTTCTGGTTAAACGGAAATCTGCATACTCTTGTTATCATTTTTTGATGAAATAAATAAAAAATACCAAGGTACTGATTGGAACATTAAAAGGACGAGAAACCGACGATAATTACATTAATTGTTATAACTTAATAAATACAAAACCTAGTATGATAAGTCTATAAATCTTAGACATAACTAAGAACATTAAATTTTTTTAAATTAAAGTTTCATTCTTTAATATGAAGGATCCCAGTGGCTCTAAGCAAATTTGAAACATACGTCTGAATAATAAGTGTTCGAGATTGCGAGAAAAGTTTATTGCCACGACTTCCCACGGTCGTTGAACACTCGAGACGGTCAATACATCTGGAAAACACCCGTGAATAGTTAGCTTATTTATTCTCGCTTATCTAAAAACGTGCTCATGCTTTCCCGGTGCAGTTAAACTGTTATGTTGTTTACTACCTCCATGACGTATATTCTGAAAAAGTATACGAAAACTATCGAGTACAAACATTTCATAAATTTCACTGCAATCCAAAACCCTGCACGTGCGACAACAAGCAATAGATGTACGTGCGCACTCGGCTTTTTAAGACAATGCTTGCATTGTTCCTAACTACGTCGCATCTTGTCGATCGCATTGGAAAATCGACCACGCCCTAGAGGACCCTTTATCTAGCTAAGTCCCAGAGAAGGGAGAGGCGATCAATATTAAAGGCTCCCCAATTTCCGACACTTTCCCGATTAGCATATTCGGGACTGAGCCCAGAAGGAAGTGGAAATGAAGGCGTGCATAATCCATCGTGCTGCCCAAGGTCAACCTTTGATTGGATAACTAAAAGAATAAGGGGTCCCAAGTGGAACTGGGTCAGTGAACTATTTAAGAAGGACAATGTAATGTAACACCGCTTATTCCTATTCTTATTCTTCTCCTTATTGAATGGATAAGTCATGACTTACTCTCATGGTGGAGGACCAGAGACAAAGTCATTCAGCTGAGTCTAGTAAACTGTCTTTCTACGACTGTGAATCAATATACAGTTAACGTTGGTTATAACGTATAACCTATTTCTTTTACAGTAAATCATAATCTCACCAGTTGCATTAAGTGTTCTTCAATATAGGTATATCACAACGCCACAAGATTATTAAGAAATATAAAGGACATTTTTAATATCATCACAGTTAATTATCCCAACTTGGAAATAAATTGAAATAAATGGAATAAACAGCGGTAAAAATTAAATGTGTTAATTATTGAATCAGTGCATTAACCCTTCACTTGCCCAGCGATTTTCCCACATAACATGTAGTGGTTTTTTTCTAAGTTAATTTTGCACGTTTGGCTGACGAGTCGGATTAGTAGAATTAATTTTTTGAACAATAATATTAACGTAAAAATAAATAGGAAGAAATTTCTTCAAATACAAAAAATAATGACATAATGACTGTGCCAATAAAAAATTGAATTGATAAAATAATTTTAAATAAATTAATTTAATAAATAAACTAAAAATAAATTCAAACTATATTCATTTAAATGTAAAAGAATAATGTTCAAAAAGTATTTTGACTTAATTTTAAAAAAACGAAATTAACATAACATTTTAACCAATGATATAAAATTAAGATTTAATACACTGAATATTTATTTTTGTGGATTTATTTTTTATATATAAATATATTTAATTATATTTAAATATTGTTTAAATAATTCTAAAAAACCCCGAAATGTACTCTTCACACTGTAAAGAAAATTAAATGATAGCATTGTTTGATTTAAGAAAAAAATAAAATATTTGCTCATCTAAATAAAAATAAAATAACTAATAATTTATTTTCAACAATTTTTTTAATTAAATGAAATGCATCGGGTGTCGAATTGTAATTATTGCATATATTGAAATTTCACAAAGTATAAATATAACTTACAATAATGGTCGGCATTGATTTATATTTAATATATAATTAATTGATTTTTTAATTTAATTAGAATTAATAACTTACGTAATGTATCAAATTCTTTAATAAAAAATGTATAAAAGATATCTGCTATATATGTAAATTGATAAAATATGGAATATATTAAAGGTTCAATTTTTTATAATAAATTTGTCATAGAGATCGATATAATTATAATTGATGTTGTTCGCTGTATTATATAATTGTATATTCACATAGGCAAATAAAAATCCAAATACTATCATATTCTGCGCAGAACTACTTCGTGGATTAATTGTAGAAGTATTAATATATTTATATATTTTTAATATAATATATTGCTTGCTTATTATCTTTCTTTAAATGATTCATTTTTATTTTACAAATATTTTCACTACCAACAAATATTATACAAAATCTACTAAAAAAGATCGTCTTAGTATATTGTTCTTTGAAAAGTAACTTATTTAAAGATAGTTCTTGAAAGAAATAACTTATAGAATTTTTGTTGAGTTTATATTTATTGTTACTAGGCCTATAGATGAAGGAGGCTTTGGCTTCGATTATCGATTAGGAATGGCAATTCCAGATAAATGGATTAAACTTCTTAAAGAAGTAAAAGATGAAAATTGGAATATGGGTGATATAGTTTGGACATTAACTAATCGTAGATATATGGAAAAAACAGTAGCTTACGTTGAGTCTCATGATCAAGCTCTTGTTGGCGATAAAACCATAGCATTTTGGTTAATGGATAAAAAGATGTACACACATATGAGTGTGTTGAGCCCTGCAAATTATGTGATAAATCGAGGAATTGCATTACACAATATGATAACTCTTATAACACATTCATTAGGTGGAGAAGCGTATTTAAATTTTATTGGTAAGTTTAATGATCTATTGATAAAATGTTTAGTTGTATAATACTAATAATATTATTATGAAAGTTAGAATCATTGTATATACTAAAAATAAAATGTAATTTTAAATATAAAAGTTAAATGCACATTTTTCTAAATTATTATAATTATATTGTACTTATATTTAAGCAAATTAACAAATGAAAAATTATATTAATAATTTTCTTGGATAATAATTCTAAAATTAATTATATTAAAAATAACATTATTAATTCAAAATATTTCGGTTTTTACTGTATTTATAAAACAAGAATCGACGAAAAACAATACCGTTTAAATTTTTCTACTTGGTTATCAATACTTAAGATATGAATGCTTTCTTTAAACTGTATAAGAAATGTCATTTCAAAAATAGACAAAGAAATTAAATACTTCCTCATAAAAATTATAAGTGAATATAATGAGATTCTTCCGCCATTATAGGGTTTGATACTCATGTAGTAAAAAATTTAGTAGATTTAATTAACAATATACGTTGTTAAAATAGAATTATATTTATAAATTAATATCTTTGTAATCATACAATAATACAAAATGATCATGCAATACAGTATATATAAATATGCATAAAAAATAGTTTTATTCTATCATTGGAGATTATCCAAGGAATCTTTAAATAAATTAAAAATTTATTAATACATAAATACACAAATAATTTTAACACCCGATAATTTCCAGTACTCCGAGTATTCCGACAATTATTCAAAGCCCCATATTTATAGTTTCTTATACCAGGATTTATAATTTATAATAGTTTCAGTTGTGAGCACAGAATACTTAACGATATTAAATGGAACGTTTTATTATTGAAATAGATATATAATTATTTTATAATATAATGTAGAAAAAATAATACATATACATTTAAATGCATAAACGTAAAAAAAGAATTGAATGAATAAATTTAAATATGTAGAGATGAAAAGTAAATGAAAATCGAATACGAATCTAAAGGCTAGGGTACGTATTAATAAATCGTAAATCAATATTAATATGAACATATGGAAAATGACAGTGATTAAGTATTTAGTAAATAAAAAAGTCTATAAGTAAGAATAATTAAATAAGTTGAAGTTAAGTACAAGTTAATAATTCATTATGAAGTAAACACAAATAGAAATTGTTATGTTGGACAAGTTCTTTCCTTTAAAAACGCTTGTTGAAATGGCAATTATATATAATTTTGAGATTAAAATAGGTACAGAGGTTTCTGTGATATAATGATTTATATAATACTGAAGAAAATTATTTTGAATATATATAATTTGTAAGAATATGAATACAAGATAAGGAACGTCTATATGAAACGAATTAAAATTAATTAATTCAACTAATATTTATGATCTTCAGCAATTTTAACTTTGGTAAATTTATCCTTAATACTAAATTTCATTTATTTGATAAATAATTAACTTCAAAGCTCAATGGATTTGATATAATTTGACACTGTTTAAAAATCTGTTGATTTTAATTGTAATATTTAAATTGAATAAATAAATTGATATATTTAAAACAAATGGCGAAACCAAACCAATTAAAACATTTAATATTTAGATAATTATGAAAGGAAAAAAATAAATAGAGTAAGAAGATAATGGCTGACATGCGCAAGAAGATAGATCTATTAAACGGTGGATATATGCAATAAATCAAATTGATAACACATTATTATTTATAATCACAATTTAAAAAAAATAAAAGTATTGATGAATCAAGGATACTTGATTTTAATGATACTTAACTTTAACACTGACTAATCGTTTATAATTAAATTTAAATCAATATATTATATTGATTAAAATTAAATTTAATAATAATCAGTATAAAATATAAAATAAAACTAATAATAGTAACAGAAGATTGCAATATAGTTTGGATACCATGGAATGCTGCATCCTATGCCATTAGATCAATGTCAACATAATTTAGAAAATATATAATTACATTTGCAATCGAGTCAAAAAAATGTTAATAGTTACCAAATTTGATATTCAATATATAATATATAATTTATATAACAAATAAATATATAATTTATTTGTTTACCATAAGCTTCATATATTTTACTTTGTAAATTGTACTTCATAAATTTATATTTATGGTTATATACTTAGAAAACATTATATATACTTTCGATATGATAACCAATATTCTTATTTTTCTCTAGGCAATGAATTTGGACATCCTGAATGGTTAGATTTTCCTCGCAAGGGTAATAATAATAGTTATCATTACGCTAGGCGTCAATGGCATTTAGTAGATGATGAGAATTTAAAATATAAATTTATGAACAAATGGAATTCAGCAATTAATGCTTTAGAAGAAATTTATGGATGGCTTCATTCTAGTCCTGTAAGTTTTCATATAAATTAGTAATATAGTAAAATATTTTAGAATCATTATTTCACTTAAATAAATAATTTTACGTATAAGTTGCTATGTATTCGAAAATTATATATATACTTGGAATAATAAAAATAATAAGATTTATAAATATTCAAGATGAAAACTGTTTACAAATGTTAAACTTTAGCCATAATTATAATTCATTCGTTGAAATTCATTCATAGATTTATTTATTAATTATTATGCAATAAAAATATACTTCATTTGATACAAAAAGTAATTCATTTAATAATAACATAATTACTATAATTATAATTTTTGTATAATTAAAAAAAAACTATATTCGTATAATTACATTAAGTGTACAACTGTATTGCCTATATTTGTATAATTAAAATATTAAGCGTCTCCATCTCCATAATAAAATTTCCAATAGAGAATTATATGAAAAATATATTTCACTAAATGAAATAAATTAATTAAACAAATCATTCATTATATTGTTGTTTATCTATATTTTGATAGGTTAAATTAAAGTTTTAATTTCGAAAATTAAACAATCATATTAAAAACAGATTATATTATCTTATATTCAGATTATATTATATATTATATTATTATATTAAAATTAAATTATCGTTCCATTCCATTTCTTTATTCTCAAAAATATTTAAAAAAAATAGTAATACTTACTTTATAAAATTTCATTTATTCAAAAACTTTAAAATAAAAAAAATTTTTATATCAAAGAACCGATATTGCGTACATTTCTATTAAAACATGTCAAATTAAATTCAATTAAAAATCACTTAATTCAATATTCATTAAAGAATTTGATAATATAATTTCTGTTAAATCCTAATAATAAAAAAATAATATATTCTAAATGTTTATATTTGTAACTAAAAATTTTAATTATTACGGGATAGCAATATTTACACTAGCTACAAAAAATCATTGTAAATCACTAGTCACATCCACAATATGTTGTTCTTTTGTAATAAATTGAAATAACATAATAAAAATTATGATTGTTTTATATTTTTAATCTTTCATTATAATTTTATAAGTATTTAACCGAAGTCTTGATTAAATGATAAATAAATTAAATGTAAATATATTAATTATAGTTATCTAATCGAATATAGAAATACCAAGTAAAACTAATAAATATTCATATTTAAATATAAATTTTGTGAAACTCAGAATCATTTAAAATCGACATCTTTAAGTCTCTATACAAAACATATAAATATATATCTAACAAAATTAATGTATCACTTATATAATGATTAGATATGTGAATAATTGTACATTTTTTAATATAGATCGTTTAAAAGATGTAAGTAGATTAAATATATATATTTATTTATATATATATATATATATATATATATAGAAATTTTTATAAATTTGTTTTATATACTCATTTTGAAAATATATTATTAGATTAATCGTAAATACATATGTTATGTTACAAAGTCATACTATTATTATAATTATTAAAGCTGACGAGGCAATAAAATGTATATGTTCAATTAACTACACAATTATTTAGAAGTAATTATTATATTTATTGCAGTCGGTAATAAAGTATCAGTATGAATCGACCTTGATTTATATAATTGCCGACAGCTGTCTGGAGCAAGTATTAAGGAATAAAATATTACAATAAATTCTAAAATAAATGCAAATGCTTTATTCAAATTTGTCGAGGACTTATTTTAATAAGTTTATTATATGTAACAAAAAATAAATAAGTAACAATAATATATATATAATTTAAATAATAGTTTTAAAAGCTAAATGGACAAGAACTAATAGCCTAAAGTGACATTAAAAACTAAAATGTGAATTTGACTTTGGCACGAATTAATAATCTAAAATAGCTGTAGAAACTCAAATAAAGAATAAATTTTAAAATAAAGTAGACGTATATTCTGTTTTTAATAATTACTTTTTTATATAACATTTGAAATATTTATTACTAAACTTTATATTAATTTAGTAAATAATTTTAAAATACCTTTATCTTTATTACACTATAGCATAACTCGTATATTTTTTTACATTTAATTAAATCATTATTTATAATTTATGTCAAAATAATTAGAATATAATTTATTATATTATATAAACTAAAATAAAAATAAAATCTAAGAAATAAAACTTTAAAATAATATATTATAATTTATAATCGAATTTTGTTAAATTATATAATAAATGTATACAAATTTATTTTTAATCATGTATTATAAATTACTGTATCTAAATTTAAAAAAAAGTTACTTCATAAAAAGAGTTCATAAAATTATTTTTAAAAATGTAAAATATAAAATTATCAAATAATAAACTTCTCAAAAAAAAATTTAAATTGTTTTCAAATAAATAAAATTATTTGATATTTAGAAATAGAAAATATTTTAAATATTCGATGAATATGTTCAGCATCAAATTTTAATTAATGTTTATAAGAAAAATGAAAGAGGGTATTCTACAAAATACAGATATAAAAATAATTTTAACAAATAAGTATATATAAATATATAAACATTAGTAAAAAATAAATAAAAGTATGTATAGTGTGTAAATATATAAAAATATGTAGAATATTATTTTGGGCAATATATTAGTCAAATAAAATTGTGAATAAACATATAATTATGGATAGTATACTAAAAATGATTGAACCTTATGAATAATTGATTGAGTAAATAAAATAATTTATAAATTATTGTAATATTACGACTTGTATTTATTACTATTATTGAAGTTTCCTTAATTGTATGTTGTTTTGAAATAAATTCTCGTTATTTAATTACCTTATATTGTTATTGTATTTTTACTTGCAATTAACTGTCCAACAAGGACAGAGGATTTAGTATTTGGTAGTAAATTATTATTTAAGAACAATACCACTGATATTAGCGTTAAGTTTCTATAATTAATAAGAATGAATACTAATATAATAATTTATAATGCCAATTATTTAAAACGCATGTATATTAGTTAATAATTCTTATAAAATCTATCATATAATGTATGCATATATTATTTATGAAATATTTATTAATTAGTGTTATATATTATGGTTTTTAATTCATTTAATGATAATTCAAATTTATTAAAATATTTTATGTATTTGTTTTAGTTCAATCTTGTATATAATTCCTATCTATTGGATGACCTATATATTATATAAATTTTTGCATTTAGCATCTACTTTTTTATACTATTGATTATTTTGTTTTCGATTTATTTATATTTCTCTTTAGCACATATATTTTTAGATCATAGGCTTTTAATACTGTACACTGAAAAATATATATCTGATAGATAGTTTATCAGAAATCATGAACATTAAAATATTATCAAATACTTAATTCAATAAAAATGATATTGTTTAAATATAATATGATTATATATATATATAATATATATATATATATATA
>NW_011948412.1:14729024-15005038 GCF_000503995.2 Ceratosolen solmsi marchali | reverse complement strand
ACACTCGAGACGGTCAATACATCTGGAAAACACCCGTGAATAGTTAGCTTATTTATTCTCGCTTATCTAAAAACGTGCTCATGCTTTCCCGGTGCAGTTAAACTGTTATGTTGTTTACTACCTCCATGACGTATATTCTGAAAAAGTATACGAAAACTATCGAGTACAAACATTTCATAAATTTCACTGCAATCCAAAACCCTGCACGTGCGACAACAAGCAATAGATGTACGTGCGCACTCGGCTTTTTAAGACAATGCTTGCATTGTTCCTAACTACGTCGCATCTTGTCGATCGCATTGGAAAATCGACCACGCCCTAGAGGACCCTTTATCTAGCTAAGTCCCAGAGAAGGGAGAGGCGATCAATATTAAAGGCTCCCCAATTTCCGACACTTTCCCGATTAGCATATTCGGGACTGAGCCCAGAAGGAAGTGGAAATGAAGGCGTGCATAATCCATCGTGCTGCCCAAGGTCAACCTTTGATTGGATAACTAAAAGAATAAGGGGTCCCAAGTGGAACTGGGTCAGTGAACTATTTAAGAAGGACAATGTAATGTAACACCGCTTATTCCTATTCTTATTCTTCTCCTTATTGAATGGATAAGTCATGACTTACTCTCATGGTGGAGGACCAGAGACAAAGTCATTCAGCTGAGTCTAGTAAACTGTCTTTCTACGACTGTGAATCAATATACAGTTAACGTTGGTTATAACGTATAACCTATTTCTTTTACAGTAAATCATAATCTCACCAGTTGCATTAAGTGTTCTTCAATATAGGTATATCACAACGCCACAAGATTATTAAGAAATATAAAGGACATTTTTAATATCATCACAGTTAATTATCCCAACTTGGAAATAAATTGAAATAAATGGAATAAACAGCGGTAAAAATTAAATGTGTTAATTATTGAATCAGTGCATTAACCCTTCACTTGCCCAGCGATTTTCCCACATAACATGTAGTGGTTTTTTTCTAAGTTAATTTTGCACGTTTGGCTGACGAGTCGGATTAGTAGAATTAATTTTTTGAACAATAATATTAACGTAAAAATAAATAGGAAGAAATTTCTTCAAATACAAAAAATAATGACATAATGACTGTGCCAATAAAAAATTGAATTGATAAAATAATTTTAAATAAATTAATTTAATAAATAAACTAAAAATAAATTCAAACTATATTCATTTAAATGTAAAAGAATAATGTTCAAAAAGTATTTTGACTTAATTTTAAAAAAACGAAATTAACATAACATTTTAACCAATGATATAAAATTAAGATTTAATACACTGAATATTTATTTTTGTGGATTTATTTATTATATATAAATATATTTAATTATATTTAAATATTGTTTAAATAATTCTAAAAAACCCCGAAATGTACTCTTCACACTGTAAAGAAAATTAAATGATAGCATTGTTTGATTTAAGAAAAAAATAAAATATTTGCTCATCTAAATAAAAATAAAATAACTAATAATTTATTTTCAACAATTTTTTTAATTAAATGAAATGCATCGGGTGTCGAATTGTAATTATTGCATATATTGAAATTTCACAAAGTATAAATATAACTTACAATAATGGTCGGCATTGATTTATATTTAATATATAATTAATTGATTTTTTAATTTAATTAGAATTAATAACTTACGTAATGTATCAAATTCTTTAATAAAAAATGTATAAAAGATATCTGCTATATATGTAAATTGATAAAATATGGAATATATTAAAGGTTCAATTTTTTATAATAAATTTGTCATAGAGATCGATATAATTATAATTGATGTTGTTCGCTGTATTATATAATTGTATATTCACATAGGCAAATAAAAATCCAAATACTATCATATTCTGCGCAGAACTACTTCGTGGATTAATTGTAGAAGTATTAATATATTTATATATTTTTAATATAATATATTGCTTGCTTATTATCTTTCTTTAAATGATTCATTTTTATTTTACAAATATTTTCACTACCAACAAATATTATACAAAATCTACTAAAAAAGATCGTCTTAGTATATTGTTCTTTGAAAAGTAACTTATTTAAAGATAGTTCTTGAAAGAAATAACTTATAGAATTTTTGTTGAGTTTATATTTATTGTTACTAGGCCTATAGATGAAGGAGGCTTTGGCTTCGATTATCGATTAGGAATGGCAATTCCAGATAAATGGATTAAACTTCTTAAAGAAGTAAAAGATGAAAATTGGAATATGGGTGATATAGTTTGGACATTAACTAATCGTAGATATATGGAAAAAACAGTAGCTTACGTTGAGTCTCATGATCAAGCTCTTGTTGGCGATAAAACCATAGCATTTTGGTTAATGGATAAAAAGATGTACACACATATGAGTGTTTTGAGCCCTCCAAATTATGTGATAAATCGAGGAATTGCATTACACAATATGATAACTCTTATAACACATTCATTAGGTGGAGAAGCGTATTTAAATTTTATTGGTAAGTTTAATGATCTATTGATAAAATGTTTAGTTGTATAATACTAATAATATTATTATGAAAGTTAGAATCATTGTATATACTAAAAATAAAATGTAATTTTAAATATAAAAGTTAAATGCACATTTTTCTAAATTATTATAATTATATTGTACTTATATTTAAGCAAATTAACAAATGAAAAATTATATTAATAATTTTCTTGGATAATAATTCTAAAATTAATTATATTAAAAATAACATTATTAATTCAAAATATTTCGGTTTTTACTGTATTTATAAAACAAGAATCGACGAAAAACAATACCGTTTAAATTTTTCTACTTGGTTATCAATACTTAAGATATGAATGCTTTCTTTAAACTGTATAAGAAATGTCATTTCAAAAATAGACAAAGAAATTAAATACTTCCTCATAAAAATTATAAGTGAATATAATGAGATTCTTCCGCCATTATAGGGTTTGATACTCATGTAGTAAAAAATTTAGTAGATTTAATTAACAATATACGTTGTTAAAATAGAATTATATTTATAAATTAATATCTTTGTAATCATACAATAATACAAAATGATCATGCAATACAGTATATATAAATATGCATAAAAAATAGTTTTATTCTATCATTGGAGATTATCCAAGGAATCTTTAAATAAATTAAAAATTTATTAATACATAAATACACAAATAATTTTAACACCCGATAATTTCCAGTACTCCGAGTATTCCGACAATTATTCAAAGCCCCATATTTATAGTTTCTTATACCAGGATTTATAATTTATAATAGTTTCAGTTGTGAGCACAGAATACTTAACGATATTAAATGGAACGTTTTATTATTGAAATAGATATATAATTATTTTATAATATAATGTAGAAAAAATAATACATATACATTTAAATGCATAAACGTAAAAAAAGAATTGAATGAATAAATTTAAATATGTAGAGATGAAAAGTAAATGAAAATCGAATACGAATCTAAAGGCTAGGGTACGTATTAATAAATCGTAAATCAATATTAATATGAACATATGGAAAATGACAGTGATTAAGTATTTAGTAAATAAAAAAGTCTATAAGTAAGAATAATTAAATAAGTTGAAGTTAAGTACAAGTTAATAATTCATTATGAAGTAAACACAAATAGAAATTGTTATGTTGGACAAGTTCTTTCCTTTAAAAACGCTTGTTGAAATGGCAATTATATATAATTTTGAGATTAAAATAGGTACAGAGGTTTCTGTGATATAATGATTTATATAATACTGAAGAAAATTATTTTGAATATATATAATTTGTAAGAATATGAATACAAGATAAGGAACGTCTATATGAAACGAATTAAAATTAATTAATTCAACTAATATTTATGATCTTCAGCAATTTTAACTTTGGTAAATTTATCCTTAATACTAAATTTCATTTATTTGATAAATAATTAACTTCAAAGCTCAATGGATTTGATATAATTTGACACTGTTTAAAAATCTGTTGATTTTAATTGTAATATTTAAATTGAATAAATAAATTGATATATTTAAAACAAATGGCGAAACCAAACCAATTAAAACATTTAATATTTAGATAATTATGAAAGGAAAAAAATAAATAGAGTAAGAAGATAATGGCTGACATGCGCAAGAAGATAGATCTATTAAACGGTGGATATATGCAATAAATCAAATTGATAACACATTATTATTTATAATCACAATTTAAAAAAAATAAAAGTATTGATGAATCAAGGATACTTGATTTTAATGATACTTAACTTTAACACTGACTAATCGTTTATAATTAAATTTAAATCAATATATTATATTGATTAAAATTAAATTTAATAATAATCAGTATAAAATATAAAATAAAACTAATAATAGTAACAGAAGATTGCAATATAGTTTGGATACCATGGAATGCTGCATCCTATGCCATTAGATCAATGTCAACATAATTTAGAAAATATATAATTACATTTGCAATCGAGTCAAAAAAATGTTAATAGTTACCAAATTTGATATTCAATATATAATATATAATTTATATAACAAATAAATATATAATTTATTTGTTTACCATAAGCTTCATATATTTTACTTTGTAAATTGTACTTCATAAATTTATATTTATGGTTATATACTTAGAAAACATTATATATACTTTCGATATGATAACCAATATTCTTATTTTTCTCTAGGCAATGAATTTGGACATCCTGAATGGTTAGATTTTCCTCGCAAGGGTAATAATAATAGTTATCATTACGCTAGGCGTCAATGGCATTTAGTAGATGATGAGAATTTAAAATATAAATTTATGAACAAATGGAATTCAGCAATTAATGCTTTAGAAGAAATTTATGGATGGCTTCATTCTAGTCCTGTAAGTTTTCATATAAATTAGTAATATAGTAAAATATTTTAGAATCATTATTTCACTTAAATAAATAATTTTACGTATAAGTTGCTATGTATTCGAAAATTATATATATACTTGGAATAATAAAAATAATAAGATTTATAAATATTCAAGATGAAAACTGTTTACAAATGTTAAACTTTAGCCATAATTATAATTCATTCGTTGAAATTCATTCATAGATTTATTTATTAATTATTATGCAATAAAAATATACTTCATTTGATACAAAAAGTAATTCATTTAATAATAACATAATTACTATAATTATAATTTTTGTATAATTAAAAAAAAACTATATTCGTATAATTACATTAAGTGTACAACTGTATTGCCTATATTTGTATAATTAAAATATTAAGCGTCTCCATCTCCATAATAAAATTTCCAATAGAGAATTATATGAAAAATATATTTCACTAAATGAAATAAATTAATTAAACAAATCATTCATTATATTGTTGTTTATCTATATTTTGATAGGTTAAATTAAAGTTTTAATTTCGAAAATTAAACAATCATATTAAAAACAGATTATATTATCTTATATTCAGATTATATTATATATTATATTATTATATTAAAATTAAATTATCGTTCCATTCCATTTCTTTATTCTCAAAAATATTTAAAAAAAATAGTAATACTTACTTTATAAAATTTCATTTATTCAAAAACTTTAAAATAAAAAAAATTTTTATATCAAAGAACCGATATTGCGTACATTTCTATTAAAACATGTCAAATTAAATTCAATTAAAAATCACTTAATTCAATATTCATTAAAGAATTTGATAATATAATTTCTGTTAAATCCTAATAATAAAAAAATAATATATTCTAAATGTTTATATTTGTAACTAAAAATTTTAATTATTACGGGATAGCAATATTTACACTAGCTACAAAAAATCATTGTAAATCACTAGTCACATCCACAATATGTTGTTCTTTTGTAATAAATTGAAATAACATAATAAAAATTATGATTGTTTTATATTTTTAATCTTTCATTATAATTTTATAAGTATTTAACCGAAGTCTTGATTAAATGATAAATAAATTAAATGTAAATATATTAATTATAGTTATCTAATCGAATATAGAAATACCAAGTAAAACTAATAAATATTCATATTTAAATATAAATTTTGTGAAACTCAGAATCATTTAAAATCGACATCTTTAAGTCTCTATACAAAACATATAAATATATATCTAACAAAATTAATGTATCACTTATATAATGATTAGATATGTGAATAATTGTACATTTTTTAATATAGATCGTTTAAAAGATGTAAGTAGATTAAATATATATATTTATTTATATATATATATATATATATATATATAGAAATTTTTATAAATTTGTTTTATATACTCATTTTGAAAATATATTATTAGATTAATCGTAAATACATATGTTATGTTACAAAGTCATACTATTATTATAATTATTAAAGCTGACGAGGCAATAAAATGTATATGTTCAATTAACTACACAATTATTTAGAAGTAATTATTATATTTATTGCAGTCGGTAATAAAGTATCAGTATGAATCGACCTTGATTTATATAATTGCCGACAGCTGTCTGGAGCAAGTATTAAGGAATAAAATATTACAATAAATTCTAAAATAAATGCAAATGCTTTATTCAAATTTGTCGAGGACTTATTTTAATAAGTTTATTATATGTAACAAAAAATAAATAAGTAACAATAATATATATATAATTTAAATAATAGTTTTAAAAGCTAAATGGACAAGAACTAATAGCCTAAAGTGACATTAAAAACTAAAATGTGAATTTGACTTTGGCACGAATTAATAATCTAAAATAGCTGTAGAAACTCAAATAAAGAATAAATTTTAAAATAAAGTAGACGTATATTCTGTTTTTAATAATTACTTTTTTATATAACATTTGAAATATTTATTACTAAACTTTATATTAATTTAGTAAATAATTTTAAAATACCTTTATCTTTATTACACTATAGCATAACTCGTATATTTTTTTACATTTAATTAAATCATTATTTATAATTTATGTCAAAATAATTAGAATATAATTTATTATATTATATAAACTAAAATAAAAATAAAATCTAAGAAATAAAACTTTAAAATAATATATTATAATTTATAATCGAATTTTGTTAAATTATATAATAAATGTATACAAATTTATTTTTAATCATGTATTATAAATTACTGTATCTAAATTTAAAAAAAAGTTACTTCATAAAAAGAGTTCATAAAATTATTTTTAAAAATGTAAAATATAAAATTATCAAATAATAAACTTCTCAAAAAAAAATTTAAATTGTTTTCAAATAAATAAAATTATTTGATATTTAGAAATAGAAAATATTTTAAATATTCGATGAATATGTTCAGCATCAAATTTTAATTAATGTTTATAAGAAAAATGAAAGAGGGTATTCTACAAAATACAGATATAAAAATAATTTTAACAAATAAGTATATATAAATATATAAACATTAGTAAAAAATAAATAAAAGTATGTATAGTGTGTAAATATATAAAAATATGTAGAATATTATTTTGGGCAATATATTAGTCAAATAAAATTGTGAATAAACATATAATTATGGATAGTATACTAAAAATGATTGAACCTTATGAATAATTGATTGAGTAAATAAAATAATTTATAAATTATTGTAATATTACGACTTGTATTTATTACTATTATTGAAGTTTCCTTAATTGTATGTTGTTTTGAAATAAATTCTCGTTATTTAATTACCTTATATTGTTATTGTATTTTTACTTGCAATTAACTGTCCAACAAGGACAGAGGATTTAGTATTTGGTAGTAAATTATTATTTAAGAACAATACCACTGATATTAGCGTTAAGTTTCTATAATTAATAAGAATGAATACTAATATAATAATTTATAATGCCAATTATTTAAAACGCATGTATATTAGTTAATAATTCTTATAAAATCTATCATATAATGTATGCATATATTATTTATGAAATATTTATTAATTAGTGTTATATATTATGGTTTTTAATTCATTTAATGATAATTCAAATTTATTAAAATATTTTATGTATTTGTTTTAGTTCAATCTTGTATATAATTCCTATCTATTGGATGACCTATATATTATATAAATTTTTGCATTTAGCATCTACTTTTTTATACTATTGATTATTTTGTTTTCGATTTATTTATATTTCTCTTTAGCACATATATTTTTAGATCATAGGCTTTTAATACTGTACACTGAAAAATATATATCTGATAGATAGTTTATCAGAAATCATGAACATTAAAATATTATCAAATACTTAATTCAATAAAAATGATATTGTTTAAATATAATATGATTATATATATATATAATATATATATATATATATATAAATTTATTTAAAATAATATTTTTATAATGTTTTAATTATGTTTTAGGGATATGTATCCTGGAAACACGAAGATGATAAAATAATTGTGTTTGAACGCGCTGGTTTAGTTTTTATTTTTAATTTTCATCCAGACAAATCTTTTCCTGATTATCCAGTTGGAGTAAATCGAGCTGGGACCTATAAAGTAATCTTAAATAGTGATGATCTCCAATTTGGTGGAGAAAATCGCGTAGATTCAAAAGTTTTGCATTTTACGATACCTGAGACATTTGCTAATAGATCATGTAAAATGTTTGTGTATATACCATGTCGTTGTGCAATTGTTTATAAAGTAAATATAAGTATTTTATTTTTTCATATGTAAAAATCTTTTTAAATCTTAAAATATGTTTTTTTATTTTAGCTCTTGGATGATTAAATTTGAAGGAGAATTACAGAATTACAAAATCTACTTGGTTTTGTAAGATATTTGAGAATAATTAAAATATTTTTTAAAGATTTTATTACAATGAACTATACATAAAGTTTTATTACATTTATATAAAATTTAATTATCTTAATTTAAATAAATAACTATATGTATTAAAGTATTATTTAAGTGTTAAAAATATTCATTGCTACATTTCCATTATATTTAAATTACTTCTCTCACTGTACATATATTACTTCGTTACGTATATTATTAATATTAGATATTGCATATTTTATTTTATTATTTTTATGTCCTATTATATTTATTATATTGATCTTTAAAAATGTGATATAACTGATCCACGAGATTGTTAAAGTTTCCAATATTTCGGTTATATTATATTTTATTATTACGAATAATGTTAAAAAGTGAAGTTGGAAACTTAAAGGAAAACAAAAAAATTAAAGGATACTCTTGGATTAGAAGAATTTAATGAATTTATCTATACAATATAATATTAATCCGTAATGCACTAGAAGAATTAAAAAAATTAATTTAAATAATATAACGTTAATCCGTGATGCATTAGAAGAATTTATAGAACATTATATTAATAAAGCAAGAACATAATTATTAGTTATTTATTTTACATTTGTCACATATGTATTTTTGTATATAAATATCGATTTTTCTTATAACAAATGATATATTTTAAAATATAAAATTTTTTTTTTAATTCTTAATTTTTTTATTAATTTTTTAAAATTTCTTGTGTAATGCGTTATCTATATATTAATTTTTAATGTTATAAATAAAAAAGATGAAACGCACCAAAAGGCGCAATATAAACAAACAATACCATTATTTATTCATCACCATATACAAGCTAATAATAATGATAATAATAATTGATATACTACAATTATAATTAAACAAATTCTATTTAATATTTACTGATAATTAAACTGTGATATACTATTCACAATTCTATTTGAATTCAGTGATACAGAATATTAATTCTCACGTTCACGTAGAAAATAAAGAAATGCATATTAAAAAAAATATGTTTATTTTATAAATAAACATAAATATATATCTAATATGATACGAGAATGTATAGTAAAACATTACAATAAAAATGAAGTATAAATAAGATAGATGTAGATAATTTTTATTATCTATTTTATTTACTTACCTAATCAATATTTTCTATTGCTAATGAAAGCGATGTCAAGAATATTAGCAAAAACATATAATAATTTACAACTACTTGCAATAAATAGTAACTTTAAAGAAAATCTTATAATCTATTAATACTGAGAATATAAAATAAGTTATATATATTTATAATTGTTTAAATTTAAAATGTACCTTTATAAACAATTTGGCATTATAAAAATTGAATTTATAATTTGGATTAATAAACAAAATTAAAAAATAAATTTGAAAAAGAATTAAGCAGTAATAGGATTTTGGTAATTTTTTTTATATTGCATTTAAATGTTAAAGTTAATCTGGAAAGTATTAAATAAAAGATTTATTTAATGTATCTAAAATATAGAAACGATAATAAAGCAATAAAAAGAAAAAGGAAAAATACTATGTTACTATTTTTTTATACTATTTTAATATGTATTTACATTATGTTAAAGGATCGAATAGATATTTGATAATATACTGAAAAAATTTAATAAACCGATGTAACTTTTATATCTATTTACATAAACAATAAAAAATATAAATAAAGAAATCAGGAAAAACCTTATGGTCTCTCATTATATATACGTTCATTAGTTTAATAATAAAAAAATACATAATTAATATATTACAAATATCTATGTATTTTATAAAATTTATCTAATATTCTCTATTTCCTTGGACAAAATATAAAAATTAAATTTATTTAAAATAGTTACAAGTTTCTCCTTATAAGCTTTATTCACAATATTTCAGGTAATTATCGTACAAACGCATTCATTGAAAGTGTGCTAATGCTTGTATATACATGTGTTCGTGGGTATTAATACACTCATTCATCCGGACTCTACATAAACCTTGAAATGAATTTTTTTCTGTCGCTACACATGCTGGAAAATATTCTTTATACTACACGAGAACACTAAATTATCTATTAAAAATACTATTTATTGCTTATTATGCTGAATCAATGAATTCGAGTATGACTATTTTGTAGGTGCGTGTGTAGAAAAACTCTAAATATCAAAGTACGTTAATATTGCGATTGTAATTTAATATTTTTCTAAAGATTTCGAAAAACTATGTAGAAATAATTTTTTATAGCAACTTCTTTCCAAATGTAACGGTATTGTATTAAATGACTGTCATTACAGAATCAATAAATCAATATTTACATAAAATACACGATTGAAAACTCGTATATAATTTAAAATTAAGTATATCATGCAACATAAATTAAGTTATTTAATCTAATTGAAATGTTAAACTTTGTATATATATATATATACACTTATGTTTAAAATGTACTCTATTATTGAAAATATAAAATATCTTTAATAAACACAATACTTACAAAATTAAAAAATGCGAATTAGTTATTTAAATATAAATAATTATTCAATATTGTCCTTTATTCGACAGCTTACGCAAACATTATTACAATATAAGGTCATTTTAAAGTCAATAAATAATTTATATGACGCAACAAGGAAGCATCTTTTATAATATTGGTTATATAATATTATTAGTAATATGAAAAATAAGCTTAAATTAAAAAATCTAACGCCTTCATTAAAATAAATTTCATCAAAAAATGCGAAAATTATTATTTACAAAGAATATGTTTTAACTACTACTTAAATACTTAATGCATGGCAATGCAATTACCGTTTTTAATAAGTGAAATGACCCAGATAAATAATCTTGTATAATTGCAATAAGGAATGATGGTTAGAAATTAGGTTACCGATTTAAAATTTATAGTATACAAAACAATATGTATCTATATAAGTACCTAACATATATACATATATATAGGCAAGTTCATATTTATATACATTCACACATAAGCACATATACATAAATCTAGCTATTCATATACATACATACGCATATTCCGACGAACCATGAATGAATGAATGTATATATATATATATATATATATATATATATATATATATTGATAGATAGATAAGATTTATGACTGCTAAAAAATTCTTCTAAATTTATATTATGTCATGATCACATATATCACGTCATAAATATCGATACTTTACTAATTCCTTTATAACCCACTTTAACATTCATGGTATCTAATATTATGAAATAAGAAACTTAATTTCTTACCATCTGTTTCAATTCAATAAAACATTCAAACACCTTAAAAGAAATCTTTAAAAATTAATAAATATGATAATTGAAATGAAATATTTATATATTCTTAATAAAATATTAGTTTTTTTGTAAATGTTTAAACTTCAACACAAAATTTAATAGTACATGCATTTTCATAAGTAGTCTTTTAGTATTTAAATAGCATCTTGTGACTATGTAAATATTTAATAACATTAACTTTGTGTATTTGTATGTGTAAATATATATTATATACATAGAACATTTACACAATATGGAATATATAAATATACATACATACATTGTATATGTAAATATAAACTAATTGAATATGTATAAATGATAGCATGCCATGCTTTATAACTATAGAAAGCTTATAAAATTATATTATACTTGCTTTGACTTGAATATAACAAAATGTTTTAAAATTATAATGTATTTAAAATATAAAGTTATGCTACGACAGTGAGAGAACTCTCACAAGTGACCACGCCGGTGGGCATTGAACAATAAAGGGAGAGCGCAAGAAACTAAACGGCAGAGTCATTCGGGAGTCTGAGTTGTGTACTATAACAGAAAGTTTTGATTATTACTGAAACAGTATTTAACAAGTGCTAATATTATTATGTTAATAGAATATTTTATGCCTTTAAATAAAATTGATTTAATATGTTTTATTTATTAGCAGTAGCGTAATCTTTAATACCATATCATTTTTTAAATTTCATTAAAAACTTCTTTATAATAATATATATTAATAAAGTAATTTATTAAAAATATTTAACAAAGAAGGTTAGTATAAAATTTGTTACATTTTTTATTTGTGAAACTATGTATAAGTAAAATAGTTGTATTTATGCGAAAAAACAAGTCTAGTATGCAGAATAGACCTACTTTGATTATAGTTTGATAATACTCAATTATTAAATTACTAATAAAAATAGTGATTCACGAATTATTATATAATAGATATTAACAATCAAAAATTATATTTTGAAATTTTATGTAAAAGTACTGTTGCATAAGAATCTGTTATTATATTCCTACAGCTGTTAAATTACAAAAAGTGAAAAAGATTAAATGAATTAACAATTTATAATTTGATATATCTATGTTTTATTATGCTTAAATTAAAGTAATAAAATGATCTATATATACAAATTTTAGTTATAACATCAATTTATAATGAGTATCTGCGTGCATGTGTACGTAAGTGTGTGCGCGCCCGTGCGTGTCGGTGCGTGTATGTTGCAAAAAGTCTTTAAAAATTATTTGAAAATTAAAAAATACATTATTATATTGTAATACTTTTAATAATTATTTCATAATAGTTAGTCAAATAAAAGCCACACTTTTATATTATAATATTTTTGTTTACTTACTTAATATTATAATAACGATAGTGAATTCAATTGAATTCGAATAAATAATTGTACATATTTAATTATTTCGTAAATCTGAAAAAATCTACAATTTACATTTATTGAAAAAAAACTTAAATTATCTTTAAAATTAAATTTTATAAAAATTTTCGAGTTTTAAAATTTTAGTTTTATGAAAAATAAAATAAATGTCAATATCCATCATAAATACTTATAAAAAAACTAAATATATAAAGTTCATATAAGTAAATCAAATTATTTATGAAAATTACAATATTTTTATATTTATAATTAAATCCGTTGTAGGATTGAAGAACTAATTAAAATCAAAATTAGTATATTTAATGAAAAGAAATTTATTAACTTGCAAAAAATGCGTAGCAATATCTCATAGAAAATTGTATATTTTGTTTTTGTTTTATTCAAACTACATGAAAACAATTAATTATTTTTTAAATATTTTCTTTGAAATTTTTCAAGCATTAAATAATAAGGATATTTAAGTATTATTATTTAACTATAAGGATATTATTTATAATGTGAATAATTTTCACGTATTTCATATTATATCATAATAAAATTTTAAATAAATTATTATACATAATTGATTAGCTGTTTTTGAAAATGTAATTGAATATATATACCTATTTAAAATAAATTGACAAATTGTTAAGACAAAATCTAAGAATAAATTTACAATAAATCTTAAATTTGAAATAAAAAAAAAGTTTATATAAACTCGGTATAATCAAATTTATTTGCTTAAATTAAATAAATATTTGAAATATATTTAGAGACAATCTCTTTTATAGAATATTTTTCAGATGTATTTTGAAATTTTAATCGTATTGATTTATTCTTATTTAAATGCAGGAGAAATGTATTTTTTTAATTTTTACAGAATTTTATATTGTTCATTACACAGATATTTTAAATTTTCCGAAATCTATTATTATTTATTTTTATTAATATATTTGGCTTGTAATCAAATGAAATTATGAGTTCTATTAGAGCATGATGCAATAGTCTTTGTAGTTATTTAAACTTTTAAATAATAATAATTTTTTAATTCTGACATAGCTAATACAAAATTTAAAATGAATTTGAATTCTTATATAATTAAAAATTTTCAATTATATGTACTGTTATTATTAAGAATCTGATTAAGTTTATTAAGTAAATTTATTAATAAGATGTTTTGTAGTTATTGCGTATTCGATTTATATATGATTAAAATATATTGCACAAGTATAATTAATTGAATTAACTAAGCCACCTATGTATCCATAGATGAAATATTGAGCTGATGGAAGTATACATTCAAATTTGTTTAAGGTATTTAAAATGGTTTATTGCATGTTCTTAATTTTTATAGATTGCAAGGGTTTTCTATGAAGAAAAAGTAAAAAAGTAAAATAGTCTAAAAAATTTTTACTAATAGGATCTTGCTAGATTAAAAAATCGAATACATATTAAAATCTTCAATAGGTTATTTTATTTATTTATTTTAGGCTTAATAATGTTTAATTATAAATCATACAAATATGTTGATATTTCAAAATTAGTTTAAAATTAAAAAAGATATAATACATATTGAAAACAAATATATACGCATATAGAAAACACAACAGAAATACTTATAGGAAGCTAAATACAAAAAGATCATTATTTTTATTGGTTACAAATAAATAAATAGTTTACATAAGGACAGAATTATAAAAGTTTTTTATTATGTTATGAAAAAATTATACAAACTATTTATAAGTCAACCAAAAAATGCAGCGTAAAATTATTGTTATTATAAGAAACAATTAAAAAGACTGATTAAATATTTGAAAAGATAGTAACTATATTATATTATCACAATAAAAATTATCTTATAAGTTTGACCATCGTATCAATATAAAAATGCCAATCATCTGCCCTATTATGTATCCGTCATTATTATGTGTGTTTTGTTATTATAACAGTTAATTTTTAATTTAACCATTAGTTGGGCAATATTTTGCATAAATATTTGTCTTATACATTGTTATCATATTTCCATTGAAAATACACAATATATTGAATAAAAAAAAACTAAACAGTTAATAATTCGGTACATTACAGGTAACTTTTTAAAAACAAATGTACACATGTATTTTTGGCAGTTTTATTTTTATATCCTTTTTAATTGTGAACTATATTTCAGTTACTTTCTGAACGAAAGTTTAGATAATTTAATATAATTTTCAAAAAACTTAACATATATTGAATCAACACAATATATTTTACTAATTTTTCTAACTGACTCACTAAGAAAAATTAAGCATACATTCAATTTCAAATTAAAAAATACAATTAGATAAAAAATATATTGTAAAAAGAAATGATGTATTTTATCGGTATTCATTTCAAGCAATATGAACGGAAGAAGGATATGAAATAAGAATATGAATTTCAACGACACTTGATACCTGTTCAGCTACATGTCCGATAATAAACTCAATTACAAAATATAATAGATAGTAATGAAAAACTTTCAGAAAAGTTGAAGTGTGCGATACAGAAAAAGAGAGAGAAAGAGAAAGTAAGTTCAATAAAAAATGGAAAAAACAGAAGCTAAAATGTAAGCTAAAATGTAGAATGTAAGCTAAGTATTCATAAAAAGGGAAGATTGTGTATGTGTGTGTGGTGTGTCTTCAGCGCGTATGTGCGTGCAACATGCATGCAGCGCGATAGAAAGAAAATTCCGTATAACAATTATGTGATCATTTTCATCAAAAAAGTTCAACAAATTCTTAACGTAGATACCTTAACTATATGTTATAATAAAAACTCATTTCATATTATATTTTGGTTAATATATCAAATACAGTAGATCAGCTCGAAAGAGTTCCTAATATACATTGTGAGCTTATTAAGAAATTTATAGAGGAAGAGAAAAATCGTATACATTCATTCGTCCGTTAAGTAAGAAAAAAAAGAAGACTTATTAACCAGTTATGCAAATTATATATTGTATATATATATATATATATATATATATATACATGTGTGAATATGTGTACAAATTTGTGTATGTCACGTTTCTTTGAAAATTGCTTTAAAGAAGAGTGGAAAAGATGTAATTGTGACCAGAAATTATACAATAAGTTATTTTACGATTCTTATTCACAAAATATTATCATTGATTAATGAAAAATTATTTTTTTAAATTAAATAAAAAAAATAGAATCGTTATATTTACTGTTCAAAAATATTATAATAATAAAAAATAATATCGATGATATATGTATATATAATACTCAAAATTGCTATTTTCATTATTATTATTATGATTATTAAAATACTGTACGTACATATATATTGCTTTAATTTTATATTGAGCAATCATTGAGAATCAATAAACTTAAATTTTCCTTGCATGAGCTTCAAATCAATGTACTTTCTACTTTTGCTTATTTATATTTGTGCCCATTTCCAGTACATTCTACATATCACAGTGTAACTACAAATTATCATTGTTACTGAATATAATATATATTTCTATTTCTCGTAAATATACTTTTATAGTTACATTCACTCAAATATAGTTCAACTCTGTTTCATAATGTAAAACGTAATATAAATATTGATGCATATTTGTTCTAAAATTATAGTGCAATATTGAATTTATTATTTTATATGTACGTTATAATATATTTAATTATCATAATAATGAGATACAATATTACTGAAATATCTAATTTCAATTATTATTATGCTATAAGATAAACAATATTGTAAAGTTTTTACCGTTAAGTTTAATATTGCATTTTAAAATTCTTATTTTAATGACAATCTTTTTTATATTTATGTAGTGATTTTTATAAAATGAACAAGTGTCTATATTTTATTCTTATTTCTTGTAGTATACTTTATGCCCTGTAATAATATGTATAATTGAATTGATTAGCTCTACTTTCAGTAACCAATTGATTATAATTTTCGTCTGTATTAGAATTTATATATTACTATATTTGATTACAGATGGAGTATTGTATAGCACAATCAATTTTCAAAGGTAAATTGTCAAGCGATCATGAAGTTGAATTTCTAACAATTTTCAATGATATAGTAAAAAAGCATAAAACAAAAACTGCAATTTTATATGAAGGTATTGTATACTATTAATTCTTTTAATATTGTTTAGGATCATTTTTTAAAGACATAAAAATATATTTTATATATTTTAATTTCGAAATATTATATTTGTAGCATAATATAATCTATTTTGAATATCTAGTATATCTTATTTAACTTCAGCAGAAATAATTTTCGAACAGACTCATTTATGTTTATTTCATTAAATTTAAGATATTTCTTAAAACTAATTTTTTATGACCAACAACGAATAATTATACTTAAATGTTTTTAAATAAAAAGGCAGGAATTATTTTGTATAAAAATTTGATTTTAAAACACAAGTGTAATAAAATAAAAAGTTAATACTTACATTTTTTAAATAAAATGATATTAAATAAAAGTTTAATAATAAATAAAGTATTTTCATCGGATTCTGTTTAAATGATATTCTTTAATCTTGTTATTTATAGATTGACTGTATTTAATTCATTTCATTTATATGAATTTATAATTAAATTAGTAGTTTATATGCTTCAATTATATTTTCAAATCTAAAACATATCATACGAAAGCTTCAATCTACAAAATAAATAATAATTTAACTTTATTCAATTATTGATTTAATGATGTTATGCTTTTTTAAGAATATAGATATCTTGTAATATTTATGATTTTCTTTAAAATTTGATGACAGTATCTACCATTTGTTCTCTTACCTTATTTGAATTAAAAATTACTTATAAATTATTTAGATGTTTTTTAAGATTTAGCTCTTACAGTATTTCGTATATTAGAATAATAAATTTGTTACTGACCAATAAAGTTGCTATTGTGTCTTACTGAAAAGATAAAGTTATTCTAATCATATCATGATTAAAAATTCTTATATTTAATCAAATTATGATGATATAAACAATTTTTCGCTGAAAATTTTTTAAACTAGACCTATTACTTATATTTATTAAGTTTAATTACAGGTAATTAGAAAGTCAAGCACTTTTTTTGGTATTAAATTTTGAATTTGTTGAAATTCCATGATAATCATCGTACTATATTTGCAATTAGTATTATAAAACTAATTAAAAATCCCTATAATCATACTCATATACCTGTACCGAAGTCTCTGACGGAGTTAATAAATGAAAACCGATATCCTAACTTTGGCATAATTATAATTGATTCTCGATTAATTCTGTTTATGCTGTATTGATTCTTAATGGCGAAAAGTATCACATGAAAACTCAAAAAAAATTAAACGAGCACAAATTATTTTAATAAATTATAAATTTTTTGCTTTGATAATAAAAAGATGGAAAGTTTATTAAAAATAAATCTCAAAGTGTTCATTAATATATTAGTGATGCTGATATTTAAAAACTGTAAATATTACTTTTGAATGTAAAAATTTGTTAAATGTAAAATATCTACATTGAAAAAAATAGTAGGCTTATATTTGAATTAAAAGATAACAGAATTAAGTATATTCGTTAAGGGAAATTTCATTGGTTTGGTTTTTTAGTTGTATTATAAATGCTGAACCAAATTAAGTTATAAATATAAATAATTCCAATTAAAAATGAAAAACCGTATTTAAATATATTATTCATTTTTCAATATACAAAGAAATTCTATAAATAGAATTCAGTGCTCAGTAGATGCACATAACTTATAATTTTATTATTTAAATATCCCTACAATTAAATACATAATTATTAAATAAATTATACAACGTACAGCATGTTTTAATTTTTATGCAAATTTGACTTATTATTTATCATTAATAATATTATAACAAACATTTGAGTTTTATATTATAAATAAATAGAGCACGAAATAAAATATCCCTCTTCATTACTGAATACGTATTTGATATATTTTTCTTAATACCTAATTGTAGTTATTTTGCAATTAAAAAATCGGTTATGATTATAAAATTAAGATTTAAATATTCTTATTCCACAATATAATATATATAAAATAAAATTTTAAATGGCCTAAATTATTTTGCATAGATTATGAAAATATTCTGCATAATATGTGTCATAATATATTATAATTCATACTTATAATGATATATTTATGAGAAATGTATGTATTCATATAAAAAAAACTGTATAGCTGGTTTTTTTATTTTCCAATAATCAATAAATTTTATAAAACTAAAGAATATTTTAATAATTAAAAAACTCTTTAGTGAATCTTTAATCTTTATTACAAACTTTAAGTTGTATTTTGTATCAGTTATTTATTTCATCATTTATAAGAATTTATTTGCAAATCCTTTTCTAAATCGTTAAAGTACCTTTCAATAATGAACGGAAAAATTTTGTTATAAATTAATTAATATGTATGATTACTTCAAATTTTTTCAAATTTTTTAGAAAATATTTTTGTATATAAATAAAAAACTATGTATAATTAAAAATATTTTTAAAAATAGAAAATTAAAGAGAAAAACAAAGAGAAAATTATAAAAGATTTCCAAGAAATTTAAAAAGAATTTTTATTTTTGAATGCATTTTTTAATATAATGATTTGTATGTTATTAATAAAAATTTTAAATCATTACTTATTGTTTATATAAAGTTTAGAAAATTAAACTTTTTATTTTGCAGATGATTTAAATACAAAATTTATTTCATTCGAAGAAATGGATATAATGTCTAATCGGATGGCAAGGGTATTTCAGCGTTATTCCGATCGCAACAAATCAGAATATAAAATTATTGGAGTTTCTCTGAAACCATCAGAGTACTTACCGGTAATATTATTAGCAATTATGAAAGCTGGTTTGGCATATTTACCAATCGACACTGAACTTCCAGAAGACCGACTTACACATATTTTAGAAGATTCTCAGCCATTAATGTGTATTGTCGAAGTAACAGGTATTTATTGTTTTTTATTTAAACATAATATATGATATATCGATTGAATGAAAAATAATTTGAAATTATGATAAATTTAACCAAATAGCTTTAAAGGAGCTATTTACAAATATTTCGGACGATATATTAAGTCAACTTACAAAAAATCAATTGAAAACTGGATATTTTTTGCCAAAATTAGCAAACATAAAAAAGTATATTATACATATCTAAGAGCTCAATGTTATTTTCAATCCAATAATATTTTATACTATGATGTTATAATATTATATTAATATAATATTATATATGTTATAATGTTATAATATGATGTAATAACTTTATTTGTGTGACAGAAGCTGATTATACACTCATGGCGTATGCTTCAATTATGGATATATATTATAAGAAACGTATATTTCACCATTAAATTTTCAAATTACTGGTACCGAATGTTTGAATAATATACAGTGAATTGCTAGTGAATATTTTCAATGAGAGTTCATCAATTAAGATCAATAAAATGTAGAACACCATTATTAGACTAATATATTGTTGAAGTGTAATATTATATGAAGTATGAACAACTTAATCGATAAAATTAGTTAGACAAAACGATGAAAAAATATTATCTTCCTTTATTGTATCGTAAAGTGTAGTTTATTGCATATCTTTTTCTGCAATGTAATAAAAACAGTATGGCTTTAATGTTTGTTGGAATATTTTTTTGATAAACTCTATACGCGCATTGTGTAGTGTAAAAGAATAATTTGGATTATTTACATAAATATGTAATTTCCATTGAACAAAGAAAAAAGACAACAAATTGAAATTTTTTGTAGACTTAAACCATTATTTAATATAATTTTTTTAAGAATAATTAATTTTTATTTAAGATTTAACTCTGCAAAGAATAATTCATTAATAAAAAAAATCAATGTTTTATGATACTTTTGGAATTATGTCAAAATTTAAAATGTTTAGTGGGTCAACATTATACACTATTAAAGAGTGAGTTTTATTGCTATCTTATAAAAATATTTATATTATCTTTATATACAAATAATTTTATAATAACAATAAAAATAAAGAACAAAAGTAAATTACAAATAAAAAGAATTAAAATACAATTATAAAATAAAAAACAATAATTTCTCTTCAACTTTCAGCTGATATTAGTATATATAATAATGTATTGTTATTCACTGATAAACAAATAATACTTGAATCAGAAAATGAATCCGGAGTAATTGAAATTGATAATGATGAATCTAAAATTGCTATTATCTTATATACATCTGGTAGCACAGGTACACCTAAAGGTAATTAAAATTAATCTACAATTTAGCAACTTTTTATTTTTTACTAAAATTTTTCTAATAATATTAGAATCCAAATTCATCCATTGAATATAAAATTATATAGTTATGAGAATTGAGCAGTAGCTTATAAATTAATTTTTACAGATTACATGCACTTAGCTTTCAGACAATTTATAATAATTTTTAAAATTTCTTTCATTCTTCTAATATTTCATTTACATTACAAAGGACAATAAATTATACACGCGCGCATGCATATATGTGTATATATATATATATATATATATATATATATACATAAGTTAACCAAGAAATAGAATTGCGAGTGTCAATTTCTTATAAACCAACAATGCGACATACCTGTGAAAACATCAGAAATTTTGTAATAATAATTCATTAATGTACATGATTTATTCCATGTTTTTTAAAATTACTTACGAACTTATTTATGCATTTAATCATTATTAATTTCAGAATAAATTATTTTCTTGATATTTTTACTATTTTTATCATTATTAGATTTCAAATTAATCACTTTTTTACTTAATTAAAAAAATATATTTATAACTTTTTTATTTTTAATTTGACTATCTTAGCTTAAGAAAATCGTTTACTGATGTTTTAATAAATTATTATTGAAATTATATAAATTATATACATATATATATATATATATATTATATACAAATAGTGATTGCATTTAAAAATATTATTAAATGTAGTAATTATTTTCATTTTTTTCAAATTTTGTAGGTGTAAAATTACAATATTCGGCATTGATGAATCGACTGACTTGGCAATGGAAAACATTACCTTATAAACAAGATGAAGACTATTGTATTTTTAAGACAGCATTAACATTCGTCGATAGTGTTTGTGAAATTTGGGGTCCACTACTTCAAGGTCGTACATTAACAGTTATTCCTAAATATGTAACAAAAGATCCTGAAAAGTTTGTTATAATTTTGAACAAGTATAAAGTATGTATAATAACTTTTATTAAACGTTTAATACGCATCAAGTATATTTATATATATATATATATTGATCAAGTTAATTAAAACATTTAAAATTGAAATATTTTGATTTTTCAATAGTTGAACGAATTTTTTTATATTTATTCATATAAGTAAAAATTTGATTTAAAATATTTTATATATCATATATATAATAATAATTATATAACTGATATAATTTTACAACTTATATAACAATTATACATCATACATAAAATATATATAATTTATATAACTTAACGCCGGCAATATTTATTTCTAACATTATTATACATTTATATCTGACTGATTCAGTAGTTCAGAAATTACCATTTTACTAAATAATAATGAATTCAACAAATCACTTCTACATGTCCTATGTAAAAACTAAAATATTTAAAAAATATTATTCTTTAGATTACTTTATGATTGTTGGCATCTTCTAAATAGGTCATTATAAAAATATGAAAACCAAATTTGTCTATTTTATTACAGTTGATAAAATTTATAAATAGCAACAAAATCAATTATATATAATTTGTATACCTTTCGCATTAATTATTTTTAAAAATATACTTATTAAAAATCAACTAAAAATATAATTGAAGCTGAAGCTTCATTGCATTTTAAAATAAAAATTTTAAGTTTTTCATGGAACTTAATAATACCGACATTGATTAATTAGCTACTAATAAAAGCTACTTTATGCTACAGTATGGGTTTATTGATTACCGTACGAAATTATATATTGTGAATCATATACAACGAATCAAATAAAATATAGCGATCATACAATAAATAATATATAAATAATTTCTCATTTACATAAGTACAAAGTTCAATATATAATGAATACGGGAATATAGGAAGAATCGGCAACTATGATAATAATTTCTTAATTCTGTAAAAATTTTTATGATAAATTTCTTATGTTAATAAAAATTATAAAAATATTAATGCATTGCTTTAATTGTATATTTAAAATTTAAGGCAATATATAATTATCCTTACATACAAATTTTTTGGTCTTCTAAATCTAATTAAAATTATATTATCTAATAAAGGAATTCAATTTAAGTAAGAAATGAATCAAAATTATAGTAAATATATCAAAATATTAAGTATTTAATATTTAACTAAGCAACCTACAAACTTGGGAAAGATAAAACATTGTTACTAAAATTTAACATTTAATTAAATTAAGTACTTTTTATGCTTAATTTCGATTTTAATAAGTGACATTTTTATAGTATTTTTAATTATATTTCTTTTTATATAACTAACAAAACATTAAAGTCTTCAAAATAACAGTATAAGATGAAATAAAATATTTTCTTTATTCCAATTCTAGTTTATATTTTATGTATTACTTACTTTCAGATTCAACGAATTGTTTTAGTTCCATCTTTATTGAAATCTTTTCTGATGTATTTAAATTTTCAGGTAATAAATGGAATATTTATCTATTTGAAATATATTTTCGAAATATATAATAACTTATATGCTTTGCTTTCTATAGCAAGATAAAGATTGTCTTAAATCGTTGAAACTATGGATTTGTTCGGGGGAAACACTATCACCATCTCTGGTTCAAGAGTTTTTTATTTGGTTTTCTAAACAAAATAAAGTTATTGCTAATCTCTATGGTAGCACAGAAATAATGGGCGATGTTACATTTTATTTAATAACCGAAAATGATCCATATATATATGAAAGTAAAATGCCGATAGGTACGTATAACTAGCGTCATGAATAAATAATGTATTAATAAATAAATTCATTAAATAGTTAAACTATTTGTTTAATCAAGTATGAATTTATAACAATATAGTTTATGACAATTTAAAGTTATAGAAAAAATGGTATTATTCCAGAAATTTCTTTTAAAAGCATACATACAAAAATAAACATGTATTCATACGTACATTTTTTAAATGCTATGAGTAAATAGAACTGAAAACAAGTTAATTTATGAGTTCCTCTTAAAGCTATAGAATATTCCGAGTATATAAACTGGTACATCTCGGAAATATTATCATTTTTCATCATGTGAATTATCAAATTTATTAAATACAAATTCAACAAATTAAATGGTAAATATTGCATTATTATTGCACATATTATTGCATTAATATTGCACTATGAATATGATATATGAAAATTAGTGGAATTATAGATGGTTATATACTTTCTCTGTGTTACTCTAGTCTAATTATTTTGACTTTCGAATTTTCAAACTTCTCTGTTAAGGATTATGTTCGTTAAATTAACTATTTTTGTTTTTATTGTTTTTTCATATTATATATCTTTACTTGGAATATACTATTTCTTTAGTTTACATTTTGTCTTCATATCTCCTGATTTACTTATTCACATGTACATTTTCTTTTTTCCATTATTTGTTTCCTCTATTATATATATTTATGTATTAATTTGTAAATTATAGTGTCAGGTAATAAATAATTAATTCTGATGTAATAAAATTATAATGTTACAAGCTATAACGTAGAAGGTTATACAATTACTTTATAATTAATAACCTTCTTAACAATTATTTTACTTCTTCATTATTATTTTAATAAAGCATTGTTACAATTAAAATATTATAACAAGTAATTTAAAAATGTGAATGTATTGACATTTCAAAATGTTATTGCAGTATTTACGATTAAGAATATCTATTCAACGAAATATAGTGTATGAAATAGAAAAAGATAAATAAAACACTCAACGAATATATGTAATCTAAAATCGAAAAAGTTAGATTTATTCTTGAAACGCCAAAAATCAAAATTTAACAGAGTCACAGGCCCGAATAATTCAAAACAACCAATTTCTGTCATTTTTATAAACTTCGCAAATTTGATAAATTACAGTTTATTAAGTTTAACAATCAAATATTAAAGAAGTTTATTATATAGGTATAAACACATAATAATAGTTTATCAGCTTTATTCCTTATGAAAACAAAATATAGAATTTAATTGTTTCATCCACTCTTGTATTCTTAACGATATTACTTTCAATTTTTCAGCTTTTAATAATAAATATTTATATTTTAAAAGTAATCTTTACAAATATTTGAACTATAAGTGACTGAAAAACGATACATTTTATATAAATAAAAAATCATTCGCAATAACAGTAGTTACCAAATTGAGGATTAAACCAAATATTTACAAGATATATTGCTACCCAAAGATAAATCGTTCTATTCGAAGGTTCCAAGTAATATTTTATACAGTAAAGTAGCATATGCATTATTTTCTATTTGTTGTAAAAAATTGTATTAATTATTTAATTGATTAAAGCTGATATATTAAAATAATAAAATATAAATAATAATGATAAATAACAATGAATTATAGTTGACATATTTAATTGATAAAATAAAAGAACAATAATCTGAAAGACATCAAATTTATTATTTTCCAAAGAATATTAAAAGCCAAACAAGTATCAAATTGATAGTAGACAATTATAATAAAAATTAGTACATATAATATTTTAAAATCAATAAAATTTTGAGAATTTTAAAATACATACTATATATTTAATTATCTGTATTTTCTTTTCTTTAATTATCTGTAATAAAATCGAAACATCATATTAGTATTTTTATATAATAATTATATAATCATAGTACTATGATTATAATAATTTTAAAATATAACCTAAATAAAATAAATTCATGGAATCAAATGGAAAAATCACATTTGTTATTTTCTCTTATTAAGCTCCTATTAAAAAATGCAAATAAGATATCATACCAGTGTCAGTATTTATTGTAATATTGACGATATAAATGAAAAATATATTATAATTAGTATTTATACTAACAATTAGAGTATTTACCATGACAACAATTTAAAAAAGCTACTTTTACCGTGTGTGAAATTTATATGAAATATTTGGTTATTTAAAAAAATATTATCTGATGTATCATACATTATCCTGGATTGTACATATAATAAAAAAATTATGTTAAATTATATATGATTTATTTTACAATATTGTTTTTACAATTAAATTATTTTTATTCACATCCTTGACAATTTATGATAGAATTATGATAAATTAATACTGTAACATTTAAAAAATCTTTATTAATGCAACAAATAATTTTTATTATAATTCTCATTTCTTAAAGAACGATAATAGCAATATATTTAAAAAATAGAAATTATTCACAAAATTTACAATTAATTTTTAGATTACTTTAATTCTAGGTAAACCAATCGATAACAATATTGTATATATTGTAAATGAAGATTTGTGTTTATTATCTCATGGTGAAATTGGCGAATTATTAATTTCTGGAAAAAATCTAGCTAACGGATACATTCATGATAATAATTCACAGAAGTTTATAAATAATCCATTTTCTTTAGAACAAGGTGAGTAGAAATGTTAATAAAATAAAATAATATGCAATATTTTAAATATTTTTAATCCATAAATATACGTACAATAAATATGTCAATATAAATGTTTGTAAAAAAATAATATTAGTAATTATAATTGTGATCAATTAAATTAATCGTATACGAATTTCTTATTTGTATTCAAAGATGAAAAAAGTCAACATAATAAATTTAAATTATTTGATATAAAATAGTTGTAATTTTCCTAATTTATGTACGCTGGATTATTATTTGTGTAATACATCCACACATATATAAGTAATATAGTGGAAAAAGGATTTTAATTAAATCACACACGAAGACAAAAAATTCAAAAAGACATTGCGGTACGTACTGTTCAACGACCCGTCGTTGCATTTAAATGCAAATATAATACATTCGAAGACTTACTCGTCAATCAATAAAAAGTCAATACACGGCTTTATTTCTGTTAATAATAAATTTAAAAGTATAAACAAAACAAAACCGGTCTAATCGCCAACCATTATTAATTAAAGAAATACAATTTTAAAATAATGGCCAACTATTTTTTGCATAGTGTAATACACATGAAAATTAAGAATTCGTTAATCATTTCCTTTCCCTTTCCTTTTTTAGAAAAATAAAATATGTTGTAATATATAATCACTTATGAGCGATAAATTCCATGAAAATCCTAAGTACTATAGTTATGAAAATTTGAAGATTTATTTTAAATTATATTTTAATCTTTCATTAATAATTCAAATATGAACTTGTAATCAATCGATTTGTTATGAATGAATTTACTAAGACCTGATAGGGTCAAAAGAAGTAGTAGATATGAGTGAAATCAAAATTAATTTATTAAATTTAATTATTTATAATGTCAATATATATTTATAATGTGATGCATTCATCAGAGCAATTTTTATCATACTATATTAGCATATAATAATTTATACAAGCAATAATATACATTTTTTTCTATTCGTAATTATATTTAGTATAATTTTTAGGTTTTTCAAGAATTTTCCGAACTGGCGATTATGCTAAAATAGAAAATAACCATATATTTTATGAAGGACGTAGAGATAATCAAATAAAGATAAGGGGCCATCGAATAGATATTACAGAAATAGAAAAGGCTGTATTGAAATTGTCCATAGTAAAGAATGCTGTAGTTTTATCATCCAATGTCAGTGAATCTGAACAGGTGATTATTTAAACATATTGTACAACTAATATGTATATAAATTATAACATTTATTAGTTCAATTTTTATTTATTTACATACAATACATACAATAGTAAATAAAAATTGCGCCAGGTTTATACGTTTTTATAACAAATATTTTTTATTTTTGACAAAATAAATGTCTGCAACAACTTTGTAAGCTAAAAAATAACATTTTTGATGACTATATATAAAAAATAAAATTATAATTTTAATTTTTATATGAATAATTAAATTTAAAGAATTAATAATTATTATCACGATAGTTTATTATGTTATGATAACAAAAAAACACTTTCAAATTTACAGTAGCATGTTATTCTCTTTTCTTTTCTATTATTTTGAAGATCTTTTAAACAACCCTTATGTTATTATGGTATGTATATTTAATAACTAATATATAAATACCAATTTCTTTTATAAAACTGTTATTATATCTTAAAATAAATAATATTTGGTTAAATTTCAGATTTTACTATGTTTTCTGGTGCTTAATGATAAAAATTTAAATACTGAAATAAAAGAAATTAAATCTATCTTGAGTAAAATATTATTATCGTATATGATACCAGAAATAATTATATTAGATAATATTCCACTACTTATAAATGGGAAAACTGATCGTCAAAAATTATTGGAAGTTTATAGAACATCACACAAATTCAGTAAGAAAATATTTTACTTATTTAATCGATGAATTATATTAATTTAGTGTTTATACTATAATAAATCTTTTAACTATACATTAAAAATATACTTAATTGGTTTATACTATTAAGAAAATTACAAACTATTATAATGAATTAATAAAAAAGTTTTACAAAAATTCGCATTACCAATCTTCAAATGTTATATTAAAAAAAAATCTATTTTCTGCAGTTATTAGCAACAAATAAATTTTTATATTTTTTTTTAATAAACTCATTTTAAATAAGAACTTTTTTGTTATACTGACTCTACTTCTTAATAAATAAAAAAAAGATTGATTCCATAGTATTATTAAAAAGTTCATAAAAAGTCAACTCGTGATAAATAAAATAAATAAAAACATAATATATAGCATATATTTCGATATGAAGTCATTTTCTTACGCCTACATGTATATTTGGAAATGTAAAAATCAAATTTTTTACACGTCATTCATTCCTATTTCTGCATATAACTTTTATACCCCCTTTATAAAACTTATACTTTTAAATGATTTACTTTTAAAGAACAATAATAAATGTACAACACATTATTCATTAGAACATTTGAGAGCAAAATTTACTAATATTTTATTACTTACAAAGTAAATGATATTTTATTTTAATAAATTTACTATTAATTAGTTTATTCATGATTAATATAATTATATATAAATAAAGTTTTAGGTGAAAGCAAAATATGCCACTACGATTACACTGATGTTTCAAAAGAAGACTTAACAAAGGCAACTATATTATTTAAAATAATAGATTCAGTTCTCAATTTAAAAAATAAAAATTATTTAAATATACATTCAAATTTTTATGAACTTGGTGGAAATTCTCTAAACTCTGTTTACACGGTTTTAAAACTGCGCGAAAAAGGTCTTCATATTGGAATTACAGATTTCATAACCGCAACATCGATGAAAAGTATTCTGGACAAAATAAAAGTAGGTAATTCCACTGAGATTGTTGAAGATGTTACAGATATGAATGAATGTGTATTAGAAATGCTAAATGAATCTCACAAAGAAGATGTAATCAAGTGAGTATAATATGCTAAAATTAAATACTTGTTTAGACACATACACATACATATATTGAAAAGTATATATTTTGATTTTAATTTAATGATAAACGGAATAAGTACTTAATAATTGTAATTAAATGATATTTTATAATGTTTCTAAATCAGTTTATCGTTACATTTTCTGCTTTTTTTAAACTTATTGCTGAAGGTTTTGTACAAGTAGTTACGTATACATTACATTCTAGTTGTTAAGAACAGAAGTTTACAAGTAGTGAATATTTCTTTGCATGCGAAGCTATGAGCAAGCGAATCGAACAAATTTTAAATGGTTTTCGAAAATTTATACGTGATTTTGTAAATCTATGAAGTTTGATTCATATATATTTTCTAAACGATGTCGATTTATATGGTTATCTATCCAAAAAATAGATATACAAATTTTTAATACATCTGGAGAAATTTGAATCATCCGATGTATATAAAAATTTTAAACATAAGTATAACATACGTTTTTATACGGTACACGGTTGTTGCATTTTTTTTCGTACATAAGTACGCATAGTTCTAGAACATAACTAATTTAAATTAGAAATTTATTTTCTGGTCACGCATAAATTTTTTTAAATGTACGTGAAAAATTTTTTACTCCATCAACCAATTATAAGTTTAATGATTATCAATTTTTTTAGTAATTAAATTTTTTAACAGTGTCTGCAAAATTACAAATTTTATACTTAAATCAATTACCATAAATTAATATATATAATTTTCAGTAGCTATTCAAATATAAAATATCATCGTATAATTTTAAATTATATTATTGCTTAACATTATAAAACAATATAAAAAAGCTTTTACAATTATACTATCTGAATTCAACAATGAATGTAACATAATGTTATAGTTATATTGTAACGATAAATCTTGTACTGTAATTGTAGAAAACAGCATAACAAAAAAGGCTTCTGTTTGTTTCATATATTATAAGTATATTTTATGTATCAACTTAATTCTTTCTTTAATTTAATTTTTTTAAATTTTAATTTAAATTTAATTTAATTTAATTTAATTTAAAAATCAACTTAATTCTAAATCACTTGTATTCTTATTTTTTCATGTAAAGCTAGAATCACTCATTTAATTATACTATCATTCTGTATAAATCATTTGCTAAATCCATGAACAGTCAAGCTAAAAGCAATAAGTGCAATAATATTAAGTTATTAGTATTATGCACTTTTTACTCATAAAAAACTATTAATGACTAGCCACTTATAAAAACAGTAATAAAATCTTAAGAAAAAATATATAAGAAGATTATATTTATAAATGATAAAAGTCTTATTATATCGTTTTAAACACTTCTAATGATCTCGCGTATATATATAAATTAAATCTACATGTTTAAATAAAATTTTTTTTATTATTTTAATAAAAATGCATGCAGACTATTTTATAGCATTTTTATAAATAATTATTTATTTTTACAATTAATTGTCCAATTAATTCATTGGATTTTTTATTTATCAAGTTATGTACTCAATATAAAATTAATTTATTATGTCCACTGGCATGCATACAAGCATAGACCATTCTCTTATAAACAGTAGCACAATCCTACTACCATACCCTATTTTAATATTAATGTTAACATATAAATAAAATTAGTTGATAACTTGTTTTCACTCTATATAATTCATTTAATATAATTTAACTATGACCAAACTTATTAATACTTTTGAGAAGCCAGAAAGCTTTATATTCGTTATAATAAACATATATTTTTAAAAAACTATCAAAAGATTTTATTGTTTAAATATACTATTAATAATTATAAGAACATTATTGTCCATAATATAATATATATCCATAATATCATACATATAAAATTTGTTCTTTATATTTCTTAATAGTATATTCATTCTATTATTTCACTATGACATTATTTTATTGATAACTTATTTTTGTATGAGCCCAGTGAATCGAAATACAAGTAGGAATGAATATAATATTATGAAATAGATAAAATACAAACTCTACGATAAACTATGCTGTCGAATAGTATTTAATTAATAATTATATTTATAAAACATTTGTAATCACTCTACAAAATATAATAAACGTTAAAATTTTGCAGTATGATCACCGAAAGCTTCTTTAGAAAAGCTGATCTTGAAAGATGGTTGTTACCAGAAATCAAAAAAGAAGATTATTTTTATCTTTTGCAAGAATTATGGACTCCATTAGTAGAAGCAAATTTTAGTTTCATATTAAAGTCTTCATCTAGTAACAAAATTCTTTGTGTTGCTTTAAATTTTGACGCTAGAGAAGAACCTGAAGTCTGTATTCAATCAAAATTAAATATTATATTTGATTTCTTAGAATATCTCGAGAAACCAATAAGAGAAAAATTACCTGAAGGAAAAAATAAAATTTTTCATACCTTTATGATGGCAACAAATGACAACCTTAATGCTGCAGAAAACGTTTTTCTCATGAGGCTTATGGAACAAAAATGTCTAGAAATAGCAGAAAAAAATAATTTTGTTGGTATTTTTACTACAAATACAAGCCCATTAACTCAGGTAAGTGAAAATAGAAATAGATATTCTCATACATAAAATGTTAATATAATACTAAAATATTAAAAATTTTATACAAAAATCTGAAAAATAATATTGAAAATAATGATAAAATTTAATAGTAATATTAATTAAAGTTAAACTTTTCACATAATAAAAATAATATTACAAACTTACAACAAATATAAATAAAGCTATTGTTAATCCTTTCTTTGCTTGAAATCTATTTTGTTTTCATTTAAAATATATAGAATCATATTTATTATAATTATATTTTTTATAATATTTATTAAGGTATCATATATTTGATTAAAATACGATGCTTTATGTTAAATATTATATTAGATTAAGTATCCTACTATATATATAAATATATATAAGTCTCGTTGCGAAAAAAATTTAATTTATTATGACATATAAAATCTATTTAAATTTCAAGTATTATAGAATTAGATTTTTGTATTAAAACATTTATTAATAATACAATTTTTTAGCTTGGATACACATATCCAATGTGTATCCAAGTGTGTATACACGTATCCAACACGTATCCGTGTGTATGCTTTTTATTAATAATATTTATTATTTATTAAAATTAAAGCAAAACAGAAATTATTTATTAAGCATATTTTTATAAATAACAAATTTTCTATTAACTTTCTACTTTTTCAAATGTATTGTACAAATTCACCTGACAAATATTTCTTAATACTCCTATAAAAATTGAACTAAAAATAGTATGTATAGTTGTGTCCGAATATCTTTTGATAACTTATTTAAAGATCATCTGTTTAATATAAAATTTATTTTATACTATTTAAAATAATACTCGGCATTATATTATGTATCTTTTTTCACATGTCTAACACATTAAGTAAAATATTTTATATTAAATATTTTATATATATTACACTTTAACTTTATATTTTATTTCTTCCTTATAATCACTGATTACATAGTAGCTTTTAAACACATTCGTATATAAATATGTATATATACACATAATTTACGCATAAAATAGCATAATAGCAAATAAAATAAACGTTCATAGTACAAATTTTACCTCAAATATCTATACCACCAGTTATTCTGACATGCCTTAGAATACATATTATATTTTATGACAGGATTACTCTCAAATTTACATCCATTCATTATATATTTATTGCAAATTTAATAATTTAAACTCGCCCAGAATGAATGTATATTGGAACATTTAATTATCAATATAATATATAAATAAATAAAAAGTGAAATATAATTATGCATTTCCGCAGAAACATATAATAAAGAATAAAATAAACATTGTCATTTATAAAAATAACCTATAACCTCCTCAAAATAAAATAGGTTGAATTACACACAAATATAAGTAACAGACAACATTCTATAAGGTTCCATAGTATTATAAGTTTAGGAATCCAAGCAAAACAAATAAAAATATTCGAACTTCAAAACTTGATCAGTATTAGAGATTAAAATAATAACACAGTGCAAAAAATTGTCATCTCTTAATGATGTTCTACTATATTCTGTACTACATATATTATTGATTATATGTTATGTGGAGATATGATATAGATTATACATATTAGACAGTATTGAACAATTTAAGATAGTTACACGTTATCTGTCAGAATTAAAAATGCGAATATTTTACAAATGATCCTTTAAAATGTTATATAATTAAGTAGTATTGCTATACATATATATATATATATATATATATATATATATATATATATATTTATTTATCTCTGTGTATATAAACATTATTGATACAAGTATAAAAAATCAGTTTAGACATCGATGATTCTACCATTTGAAAAAAATTAATCACTGTATGATTTTAAATAAAAATACATGATTAAAGTAAAATTAAAAATTAAAAAAGAAATAATCATTTTATTCTTAAATAAATATTATAAATTATACCAACTGCGAGTGATCAAAACTACATCCTTATATTTCATAACTATTAACTTATTAATATAGTTGGAAATATTAAAATTTTTACTTAATGAAATGCCATTTTTCTATTTTATTGTATAAGTAATATTTGAATATATATACTATAGGTTGGACAATTATATTTTATATTATTATATTTTATATTTAGTTTATTTAAGAACTTAATAACAGTATTTAATATATATCAATTTAAGTCAATTATTTAAAAATAATTTTATAGATAATTAAAATTTAACAAATGATTTATTTACGGCCCCAGCTTTGGCTGTTTTGGTTGTTGTCATAAAAATATATTCATTTACATACAAGTGAACACAAACAGTATAAAAACTATTTTAATTTCACCTGAAGCGACCATTAATCAAAACAAAAATAATGGCCTAATATAAAAAAATTTACACAATTTGATCTGATTTAGTTTGATGCCAACAGGAAAGCAACAATGTTGAGCTTAACGAGCTTATAAATAATTTGTGAGCTAAAATATTGGTTTATATAAATTAAACTACTGTGATATTTCTAGTTCGTTATTACATTTTCAATAAATAATATACAAAGAATTACTCTAGTTTCTGATATATATGTTTTCTAATCGCAGATATTTTCAAGATTATGAAAACTAAGAATCACCTATAGATTGAATTAAAAAGAAAATAAATATCCAACTATTTTTGAGTTTTTCTATTTTTTAATTGATTCAATTTTATTATCTACAATATATAAATTCATTATTGGTTTTTCACTAAATTGAAAAATATAATCATATTGTACGAGTAAAAATACTGCCCCGAAAAAATATATAATGTCGATATAAATCATTTAATAATAATATAATAATGAAAATATATTAAATAAAATCTAAATAATACTAACTGGTATTTACTTACTAAATTCTTAATTAGAATTTTTTATGTAATTAGATTTTTTAGTTACTTGAATGGGAATATATCTCAAAATACTTATACATATTTAATTAATTAAAAAATTAATATTATGTATATTTTAACATTTATTTTATTTCAGCAACTTGGAACAGATGTCTTTAAATATGAAATAATGTTAGATTATCAAGTGAATCAATATATTACACCTGAAGGTTTAAAACCATTTGGAAAAGCATCGAATGATCAACGAGCAGTCGTTTCTTGGAAAAAAATTGGTTTTTGACAATAATATAACAAATTAATTATATAATTTAATTATATTTACAAGAATATCATTTTCTGTATTCTTTCGCGTATTATATAATAAATAATATAAAAATACATAAAGAAAAATAAAAAATTTAAATGATTTATTTCTAATTCTAAATGTATACGATAATATGTGTATACTATTTTATAAAATATTTAATTTATTTTTGAAATTTATAAATTTATACAGTTGCTATTTCATGGTAATGAATCATTATACATTCTTGGTTCATATAAAATATGCATTTCTATATTAGATTTTTTTATCTTATCAGAAAAGGAATCTTGTACTTTAGAAAATTGCAGAAAAAGCTTTAATAGTTAATTTTCAAAAATTTTCATATTTCATATATTTTATTTCTAAAATAAACGATGCTTCAAATTCTCAACTACGTCATTTAATCATTTAAAAAATGTCTATCTCTCAGCATTATTACATATTCATTACAAATTATTCAAAATAATTAATTTTTTTTATAGAAATACAAAAACTTCTAAGTTTTTTTTTATCAATTTCGAAAATTAATAAAAATATAAATACATATGGAATGGATTGCTCTTGCATAATGAAAGCTTTGTTACTATATTGTTTTCATATATTGAAACAGCTATTTCACAATTTTTAAAAAAAGAACTATTCAAAATAGATATATAACACCGTAAGTCGTTTCTGCTTTGCATACCGCATAGGTAATGGATTATCAAGGTAGGATATGCACCATATAAATATATAAAAATATAAATACACAGTAATTAAAAATATTTAAAAAATGAAACTTTTATTTTGACGTATTGTGGATTCACTTCGATAAGTATCTTACTTATATCATATAAATAAATTATGATGAATTGGATTTTTTAAATCTATATATATTATTAATGTTAATATATAAACTTTATAATTTATACGCGAAACTATAAATTTAATATAAATAAATACATTAAATAATAATATACGAATAAAATGTACAGGCTCAAAGAGAATATGATTGAATTTACGCATTATTTCTTGTTCGTCGAATAATATAAACATAATGAGTTATTATAGATGCCATGCATATTTGTGAATTTTATGTTTATATTAAATAATTTATAAAGTTGACTTAAATTAGAACTAAAAATAATTATAATAATGATTCTATTTAATTCATCAATAGATCTAACTATATAATTGAAAGATTATTGAGAAATTAATTATATACCACTTATTTACTAGAAATATATAACTAAAAAAAAATGTAGTTTCTATAATAGAACAATTTTATTCCGAATGAATTAGAAATAATTGCAAATATCATTAGGTCATATTATTAATAGTTCATTTTTAGTAATATATTTGTAGTAAATATCTCATACAAATTTAAATCAAAGCATTGATCTGCCTAAGAAATTCATATATAATAACTTACATTAAAAATTACGAATTTATAACTTATTTTAACTTAATTCCATATTCTAAGTCAATATATTTTTTATAATCGAATTAAAAAATTATAATAATAATTGTATATTATTATAAATATTACTTTAATAATTATATATCAATATCACATGCTTATTATAATTAGTAAACAATAATTAGTTACATATAAAAAACATTTTTAATTATATTCAACTTATGAAATTAATATAAATTAAAATAAATGTTATGCAGTATGTGATATTAATTATAATCTTATGAGAAATTATTATATAATAAAATTACATAAAAACGACTCAAAATTTTATATTAAAATAATGTAGAATATATATAGATATATATACTAGTTGCAAAATATTCAAATTATAATTATAAAATGAATGCAATTAATAAGTAAATTTATATATGAATTTTTGAATATTTATATAATATTGAAAATAATGAGTGTCATATCTACCTCATATTTTCGTATACAAAGCGATAATAATAATAATAACATTAATGTATCTGTTTAAATTTTTTTAGAAATACTCATAAAAATAGTGTAGATTAAACTGCACGTATTATCTAATATAACATTATGGCACCAACCGATTTTTCTTCTAAATTGTTAAAAGATTTTCGATGTTCTTTTTTGTTACGTACTGAACTCCATTTAATTAAAAAAATGTTAATGATATGTAATACTCCAGCAACAATAACCAGCCTGAAAGAATACAAAAAAATAGTTCCACTTACATTTTATGTTAAATATTATCCTAAACAATATGTTATTTCACCATATTTAGATAATTTATAGTTATTTTTATAACTAAATATTGCATTAAATTAATAATAAAATATAACTATCATTATAAAGACTAATGATGATTTTGTATTAAATTTATTATATTTTATTGTTACTATTTTCAATTAAATAATTAGCAGATTTACGTAAAGCAAAACGGAATTTTAGTTATTTATGAATAACAAAAAATATAAATCAACAAAGAAAAAATTGTTTAATTTTTAGTAAATTATATAAAAAACTATTTCTATTTGTTGTATTATTGACCTTTAAATATATTTAACAATAATATCAGATTGTAGTTTTTAAAATATTTTAAATTAATAAAAGTTTCAATTAATAATTATACAAGTATGCTAAGTATTAATTTATAATATTGATTCAACTATTAGTTAAAACAAATCAATTTTGTATTATTTTATTTATAAATCGGATTTTTAGTAATTTGTTGTGTAAATAGCATAAATAATTTAACTAAATATAAATTAAACAAATAAAGACTCACCAAAAAGAAAAACCCAACACAGTCGCTCCTTTACTGGTCCAAGAATTATCTAAATCTTCTTTTGGTAGTACATTCGTATACAATTTAGTATAAAATTGTATAAACCACGTACAACCACTAATTGAACACATAAAAACTAAAATGATATACTTTAATCATAATTATACTATATAAGTAACCTTTAATTTTGATTATAAAAGTAAAAGCTTAGTTTGACATTCAAAAGGTTTAGAAGTAATTTAAAAATAAACAATTTACTTAATTTTGTTTAACATATCTTCGAACAAATTAAAAAATGCTCGGGTTCGTAATAGTACAAATACATTTCTTAATTAAATCCACTTATTAAAGAATCACTAATAGTTTAGGCCTCAGTTTTATAAAGTTTCTTTAAAATAGTATTATATGTTGTATCAAAATCTGCTGACTTCTTTAGATAGTAATTTTAATGCAAATAATGCATAGACCAATAATAATTTATACATTCTAGAACTACATAAAGAATAATATTCGATATTACAAATACAGAACTGAAAAATCAAGTTGTTAAATATAATATTAATTTTATTAGACTATGTAATTGCTATTTAAAAAAATAATAAAATCTACTTTTTAAGTTATAATTAAATAAGGTTAGAAAAAGCTATAAAACACTTTAAAATTATACAAGAATTAAATTATCTTTCCAATTTTTGCATAAATATTGAAAACATTACTTGATATTATTTTTCGATACATTATACCGTATTATTAAAAAAATTTATATAACTAATAATTAACAAATAATTATTAAATTATGAAATAAGATTCTAAACATTAATGAAAACGAAATAAATCTTTTCTATCATTGACTTTAATAAACAAATTTTTTGTTATATGTGTTTATATTTGTGTGCGTGCGCGTGTGTATGATTTTTAATGAAGCTTGAAAAAACTAATAAAAATAAAAAACAAAAATTAAATTCAACTTAATTATATAATTAAATAAATAGATAGTTTAATTATATAAATACACTGACGGTTTTAAGACAAAAAGCTGAAAAATTATAGTATAACGATGAACTTTTAATTGTTTTGAAATTTTAAAAATGAATAACGATAAGTAGAGATAGATGCAATATTTAAAGAAAGATACTTTTTTAATTTGTATATAAATATTTCTAATTTAAGTTAAGTTTGACCTGTATTATTAATATCGTTCTTTAACAATTAATTTCGAATATTTTCAAATCGATAAAAAATAATAAAATTATTATTGATACTGCCAGTATATAGAATGATAATTGAAAACTTTCTATATTTTCGTTCTATTATCTCCATTTTATCCATACGAAAATTATACTTTTGTCTTCTATTTTCAAATTATAACAACATAACAATGTTTAATATATTATTAATTTAATTACAAAAAAATAAGAATCAAACAGCAATATGTATAAAATCCTATTGTTGATATTATTGAAAGTATTATTAATAAAGTTAAAATAATAATTCAAATTACTCTTTAAAAAATAGATACTATTAATTACATTTGAGAGTCCATCTATAGAGCACTCTGTCATCACAATATCGAAAGACTATTATTAGAAACTGTTTTCACATTAATTATTAAACATTATGTAAATTGGATATGAACTTAAAATTTAATTGGTACCTGCGAGTCTGTCCGTGTAAAGTAGCAATAAAATAAACAATTTATGAACAATACGTTGATTTATTTCTGACGTCAAATTATATCTTCAATTGTCATACATATTTCATCATCACTCGTTTAACCGTCATACATATTACAGAAAAATCTTATCGATGGAGGGATCATTAATGAAATAACTAAATAACTATAAATTACTATAAAATAATACTATTAAAGTCTGTACTAACAAACTATTTCCTATCACGAGTATCGAAAAAACATGTACTACAAAACTTATGCACCTATTACCATAAGTAACAACAAACTGAGTACCTAAGTTGTACGTCGTGTTGTAATATGATGCACAGGTGGTAAAATTCTGTGTAAAACAATATTGCAAATAAAGAAAGTTCCGATAAAAGTATATATATTAATAGATACAGTTTTAAAGGCTAAATAATATATGAGTAAAATTTGCACAAAAAAAAGGAGCGTGTATCAAATTTCTAGATATAAAGGCAAAAAATAAGAACAGTCAGAGAGTAAAACTTTTTATTAAAAAAAAAGGAATAAATTAGTATAATTTCGTATATTTTTTATGTAAATTGTATTAGATTGTTTGAAATATTTACATATTGTTATAAAACAAAATTTATTTTGAAGAATTACAAAAATGAATGCACATATTTCGATTTTAGAAAAACAAATATTCTACTAAAATATTTTTATAAATATTCTACTTGAATGTTCTACTAACTTCAGTGTACGTAATAATAATATGTAATAATAATATGTAATAATAATATGTCATAAAAAAAATGTATACAATATAAAAATAAAATATTATAAAACTTCCTGAGACGAAGTTACTTTTAATATACTAATTAATTTAATATGCTAATTTATTACTATAAATATCAAATATTTATCATAAGAAATTGAAATATAATTTTCATATGATATTATAATCCGTGTGATAATTAATTAACTAACAAAAAAATACATATACATTAAAACACTTATAAATTACATAATTTATATTACTGAAATCGATAAATAAATAAAAATATTATTTTATATATATTCTAACTGTTAAAATATTTTAGCGAGAAAACGTAAATATAGTAAATAAATTCTTAGATACTTTTTATTTTGAAATTGCGATTGATTTTGTCTAATAATATTACAAAATCCATTATAATTTTTTAGTTGAAGTATCATATATCAATAAAAATGATTCATATAAAAATAATAATAATAGTTTTTATAATTATTGTATTATTATATATTATTGTATTATTATATAAAAATAATAATAATAGTTTTTATAATTATTTATAAAAATTTTTAATTTGTCAAAATATTAATGACAAAAAATTAAAAAATACTTACGTGCAATTATGTTAGTAAAATAAATGCCAGGCACCGAAAATATTTTAATTCGTGGTGTAGTTACGGAGTTGACAACTGCTAAAAGTGCAGCAATTCCTGTACTTAATAAAGCCATCGATGTTGAAATTAAAGTAGAACACCAAAGACTCCAGGACATTAAATTGGGATTTTTATCAATCATGTCCGAAACTATTAAAAATAGAAAAATAATTTATTAAAGAAATACCAACACATAATATACTTTAATTAAAAGTATTAATATGTAAGTTTATTTTTAAGAGATATATGTATATATAATTTTTAATATATTTGTATATTAGTATGTAGTTCTTCACAAATAATGTTATTGCAAATTATATTTTTTAATTAGATTAAAAAAATTTCTAAATTTCTAAAAATAAAAGCTGAAAGTGCTAGAGAACAGCAAATAAACTAAAAAAATCAAGTAAATATTTAATTACAGAATTAACTATGAACTATAAACTCAATTGACAGGGTACTTCATTAATATAATTTTTGAACATTGAAAACTACAGTATTATATTCTGTAGTAATATAAATGATTTTTCTTAAAACAAGTACCAAATAAGTACAAACATTTATTAATCACGTAATGGAATATACACTATTTAATATATAATATAGACCAAACGTATGTTACATATTTTTTAAATCTAGTTAGATCTAAAATGAATCGTGATTAATAAATAACGATGTATAAATTAACATATACAATATTCGTAAATTAGTTATCCAAGTAGAAAATTAATACATTCTTTATTTCTATTATATAAATAATTAATATATATATATACACAATGTTTTACAATTAGTTAAATTTTTCACTAAACAACTTTTAAAATTATCCGTCATTCATTTCAATGCTAAATTAAAAAATAATTAATTCATAATTATCATATTTTTAAATTATATAATGCTATGACTTCTTGAGATACTATGTCTACTATGAAATACTTTTTAAATAACCTTATATTAAATAATATTTAATACCACTCTTCGATTATAAAAGTTAATTTTTTGAATTTGTAAATATTTAGGAGTTTTAAAATAATATAAAATGAATTTGAAAAGAAAAGAATTATTAAGTAATTTAAGTTTCAAAATGATCAGCAATATTTGATTATCTGTTTGAATATCTTCGGAATGTAGAGCACGCACCATTTACAAGAAAAACGAAATAAAATATTCATTTATGATATAAATCCTTAAATTATTTATAGATTTTCATTTACTATTAATAGTACGTTTACAATATAATCTTATTACAAATTATTTAAAAAATTATTCAAAACAAAAAAACAATTCTATACTTTAATAATATACTAAATATGTGTATTTAACACCGATCTAGCTAATATTTCATTTTCGATTAGTACATGAATATTGTCCATCAATGATAAGTAATATTCGATGTAACAATCAAAATGTTTAAGCAACTAGATAATGTATTATTCATCTTTACTGATATGTGTTGATAATCATTAGTAAAATGGAATGTTTATTACAGTTTTTATTCTATTTATAATAACTCATTGCACAGAGTATATATATATATATATATATATATATATATATATATATACTCTGCTAGATGCATACTACTCTAATATACGTTATATTATATTATAGTATATTATATTATAATACATATTATAATATAGCTAAACATTGAATATTTTAATTTTTATTCAGATGGGTTATTTATTTCGATTCCCTTTACATCTTACGGCTAGATTTGATTTTAAAATATAATATGAAGTTATGTGTCAATATACCACAAAATATTATATTATATTCAAATTATTGGGACATATTATTATTGGTTATTAATTTTATCCGAAATAAATTGTTCTTTTTGCTCGTTACTGTTCATACTGCCTGTACATTGTCTGTATTTTTTCTACGAATTATTATATGCCAAAAATAAAAAATTATTAATAGTCATTTTCACAATACTATAAAAGAATATTATAAATTAATTCTTACTATTATACAAAAATAGTTGTATTTAGATTTATATATTTATAACACACATATGCAAATGTGCATATTTATCTATGAACAAGGCTTTTTAAAGAAAATGATTTAAGTACATTAAAAACAAAAAAGCATCTGCCTACATCTTCAGTTAAAAACAGTAAATAGTCTCTTCATTTCATGTTTTCTTAACTGCATTAAGTTATTTGATAAACACTTCAATAGTATTGTGAAATGGATAATTGATATACCTTAGTACAGTAAAAAATAACATCTAATATTTTTAATATTTCCTTCATTTTTGTATTGTTATTCTAAGCTTCTTTACAAAGAAATTTATGCAAGCAACCATTCATACATGTTTCATATTGGATGTATGGTATTTCAAAATACACATGCATAATAAATTTCTAAATATATAAATACACACAACTTATTATTATTCAAGAATAAAAATATACTTGATAAATCGTTGAAATATTTTGTATTTATTTATAATACTACTTATAAATATTTCTAAATGCATAATGGATATATGAAAAAAATATAATTTAATATTTTTCTCATTTTTCATTTAGAATTACTTCAATTCATTACTAGTTAATATTATTTAGTAAAACATTTTAAAAATTTAATTCTATGTTATAGTCGAAAATGTTTAAATAAAGATTGCAATAATGTTTCATTAATTGCATAAAAATAATAAATATTACGTTGTTTAATTATACCTGTAATATTATGAGTCCTTAAGCCAAATGCAACATTCAGTTCTTTTCTTCCATGTAAGAGTCCAAAATAAATACGACCTGAACTTTCTAAAGGATTCAGTCGTCGACATGGTTTTGATTCAATCCAATGATTTGTTACTAAAGATGTACAAACCAAACTTCCACAAAATAAAGACAAAAAAAATGTTGTAAATATTACACCTTTTTGAAATGTATCAGACATAATTACAATATTTCTGAAAAATAAATTTGATTTATTAAAGTTCTTCATAGAATTTATTAGTATTAAAAATATAAATATTTTAAAAATAATATAATATTAAATGTATTCTAAATAATATGTAATTATGCTTTATTATTGAACTTTATTATTCAAAATGTAGGTATTGCTAATGACTCAGAATAAACATAAATAATATAGATAAACAATAGTTTTAAACAAATGATACGTTGCAGATTAACATTGAAATGAGGATGTAAAATAGTTAGAATAGAGATTCTGCACTTAAAACTTTCTCTAAATTAAATCAGTAGTAGTATTTATTTCTCACAAATAATATTTGGATTAGCTTCTATCACTACAAAGTTATTTTTAATTTGTTTTGTAATTGGAAAGTTAGATTTTTATTAATGGAAAGTGAGAATTATTAATTCTTTTAATACTTAAAATGTTCTTTTTTTTCTAATTATTTTAATTACTTTTAAATCATAATCTTATATTAATATGAAATACATTTATTTGTGCTATATATTAAATCTATTTAAGATTGTATACATTAAATAACAAAATAAATAATATAAATTAGATTTAAATATTGTACACTTTAATAATATAGTTTAATAAATGTGTATGATGTTTTTTACATTTTTAAATTGAAACTATAAAAAATATTACAAGATATATATTTTTTAAACAATATTTTACAACAATGTTTTTATTTAAATTTTCCTATAACTTATTATATATATATATATATATATATATATGATATGATTAAATATTTATATTAAAATAAATTAATATTTATTTTTTATAATATTATTTATTTATTCCTGAAAAATTTATATAATTTTCCATTACTATACTATATAATTTAAAAAACGTATTACTGAAAATTAAAAGTTTATTAATCAGAAAACCATATTCTAAACTGTACATTATTTAATTAATATATATATAATATAATACATATATAATATATTTATATTACTTATAAAAGAAAAATGTTATCTTCTACGACTATTTTCAAATATTAATATAATAAACTTGTTACACAATTTAAACATGGTAAGTAAATATGACCTGAACTTCATAAATTTTTTAAACGAAATTAATTTTACACATGTATAACCAAAATTTATTTCTTATTTGTACTTATTAAGAAAATGAAAAAATTTTTTTATTTACTACATTAAAAATTAATATTGACATTTTCCAATAATAATTTATATTAAAAATATCACATAAATATTTCTATTGTTTTTTTAATTTTCATGCATATTGTATTATTTATATAATATCAAGTTTTATCTATTGTAAATTTTGACTAAATGTTATATATTAAATATATATATGATTACCAAATACTTAAATAATAAATATTAAGTTAAATAAAAATAATAAATATAAATAATTAAAAAATATCTAAATATATTTTTACTATTATATTAATAATCCTTTTAAACTGTTCACAAAGAATATATATAAATGTTATATATTTCCAAAATTATTTATTGTTTCTTTAGTATTATTCTTAAAAATTCATAAAACCAACATTTTCTCCATTATAATGGTATAATTTCTCAATTATACAATATAAATTAAAATATCCAATAATTTACAGTATTTAATAATAATATAATACATAGTACTTAATTCTATAATATACTATACATAATTTTATAATGTAAAGTTGTTAAATTTATTTACCTTAATTTTAACATCAATATAGAAATATGATTAATTTAATAATATAAATAAAAAAAGATTTATTTCTTCATTTTTTTTTATTAATATTTAATAATAAGTTAATAAACATTTTCATAGCCTGTTAAGTACTATTAAATTATAATTCTACTCCATTTTTATAATGCATTTTTATCATAAAAAAACAATGCATTGTTTAATTTCAAAAATCGATAAGTAAATATTTACATTTTATTTCGTTTACACAACCACTTAATATCTTAGTTTAATAAAAGTGAAACTCAATGATATAGAGTCATACTTAGAGGAAAATTATGACTGTAAAAATTTTGAAGTATATTTTCTGTTAATATACGTACGTCAGAATTTATTGACTGTAGAAATAAAAATATATAAAATAAATTTTAGTATATATAATAATAATATCATTAGTAATAATATAATTTCAGCAACTTTTTATTAAATATTAATAAAAATGATTTTTTTTAATGTTTTAATTAAATTAATGTACTAAATATATGAAGTTTTACTTTTGCAAGTATGTAATTTTCTATAACTGCCATTTTTTTGAAGATTTATTACTTAAACGGTACATTTATTTTGAAGAAATCCTTAAAACCTAAAATTCTTTATTAACATTTATATTCCCAAAACTTGATAAAAAATGAAAATTCGTAATGATGTGATTTGGATTTAATGTTAATTCGTTAAAATATATGTTTTTATACTTGATATCTGAAACTTTGCGATAAGTAGTATGTCCGCAAAAAAGTTAATTTTAGGATGCTAATTATTTCGCTATTGTTTGATGATGATTTGTTAAGAAAAAATGAATAGCTTTGAATTTATAATTTAATTATTTTTATCATTATTTAAAACCATACGAATATCATGGATGATTAAATTGTTTATTAATTTGATATCAGTAATATCATTTTGTACTTTTACTATTGATTTAGTAATATGCAATCATGAATATTTGATATTCATGCGTACTACAAAACAAGATCCAATAAAATGAAAATAATAGTTAGTTACTTGAAATATGATATAATAAATCTGTCATTAAAATTGAATTAAAAATTTAACTTGTACTTTTATTGCAAAAATAGAAACATTTTGTACAGTAACCCCGAAATTATAAAATACTAAATGAAGATACAACTAATTATAACTTAAAGAAAAGATATTATGGAGCTTATGAAAAATTAAATTTAAAAATATGAAATTAAAAAAAGCTATTTAAATATGTCTAATTTTATATATTTACATAGAATGTAATAGAACTATCGGTTCAATGAATAAAGTTATTATAATTATTATTATATTATGAATGCATCCAAGGGAATTAGAATATACTCAAACATAGCAATACGATTGAATACATTTTTTTATTTACCCTTTTTTTTTCTCTTTCTTAATATGTACATTAGTATTGCCTGCAAGTTCTTCCTCTTTTCTTCATTTCATTACATAGTTAATATCTGCTAAATACTCTTATATTTTCTATATCTCAACCGCTATCGTACCTATATTACTGGTTTTTTCCCTGTGCACTATTGTGCGCTCTAATTGCAATATGTAAAATTTTCTACCATAATTACGGGACACTTACAAGCGTACAGAAACACGCAATTTCATTAGAAACTGTTGTATATACTTATAAATACTTCTTATCTTGACTGTGTATAGCGAGTAGTGCATTGTTTTTTATCTTTTTCTATCTGTTAATTCGAATGTGATCGTGAATTCCACTAGCAATTATAAAGTTCATAATATGAACTCAATTTTATGATGACAATTTTCTCAAAGACAGAAATAAATCAATTTTTCCCTACCACCTATTTAATTATCTATATTTCTTACAATTATATTCCACATTACATACTTTATTTTAAAAGTATAATACTTATATTAATTAAGCAATGAGATAATTTACAATACATTTATTATTATAAACTAATTATAGGTCTGTCTTTTATAAAATTTATAATGTAATTCCCTATAATACTTGTAATTTGTAAAATCATTTTCATTAAAATATATTAATTTTATATTCAATATTCATAAATAAAAATTTATACATTTCTTTATTTAATTTACTTTATTTCACTTAATAGGGAAATTTTTTATGTACAGATAATACATTAATTTCTATAAATTAAAAATTTTAAACTAAAATAATTTTTCTACGCAAAAAATATATTCATAACAAATGTGAAATTTCATGAAGTTATTAAAATATAAATTTTCGTAGGTAAATTTTAAATGCGTTATAATTTTCAAATTATTATTTAGATATAATTTTTGTCTTTATTTTAATATTATGTATTGAATATCTCAATATTCGATTCTCGAATATTCAATTTTACGTTTTATTCAACAAATATGAAATATTAGAATAAATAATAATAAATTTTAAGTTTAATTTAATTTTGATTTTTATTGAAATTTTAATTGTAATAGCACACATTATTATACTATTATTTAAAAATAGAATTATCTAAACAAATTTATATTAATATTAGCATAAATAGATACGATTGTATTAAAACAATTAAACACAAATTAAATTTAAATTAAAATAATATAATTTTCGCTTGTGCTTTCGAAAGTAAGATAAAACTTAGAAACTGTAATTTTTAGTATTACTTATAAAAGTACGAGTTATATCATTTAAATATAGATATTCAACATTTTTTATATATTTTATTTTTAATATTTCATATTTTGATAAATTTATAAATAAAGAAGTTTTAATATTATCTCGCTATAAATTCGATATGTTAGAACGTTAAAACAGTATTTTCAAATTTTTAACAAAATCTAATAAGCTTAAAACTATTGCGCATGTCACGGAATGATACGCTCTTTACTTTCAGTATTTTCTTATATATTATTTTGTTCTTCATGCATTATTGATGTTTATGTTTTGCTTGATAGTAAACGGGCAATTGTATTTGTTTCACGTCCTTTTATAAAATTTATAATTTGTATAAGCAATAAATTTTATAAAAAATGATTGTAAGTTTTTTATAAGATTTTTTACAACGTTTATAAGAACATCATAATATGATAAATGCGTTTTGGAAGAACTCACATCGACGTTATTGTGAAAATGATTATTAAACTAAAATAAGAACAATTTTTATATTAAAAGAGAAATCAAATTTTATTTATAAAATGACGGATGTACGAGATATTTTAGATATAGAATCTCCAAGTACAAATGAACTTACAAAGGAGTCTATTTTTGCTGGTGATAAAAGAATTAAAAAAAAATATGATTATAAAGTACCGAAGAGACCTGAAGGAATGCATAGAGAAGTTTTTGCATTACTGTGTAAAGATAATAACGATGTTCCACCATTATTTCCGACAGATACTGGTAAAGGTTATAAGCAAATGAAAGCAAATTTAGGTATGAAAAAAGTAAGGTCCTGGAAATGGACTCCATTTACTAATCCTGCTCGTACGGACGATGCAATTTTTCATCATTGGAGACGTGTAGTTGATGCTGGAAAAGAATATCCATTTGCCAAATTCAATAAAAAAATTCCGATTCCAGCATATACAAATACTGAATATGTTCAACATTTAGTGACTAGTGGATGGACAAGAGCTGAAACGGATCATTTATTTGATCTTTGTAAACGATTTGATTTGAGATTTATTATTGTACATGACAGGTGGGATCATAAAAAATATCCAACAAGAACAGTTGAAGATTTAAAAAATAGGTACAGTTTAATTTATATTAATATTAATACTCAGCATTTATTTATTCAATCATATGAAAGAAGCCTTTCATGATTTGTATTTTAATTTTTTTTATCATGTAGTTATAACTTTGCACAAATTTCATTATTGTGTGCCTTATACTCTTAAGTACACAATTTTTAATCCTATGTTTAAAAATTAATTTTTAAATATTTGCTTCTAATATTTTTAATAACATTCAATTATAACAATTTCATTATCATTTATTTAATTTCTCATAATTGTATTTTAATATTTGATTCATTGATTGGTTAATACAATAATTAGTGAAATAAATTTAATTATATATTTTTTTAAGTTATTTTTAAATTAAACTTATTGTCAATTACATTATTTATTTTCAATAAATATAAACCCTTCACTTTGAAATTTATTTATCCAAAATTTAAAAAAAAAACGTTTTCTTCAACTGTACACAATGGATTTTAATTAAATATTTTTCATATTAGCCTTAAAAAAATATTTATTTTTTTTGGAAATAATTAATAATTAACAGTCTATTGTATTAATTATCATATCTTTGAACTTTTTATGTAAATATATTTAATCTAGAGGGAGGGTACACATATGTAACTGAATTTTATTTCAAATACAAGTATTTTAAACTAAATCAGTAGGATAAACGAATTGCTTGCTCACTAAAAGCAAAAACCTAGAGATGATAGCATATGTATACTACTAATAAACATAAAAAAGAAATATTGTGAATAAACTTTTGTGACATATTTAAAAAAGAAGATTATAATAATAGATATATAATACAAAATAGATATAGATATAAAAAAGTTTTTTTTTTATACAATTTGTACAAAAATTTAAATTCAGTAAATAGTGAAACTTGAAAATGAAAATAGATCACATTATTCAAATAGATATAAAAATTATGTGTATACATACATAAATTAAAAGTTACACAAACAATATAGGATTAATTTCAAAATATGTATATAGTAATAAAACGAAATAAAAAATTCAAATAAACTGTGTTAAGAAAAACAATGTCTTTGGTATTGTAATAGGTTAGAGAAGAATTGTTATTCAATGTTGAGGTTAATACTTTAAATTAAATTGTGGAAGTCATATTACTGTGGGTATTTTGTTATTACGAGTTTACACAACAATAAATTTCACATCACAAAACGTCGTTTCTATAATTTCAATATTGATCCATTTATAACTCATTATTCTGTTTAATAAAATTGATATTTAGTATTATTAGAAGATCTAAAATTCATCAGCTGTTAATAATTTTGACCAAAATCTTGCTATGTGGTGCAGGATTGATGTTAATGCTTATTATAAAAAAGTGCATATATTTAAAAACTTATTCATTTTATATTCTGTCAATTACTAACAATTGCTATTGGCTAATTAAATTGATAATGTTCAATATAGACTATGTAAAGAAATAGTAATAATAATAAAATATAATATATTTTTATAATATAATATTAGGAAGTCAACTGACTAAGATGGTATTGACGAACTCGACAGTGTGAATTATATCAACGTGAAATATCACATACTAGAACGAAATGAATTTTGTATACATGCTACTAATATTGCCTCATTGCATAACAATAAACTCTTATTGATTATATTATAATTAAATAATAAACTATACCTTAAACTGAAAGACCTTTAAACAATTTTTATCATGAAATATTGTTGACTTAGTTACTAGAACCAAGTAATAATAATGGGTTCTAATTTTCATATATTAAGATATGTTTCGAAATTTTTTAACAAACAATATCGAGTATATCAATATATTATTTTATTTAATTCATTATTTGAAAAATATTTGAATTTAATTTTTTGAATATTCTATTTCTATAACCATTGTGAATTTCACTTATAAATGTTAAGAAGTAATGCAAATTACATGAATTAAAATTGAAAATATAGAGAAAACTGCATCAAACTCATTTTTAAGCATTCATTGTTTGAATTAATTTGTATGTATTATAATCGAATTTATATGATATAATCACTTATTAACTATAAAATATAAATGCAAGAAAATAATTTAATAAATTTAGATGCTATATTATAATTTTTTTATAATAGATACTATCAAGTATGTACTACTTTAAGTAAAGCTAAATCACAACATGAAAAAACTTATATATTTGATTTTGAACATGAGCGACGAAGAAAAGAACAACTTAAAAAATTATTTGAACGCACACCAGAACAGATTGAAGAAGAACAAGTATTGTTATGTGAGTTAAGAAAGATAGAACAACGTAAGAAAGAGAGAGATCGTAAAACGCAAGATCTACAAAAATTAATCACAGCTGCAGATAATCAAGTAGATCCTCGAAAAATTGATAGAAAATCATCAAAGAAAAACAATAACTCAAATAGAAATAAACTAAATAAAGCAGATTCATCTAATGTAAGTTGTATATTATTATATTATAATTTTTTAGTTATTACTTTCATAATATAAGATAAATATATTTATATTAATATATTTCTTATGTATATCGAATAAATACTGTATGTAAAAAAGTATGATTTTCAAATATACTTTTTTTAAAACTGTTTTAATAAATATTGTGAACAAATTCACAAATTTGGAAATTGTATTACAGTAATGATTATTAGTGCTTGTTGTATTATGATTATTTATTGGTCATTTGAATAAAAAAATTAGTAAACAAATTGAAGTGATTATGAAAAATAGTTTTTATAGGTAATAATTATAGTCTGTACCATATTATACAGAAAATTTCCATTTTATCTTCTTTTTTTAAAAAGGTGAGCTAGCAAGCTCTTGATTTTAACATATTGTAAATAGAAATTATAAAAATTAGAAATAAAAACTGAAGAAGAATAAAATAAAATAATTATTTCTGTCATGGTTCAACATCAATATTTATCCCCTAATTTATTTTCATTATCTCTATAATTCTCTTGATTTTCTCCCAAACATAGATTAATATTTCTTCTAAATATGGCTTGATAAACAATATTTTTATAAGGATAATAAAACGGCAATATATATCATCATTATATTCAGTCTTAATTTGTATCTTCTAAAAGCTTCTTTCTTATTTTATTATTATTGATTTAATAAACTTTTACTCATTTTAATCATTGAAACTTGTGACTATTTTTTTTATATATAACTACAGAATACATTTAAATAAAAAATAAAATTCTACGTAATATATTTTGAAATTAGTATACTCATAACTTGGTAATATACATAAATCTATTTAAACATGTTTTATTATTTTATGAATACTAGTAATTTTGTATTGTATATGTGTGTCGAAACTCGCTCTTCTCCAAATAGCTAAAGGTATTTTGACATGCTTAACTTTTGATTAATTATTTGTATTTGGGATTGCATTAACATATGCATAATAATATATAAATATATCATTATGAAATATTGAGAATAAGCAACATCGGTATGAACAAATTAATTTGTTTGTACAAATTGGTGTAAAATGCTCATTTGCTAAATACAAATTTATCTTTACATCTACAAAAATTTAATTTTTGTACAGATATATTATAAAATTAATTAATAGGAGTACTACAAATATTTTTATTTAATTTTTTTAATTTCAATTATTTGTTTGTTTAATGTACGTATTACATTTCTTTAATTTTTTAGGCTATAAAACTACAAGTTGTAGAACCAACAGGTATTAAATTTCCAGACTTTAAAAATAGTGGTGTATCACTACGTTCACAGCGAATAAAATTACCAAGTAGTTTAGGTCAAAAAAAATTGAAAGGCATTGAACAAACTTTGTCTGATATGAAACTTGGTAAAATTTATTTAAATGTTTTTTTTTGTTTTGTTTTGTTGGTTTTAAATAATACAAGGATTTACTTTTTTATTTTAGATTTGAATCCACCGCCAAATGAAATAATATGTCAACAATTTAATGAACTAAGAAGCGATATTGTACTTCATTATGAACTAAAAGGAGCTTTGATAACTTGCGATTATGAATTACAATCACTTAGGCATCAATATGAAGCATTGTCTCCTGGAAAGGTATAATAATTATAAAATTATACTGTTTTATGTTTAATTTATTGATTTTATTATTTTGGTAAATATCTATATATTTTATTATAAATGGTTTTAAAAAATCCAAAAATGTGACATTTCTTAAATATAATTAGTGTATCAGGAATTTATTTATCAATTATGGCACATAAATAATTACATCAATAAATTAGATATTTTACCCGAATGTCTCTTGTGCTCAACCCACAGAAGCCAGTGTTTTTATTAGCAGCACATTAAACATAAAAAAAACTTAAAAAAATATTTAATGCTATTATATTTCGATAATTGATTAATTTATATTAAAATTTAAAATGACAATAACTTTATTCTTAGCGCAATAGAGAGAAAGTTGCAATTAGTTTTATATTATAGTAATTGAATATTGAAGTTGAGTTTATATATGGTTAAAACAATTAATTTGCTCTGTAAAATTATAAAAAATATTAATATGAAGTTCCTTTTCAACTATCTTAACAATATATCCAAAAATATAGTTCAGTAAAACGTATAAAATCCAAAAAAATCATAGGTTATAAAAGAGTTATCAAAATAACAAGAATCAGAGCATTGAATCAATTATCTTAATATTTAACGATTTTTCATTACTATTAATTATTGTTTTGATTTTTTAGTATATTATATGCATATTGAAATACTTCCATAATTTTCCTCTGATACTATTATTTTACATTTGCTGTTTGCTTTTGATAGTGTATTCATAATTTTCTCTTGTTAGAAAAAATATATCACATTAATATACACTTTACTGTAATTAGATCGCATCTGCCATAGTGCTGAATTAGTTTATTTACTTATATTAAACCCAAATTGGACCACTTTGACTGTATGGATTGAATACTTGCAAGTTTTTCTGGAATAATGCAAACTAGTTAAAGGATATGTATCCTCACTTAAATGTATAGTAAATAAATAGTATACTCGTAATTGTCTCCTCTCATTATCGCCGGCATGCTTTTCTCATTCCGACTACCTTCGTCTCGCTAATTTCTTCGTATTAAGAAACATCCATTTTATGCTAAATAATTGAGACTTTCTTCAATCAATGCTATATTCACTTTCTTCGTTTCATAACTACGTTTATTCATTTTAAGAGATCTTAACTCGGATATTGTGGTTCTTATATGTGTCTCAACGCGGACATTACATCAATAAGACATTACAGATTTTTATTATTTATCATTAATTTGTATAATATACTTATTATAATATAAAATATTAAAAATGTTCATTATAATTTTTTACAGACATTAATTATACCACCAAGTTTACAGCCAAAATCTGATCAAGATATTAAAACTGAACTTATTGATGTTGTTGGATCGCCGAATGTAACTAACATTGTGTATTAATAATGATGTACATTACGTTGTTTAACACAATAAATTTGAGTAAGCTTATTGTTATTTTAATTTTTACTTATAGTATAAGAATGATTTACAAGAGTACAAAAACGATTTATAAATCTTAATTTAAGAACTATGTATATATAATGAATGTGAATATGTAATACTGCTGTTAGCTTAATATTTTTTATTGATAGTAATTAAACGAAATATTTATTTAATTCACACTTATTGGTATTATTACAATTATTTTAGTCCATTACATTTTTATTTTTCGAAACTTTTATAATAGGGAAGATTATTGAATACCTTTTTATTACAAAACTTAATTTTTTAAAAAAAAATTATAAGAGAATAAAAAATTTTAATGTTTAACATAAAATCATTAAATACTTAGCATTAAGCGATAAAGTTAACACTTTTTTAAAATTTATTAATTACCTGAGAAATATAATATTAGATTAAATTTATAATTTTATAGAAAACTTACATCTTTTTTAAAAAAATCGACTAATGCAATTATTATATTTCTGTAAAATATATATTTTAGTAACACTATTAAAATTATTCATATAGTCCAATTTTTTTTATGTATTCTATAAAATGTTAATTGATAATTACATGCTAGTAACGTTATAATAATCAAATGTATTCATTAAACTTGAATAAAAATATAAATTAGTAGTCTGATAAAATTAAGTCTAGAAAATATTAAATTAATAAGAAATTTTTATGATAATATATGACAGATAAGTATAAAAAAAATGAATAACATTGTTTTGCTATTCAGTAAGTTTGTAATTCCTATTATGTTCTTAAATACAAAAGTAGTTTTTTGCCTATGAAATAAATATTTGGTGGATTACTTCTAGACGTAAAAGTAGATTTATGTATCTAATCAAAAAAAATAATTTGTTAATTAGAAAAATTAATATTTTTTCTATTATTTAGTTTTTAATTATGAAAAAAAAAATTTATTTTTAAAATAAAGCATGGTTTTTCGTTTTAAATATAATTTTTAATAGAAATTAATGTGTAGGTCCAAGTTGGAGAGGTCAACAGCGTAAGTTAACAAATACATTACTTAATAATTTAATAAAACAAACGTTTTAATATTTTTAATTTTAGTCTTATGCAACTAATAAATTAAGAATAAAGAACAATAATTAAACATATACTTGTATATATATATATTTATTTATTTAAAACTGTAGAAAAAAAGTGCATAGATGTATAAAAGAAAATACTCAAAAAAATAAATCATTTTATATTCAATCCAGTTTTCAAGTTGACTAAAGAAATTATACCTAAAAAAATAGATTTCTTATTAATAATACATGAAAACATATTCAATATTGGTCTAAGATACGCACAAGAGTCAACTAGTTAAACATCACTAGTTAAATCATAACTACGGCACTATTATATTAAACTTTTATCATAGAATTCAATCTTGATTTCATTCTTTTAGTGAAATCTAAATCTGTATTTAATATTGATAAGAAACAATGCTTATTTAATAATTTAGAATTTCAAAGTGTACTAAAATTAATAACTTAAAGTTTTTCTTAATTAGAGAAAAGTTTACCGTTTAAACCTATAAAAATTTGCAGAAAATTATACAATAATAAAAACAATGTAATTTACATTCCATGCTTTTAATAAAAAAGCTGATGAGAATTGTATCATATAATTTTAATTATGTATGTCTATTATTATTGGATAATAATTACTATGTGTTGCAAGTTATAATATATTTATATTACATTATTGAATTTATTAATAATTTTAAACAAAAACTAATGAGGTTGAAAGAATGTTTACTCTGATCCGTTTTTTCATAAATCTAAATTACTTTTTTAATTATTTAAATTATGAATTAGCAGTATACTGCTACTATCTAGATTATAATACTTTTTTGTCCAAGAAAAAGGATTGTATAGAAGATATATGCGAAAATATATATTATTTATACTATATTGTCTATGTTAAATTGTAAAAAGTTTAGATTAAAAATTGACAAAAAAAAACAGAAAAAATGGTAAATAAATTATATTCAAAATACATATGTACACTTCTATAATTAAAATAATAGTCAATTTATACATGATATCAGTCCATGCTAATTGACAATAAATGCAGATGTGTTTTAAATCTTTACCCTGCTCATTTATATATTAGTACGAAGTTCTATATTATGTATTAAAATTAAATATATCCAATTACTTCTTTTTTAAATATAAATAACAAATATTTTCTATTAAGAAGAAATACATTCTAAGAAGGAAAGTCCAACATAAACTTTTATTCATAACTACTAAACTTCTAAGCTAACAAAATTAATAAAAACAAAGAACCATTGAAAAAAGTAACTAGTTGAATGTTTTTATTTATCATACGAACTAAAAATAGATACTTATATAATATAATTAGATATAAAATTCGTGAATTACCTAATTATATCTGTCAAATGTAGTGATATAACTTGTGATTTTTGTTTCAACTATTTTTGAGTTATGATTGATAAAACAAGAACGATATCTCATTAATTAATGAAGAAAATTAAATTTAGTTATGCTCTCAAATCAAATTCAATTATAAGCTTTTGGAAATTATAAAATTCGGAAGAACCTTTCAATTTAATTTAGCATGTTTTTTTTCTTTGTCAGTAGATAAATAATACTTTATGTTACTTTGTCTGTATAATTTGAGTTCATAAATTATACTGATAGTCATTTAATATTTTTAATATATTAGTTTATTAAAATAGAAAATAAAATGAATATAGCAAATATACGTTGTTCTCTCAAATTAATATAGTTTTTTTATTTAAATAATTACATTGACTTTTTATAGCAAATAATTTAATTCGTATTTTAGTAATTACTAAAAATTTATCATTTAATTGCATTATCTTCAAGCATCGAAAAATTGTGCTAATGCTGTTTTTACTCTGAAATATAAAACATTAACGTATATTAATATAAATTGTTATATTATGTATTATAAATTGTAATACTTATTTCTTATGTATTCTTTTTTGAATTATAATATATACCTTATTAATATATACGGTTATAAATTAATCAATGTTTACAAATAAATTAGAGCATAAATTTACGACTCATTAAATATACCTTAATATATTCTACAAAAGTTAAAATAATTCTCAGCAAATTATACAATTATTATTGGAAGTTATCCAATTTCTAAAAAGAACAATAGATATATAACTAATGTTTGATTATAAGAAGATAACTAAAAAATAATGTTTGAAATATTGATATAATATTTATTTAATACTATAAGATTGTTATTGATTAATAATAAGAAGTTGACTTATATTTTAAATTTTTACATAATTAAAAAAAAAAGGATTAATTAAATTATAATTATAAAATATTTAGTATAAATTTTAAATATAAACAATTATAAAAAATTTATTGCAAAATAAAGATTAGTTATAATTTTGAGGATATTATATTCACAATATTACAACAGGTACAAGTACGTCTGAACTAATAAGATCTAAAAATAATTAAGTATAAAAAACGTCATACTTCATGAAAAATTGCAATGTAATGTTCTCAAATAAAATAATTAATTAATTCCAGAAAATAACATTTTTTGATTACTTAAATTTAAAAATTAACTATCAATTTCATCAAGACTCCATTTTATAAATAATTTAAATAAATCTCAAAAGCAAAAATAATCCATATATGTACAAATTTATACAATCATTAATATTAATTTAAAATTAATTAGTAAATTCACTAAAATACTTGTCTAAAATCTTCAATCAGTATTATCTGTACGATTCACCTAATCACAAATTATTTCAATTTTTATTTCCGATTAAATCTTAATAACATATTTTACTAAAAATATTTAAAAGATTTTTAGTCCCGATTAAAGCTTAATCACACATTTTGCATAAACATTTAAATAAATATTTATTTTAAAGGTTTCATTTATTCACATTACATAATATTTTGCAGTTAAATTTTTTAGTTTTCTTTCTTCAATCAAATTAAAAGCGCAAAATTATAATTTAAATTAATTTAAAATGCTGATTAATGAAAACTATAATAGTATATATATTTTAATAATTAATAAGAAGATATAAATCAAATTTAAAAAATATTTTAAATTTAATTTTATATAATATATATTATATAATAAAAATTTGTTTTCTTTTTAAATATAGAATCATACTTATCGAAAAGCTGCGTATCTTTTGTATGTCGAAGTTGTAATAAAATTCTATATAATCCTAATTCCTTTAAACGTGATTGTCTTTGTGCTGCTCCAGGTTCTTCTCTCCATACTAAATTGCATACACAGAATATAGCTGCTACTTGTAATTTAACATTACTGTGCATCTAAAATATAATGATTTTAATAAAGATATTGATTATTTAATACATATTTATTTAATTTTTGAACAAAAAATATTATATTTAAAAAATAGTTTCTTTATATAAGTACATAATTTATAAGAATATTTAAAATATCAAGTATTATAAAATTATTGCAAATATATAAAATGATATACTTCACAAAAAAATTGTTAATTTATTTTTTATAAAAAATAATTTATTTAATAATTTCTTTATAAAACAATGAAAAAAACTCAAAATTAAAACTGTTTACAAAATTTAAGAAATATAAATACATAACATAAAAATAAAGGTAATATAAACGATAATAATCATAAAACTAATAATATATCTTCTAAAAATCTAAATCATACAAATAATGTTATTTTTATACATTATTGTGTGTGTACAAAACATAGAAAATAAAAAGTACGTTATTCATTTAACAAGCTATCAATAATTGTAAATATAATATTATTCTAAATACAAATTTATAATATCTATATCACGTCATAGAATCTAAAAATAAAATAAGATACCGAAGGCACAGTGGTATCTCAATATTTATTATCGAAACAAATTTATAGGATTGAAAAACTGAGAAGTTCCCTAATCAACGAGTACTAAACTTTTATACTTAAATCAACCCTCGATTTACACTTTGAAAAAAGGCATAATACATTCTTTTTATTATGATGATTAACAGAAATTTGACCAAAATAAATGACGCCCATTCGGATGGATCCAAAATGTTTATTTTATGTAAAACAATTGTTAGTTGCTTGGTGACTTTTGATAATTGGTATTGTTCCTGCACTAGCTACTCAATTCTATCTCAGTATATACCTCAAGTTATATGAGTTTATATGATTCTTGATATTTGTTCACGATAAAGGAAAATAAACTATCATGCACAAAAAACAGTGAATAAATTTGTTTAAAATTCATTGGGTTTTTGATTCGCTGTCAATGTTATAATTACTCAACTTGACTCATTTTTTCAGATAAATAAAAACTAATAGAATCTCACATTCATTAATTCTAACTAGACAAAAATATAAAAATGCCTACAAGATTGCGTATCACCAACATTTGTCATATATATTTGAAATATTTATTTAATTTCTAATTCAATGATAATAGTAATATATATTATAACTTTCCCTTTATCAAAAAGTTTGTTTTATGGCATTATCTCATTCTACCGAGCACTTGGTCATGACATCATTTTAAGTTATTTTCAAAATAATATTATTTAATTTTTATACTTCACATATGGCAAATATTTCTTGTTTGATATATTTATTTATTTATTGTTTTTCGTAATGCATATTTAAAAAATATATCGATTATTAAATATAGTTGACTTTATTAACGACATGAATTTATTTAATATATTGTATTAAAAATATAAATTAATAAAGTTTATTCTATAATAAGAAATGCGTTATTATAGAGTGCTAGGTCTTGATTAAAAAAAAAATTTATTATATAATTACCATATAATCCATTAATTTTTTTAAAACATCTTCGTTAGCCATGATATGGTCTCTCGCTCGATCGCCATCTGCCACATTTGCTAATATGCAAAGTGCTTGTTCTTTTACATCAGCAGGATGCACTGGATCTTCAAGTACCAAGATTACTGCTTGCATTACATGTGCCGCATGATCAGCCATTATTCTATCAATATGAGTTTTAGTTGAAAGAAGATTTCTAAGAAGTCCTAAAGTTTTCATCAAAACGGCAAGTTCTGGGTCAGCAAGAAGGCGAAATATCTGATCAGTTCCAAGACATGTTAAAATTTGTGATTTCACTTTTTGTTCTGCTTGAAAAGCTACATTCATTAATGCCCAAATACCATTTAGTCTGAGAGCAGAATCAGATCTTTTTGTTAAAGAACAAAGTAGTTCAACTCCACCTGATTCTAAAATTGGTTCTTTACTAGGACTAAATTCTAAAAGTAAATTGCATAGTGTGCCCGATGCAACTGTAAGTAGGTCATCTTCTCCTTCATTCTTTCCTGCAAATATACATACATATACATATAATATGTAAACTAACATCACATCATAAAAAATACTAAATTTTTGGTAGATAAATTTTTAATATTTCGATTAATAAATAATTTGCCTATAAATTATTTAAAATTTTTATTTTACAATAAAAAATTGTAAATTCTTATAAAACTCTAGAAAAGTCTAAAATTCAATTTTATATTGTTAATAATATTGACATCTGATTGAAATATAGATTTCTATATGCAACAACTTTTAAAATAACATCTTATGTATAAAATAAAAAATTTTATTAATATTAAAATTTAGAGATTGTAGAAATTACATTATTCCAAAATATTTACTTTTTCTTTATCTTATAAAATATTTTTGCTATAGACATTTGTTATAATAATAAAGTACACCAGTATACGTGGAATATTACGTGAGTATGTATTCATTTAACCAAGAAGTATATTGCAACGTATATTGTACATAAAAAAGGGCTTTCAATAATGCCCTTGTAGCCGATGTTTTTCTCGTACATCATCTGTTCGCCGAAGCTATGCGATCGTATAATGCTTATCTCGACAGGTGCACTCGTACTTTCAATGCCTTACGAAGCCGGCGCGTACGTGCTTTCAATAAATGCCGTACGAGGCTGGTGCTTAAGTGCATTCAATAAATGGTTTCTCTATTAATTGACTTCATGGAAATTTTATTTGTCACACCAAATTCTGTGCTGAGCACGCAGGTGGTACGGTTCGTATTTCCTGATCTTTCTTGGAATGCACTACAGCTCACTTAAAACAGTTGTTAAATGTATTGGCTGCACTGTATTTGGCTTACTAGCTTATTGTTGCTGAGTCTAGCTAAATTATCTACATATAATGAGTAAAACTGACTGCCCGTTATATGGCGTAATGTGGTTGCTGTATAGAGTGATAACTGATAACTAATTGTTTCAGAAATTTACCGTGAGCCTACAAGCCTGTTGAATACACGCACGACACTGAAGGCTTGTTCGTTCCGTAGCAGCTCTGCTGTGAGCTGTTTACTGCGTGACTTCACTGCACGAGTTTTTCAATGCGAGAGCTCCACAGCTAGAGAGCATCATTGTTACTATACTGGAATTCCAAGCGACGTTACTACTCGAAAACTATAAAAATTATGAGCCATTTTAAACAAACACATAACAAATACACGAAAAATTCTCGTCCCAAATATTTACAGAAACTTGAGAGCTACAGAAACTAGCGATGCCAATAGTCACGATCTTGGAAGTTACTTCAATCCCGAACAAGTGTTAACCCATTTTTTCTCAATATCTCAAAATAAAAAAACAATAATCGTCTTCGAATGTCAAGTTGCATCATGGTTCAGTGAAATAACAAAATTCCATATGGGTAAAATTATAGGCCCATACAAAATACGTTGACATATATAATTAACAGTTTGAAAAATTTTTAAATATCCGAACGATTTATCTGTATATTCTAGAAATTGATTATGACCCAATTTGCTAAAATGCATTGTCTAGAATAATTTTACTAGAAATTTCGCGTATCCTATTTAAACAACACTTAACCAACAATATAAATCACCTTATAACCATTAAATTGTAATTGGTGACTGATGTATTATATTAAAAGTATAATAGATTAAATAATACATTATAAATAATATATTATGTGGTAATAATATTATTACAAACCATCTAATCCTTTATCTGCACCGTGAAGTAACTGCATTAATGGCCTCCAAACTGCATGATCTTGAAAAGTTGTTCTTAGTTGTTGCACACTTCTTGATAACGAATGAAGACAACGTACAGCAGCTAATCGCACTTTTGCACCACCTGGATCTTGTAACCCAGAAACTACTTGCTCCATTAAATTTTCAGTTTCAATTATTCGTTTACGAATGTCTTCGTCATTAGCTCCTAATGATGCAAAAGCTCTAAACGCTGCTTGTCTCATATCTTGTGATAAAGCTGCATCTTGCACCTATTGTAAAGTATAGGCTCTTAAATAAAATATCAATACTAAATATGGTAAAATTATTATTAATTTAAAAAAGATCATGTGACAATATATTAATTGAATAATAATTCAAGCATAGCAAGATCTGCTTACATATACGCAATATTTAAAAACTTTTTTTAAAGTTAAAATAGCCCAACATTAGACATTCATATTTTGACCATGCTTAGTCAATGTTTCTAATTTTTTGTTCATACATTCGATTACTTGTTTGTTGTATCCAATTATTGGCTCAATCACTGTATACAATTATATAAATTAATAAAATAAATTTTGATATTGTATAAAAGATTTATTCAGTAAACAAAAATAAGACAAATTCAATGCAATACGAACAAAAGGTGATATAAAAATTAATTTATTTTTGAATATGTCTTTGTGTACAAACAAAAATAAATAAGTATATAAACTAAAGAGGTAAAAAGAAAATTAAAGACATGACAGATGATCACAATATTTTCAAAATTATGAAAAACTGATACCAAAGCATATTTCTAGGTGTAATGTGTGAATAATTTGAAATCGACGAATAACGGAAAAACCATTATCAATTACTTTTAAATACACTTATCTTTAATTAATATTTACAAAATGTGGAATGTATAGCATTAATGCTATCAATAATAATTGCTACAGATAACAATACACTATCTTCTCGATCAACTAATCAAGGGTAGAGATATAGATCAAGAAGTGAGTCTACGATTTATATACATTGTTTAAATTCAGACATAATAATGATGGAATAAAGAACGGAACAAAATCTAGAATATTAGATTTTTTTTATCTATCAGATTATAAAAGTAAATTATGATATATAAACGATTGAATTAAATACAACAGACTGACTGTAAATGTCTAGTCGAGAAGTTTTAGTATAAAGAATTCCTGTCGTACCTTTATTTAAATCGATTAAACTATAATGTATACGAAATAAATATTGTACCTATTAATTATATTGAAAATATATGATATAGAAAAAATATATACCTGAGAATTTGGCTTTAAAAGTTCGGCTAGCGTCGGTATTAAATGGTTACTGATTGAAGCGAGCCTTTGTAAATCTGTATCTACTTCTGTTAAATATGCTAGTGTTTCTGCAGCTGCTACTCTTTCTCTTGCTGGTCTGTCTTTATGGCAAAGTCTTATTAAGCAAGGTAAAGCTTTGTAAATTACTCTTGAATCTGTTGCACTTAAAGCTTGTGCTCGATGCATATATGCTGTACACCGAGCAGCCTCAAGTTGTATCAATGAATTTTTTTCTCTTCCCATTAGTTGTCCTAATATAGTTGGTACAGATTTACTATCTGGTTCATGAGAAATTGTTGTTGTAGCAATAAGTGATGCGACATCCTGATTTTGATAACACATATTAGCGAGACATGCTAATGCAGGTAACTGCACATCAGCCAATGAGCATTCTAATTGTGTAGCCACAGTATTAATCGCACCACCTTTTAATAATATATTTTGTTCATCATTTGTCTGAAAATTTTAATTATTATAAATACATACTAAAGTAAATATCGGAATATATATAGGAATATATAAAGGAATATATAATAATAAGTGATACACTATATTATATGAAACATTTAATTTATAAGTATAAATTTATAATTATAAATTGAATCTTTTACAAGCAAAATTTCATTTAAATTTAAACCTTACTCATATTCTTAGTGATATTAAAAAATATAACTCTAATAAATATTTATTAGAAGCTAAACATACTTATATAATATAAAATGTTATAGAAATAATCAAGACTAACAAAGTATCAAAATAAAATACTTATTAAAAAACAGAAAATTCTATTTAAAACAAAAACAAAACGATATAAGGCATCAATATATAAATACATCACATTTGATTTATTATTATAAAAATTCTTGTACTGACCGATACAAAATAATACTGTTTAATATATAGATACTTAGTGTTTTAACTATATACGGTTTGAAATATATATTGTTGCATAAATTAAGTATATAAAGTCAGATATGCAATACCCATACGCACACACACACACAACACACGTATATATTTGATATATATATATATATATATATATATATATATATATATATACATCAATTCATTTTACTCAACAAACTATATATATTTATATTTTAGTACTCTCCGTCAGATATATTAGGAATTATCCTTATTAATAAAATTTTTATAGATTTTATACCTATATATAAAAATATAAATATTTCTCTAACAAGATTAGGTATTTATTACCTTACAAGCTGTAGTTAATATCATTGCAACATAAACTTGACAATTAATAGATATATTAGAAAGTTGAAGAAAACGTGGTATAAATTCAGGATCCTGAAATATTGAAGAGACTGGTGCCGATGAGTGTTGAAAAATTGTTCGTAAACATCTTAAGCATGCTTCAATAAATAAATTATGTATTTTTAAATTGTCATTATTTGAACATTCTACGGCTGCTGTTGATAATACTTGAAGTAATGAAGTTACTACCCCTAAATCTATTAATGCCAAAACATGTTGATCCGTTCCTTTAGCTAACGAACCTAGTGTAACTGCAGATTCTAAGTGAACTCTGTCATTACATATATTATTAGTACTACATAAAAGTTGGAGGAGTCTTGGAACTACACCTTGAGCTATTACAGATGCTTTTTGACGATTACTGCCAATAACAGAATTTTTTAAACATCTGAAACAAAATATAAATACGTATTTTAAAAACTACTATTAATACTAAATGATATATTTAATACTAAATAATATTTTAATACTAAAATAAAAAATCTCTAATCTAAAAGTATAAGAATTGTCATAACCGAAATATTTATAATTATTTCAAAATATTTATTAGAGAGATATAATATAAATATATTTGATAATGAATATATGATAGCACACAGTCAAACTAAATATATGTATTTTTTTATGCAGGAATACATATCGTTTTTTTACAATTATTAAGCAATTTTATAGGTACTTTTTAAATTTACTCTTACCTAATATTTTAAATAGCTTATCGATTATTTATTATTATTTATATATACAAAATAAGAAATGTATGTCAATGAATTTGTTAATTTATTTAATATTGCATACATTTATTTTAATTACATTTTCTCATTGGATAATCAAAAATTCAGCATAAATTAAGTAATTTAATGTTAAAATATTTTTTTATATATAAATTATTAATATTGTTAGAAACACTTTATCTGAAATAAAATATCTTATTTAGGCAATAGTAAATAGTCTATTAAAATATTAAACTTAAAATAAAATTATATTGGTATATAAAAAAGATATTTATTCATTAAAATATGATTTTTAAATTGTCTTTTGTAATTTACATTACAAAATCTTGAAAAATAGTGGAACATATTAAGTGAGTTATTGTGCAAGTCGAGAATTTTATCAAATTACACAGGTGTTAACATATCAGTGAGGGTAAGTAACATAATAAGTGTATTAATTCCAAATACTTGCAATTATTGGAAAAATAAAAGTTTATAAAACCTTACTATCTTAATACCACAAAATGCAATATCACATATAATAACGTTTAATTTGATTTTGCTCGCTAACTGAATATTGTTTATTGCTATATTACGATTAGACTTGATTTTTTTATTCTAATTTAACTCAATCATATTTTTTAGTAGAAATTCTTATATCAATGCTAGTACCGAAATCTATTTAATACACCGATTAAATATAAAATATATTAATTCCTTTATATATCAACTGTTTTACTTAAAAATATTGATTTTTTAAATATATATATATTTCGACTTCTCTCTTACTTTATTATTATTCTTTAATAAATTTAAATTTAGAGAAAAAAACAAACAGTATTAAAAAGAGAATGATATAAAAACAAAAAAAAGTTAGATATAGACATACGAAGAAAAATGAAACTGAAGAAAATACTTATTATAGAAATATTTGAAAAATGTAAATACATAATTTTAATAATTTTTGAAAAATTAGATTATTTGAACTTTTTAGATTCGTTCTTTTTTTTTAATCTACATTATTTTGAATGAGATTAATTTGATTAAACTAAGAATATAATAAAAAAAAATAGTAAAATTAAAACAAATTTTTAGTAAAAATTAGTACTTCTTTACAAAAAAAGGTAAAGAAGTCGACAATAGATAACGAGTAAAATCCATTTCAAATAATTTTTCGGGTATTTTATTCATGAAATCATCTAATTTAGAATTTTAAATATTACTTTTTATGTTTGGAAGATTTATTGAACAATATATGCACGACATTTTTATTTACTAAACACTAATTATATGACGTGATATAACTGGTTTTTATTCAGAAATAAAGTTCCAAAATTTAATATCTAATATTCTCGTTTGACAGTTTATTCATTACCTAATTTGTTTCTTATTCTAAATTATATTTATTTTTTGAATAACGTTTACTTCTATAATATGTATATATTAAATTTTTAATTGTATTACATAAAATTCTTAATTGAATATTGGATGTTGATTAAAATGTACATTGGCATGTGCTGAGCTAAGTTATTTCCTTTATGTGCATATATATAACATAATTATTTATTGAGACAGAGAGAGAGAGAGATATATATATAAAATATATTTATAGAGAGAGAGAGAGAGAGAGAGAGAGAGAGAGAGAGAGAGAGAGAGAGAGAGAGAGGTAGGACAAAGGTTGATAATATTTACACACCGAATGTGAAATTAATGCAAAATCTGAAACTAAGGGAAGGAAGAGCTACGCAAACGAGAACTAAGTAAAGTCTACATCAATCAGAAAGGTTTTGCATCGATACCAGACTGTTACTTGCATATGCTACGAGAAACATTAATGCATTATCAGTAATGGAAGCTTAATCGTTATATATAATATACACAAATTCTTATCAAGATATACTCCTGTGTAGGTTATCAAAAATCTGAAAAAAAATTAATATATATTTCTTTTAACAAATACTAGTTATTGCAATATACATTTATTTAAGAGAGATAGTAACACCGATGATTTAAATACACAAAGCAATTGATACAGTCTTCGTATATTTTATTTGAGCTAAACGTGTGTATAATTTTACGACTATAATAATATTTCCTAAAGGAGATCCTATGATATAATATATATTTTACGGTTTATATTTTAACAAATACATATTTGTTATTATTCAATCAAATACTTTAAAAACGCACTTCCTATTATAAAATAATTCGAAAAACTACTTTATGGCGCTATATTAAGTTCTTCAATAAAAATGATAAACAATAAAAAAATAAAAATAAAAATCTTTTACTAATGAAATTAATTTACATTAAATCGTCATGTACAAGACAGCATTTTAATAATAGTTGCACATTTAAAGATGTTTAATTAATATTTTTAAAATTTACTTTCATCAGGATACAATGATAACTGGAATTTATAGCATTAAATTTATTAAAAATAAAATTTAATATTTAAATAATAATGTCTGCATTTCCAATCGAAAACTTTATTCACAATATTATACAGATAAAATGAACATTAAATGAATAGATTAAAGGAAACAATACTTTTTTTAAGTACTATTATCAATATTAGATTTCGAAATCTAATTAAAATTTCATTTACCTTATTTTATAAAGTATAAAAGTAAAATATTGAATACTATGATTTTATATAAAACGTCACTAAGGTTTCTTTATTTTAAAAAAGTAGCAAATATTCATTGCGATACTTTTACGTAAGTAAAGCAAATTTTGGTATTTATATAAAGAAAAAACTCTTATATTTGGTGTATAGTTATAAACACCAGAATGCACTTACATATACAATATAAAACAATTTATGCAGAGAAATTTATATTTATAAATGTAAATTATATCTTATTAAACGAGATTTTAACGTTTGTATAATCATAATATATCTCTGATAAATCTGGGTAATCGTAAATAAAAGTCGTGGCGAACATAAGTCTGAAAAAGGAAAAAAAGCAAATAGAATAAAAGATGAACTCACAACCCTCAGTAATGAAAATGCTCAAAGAAGTTCAAGAAATAGACAGACCCAGTTAAGGTCATGACTTTAGAGATGAGAAAACCTGTTACCTATAATACCGAAGTTGACTAATTCCTAAATGACCTGCATTCTCATACTCTTTTCTACTACTTTAATCAAGTTTCTTTAATAGAACTAATACGTAAAAAGAAAAAATAATTTAATTTAATGGATTTCAGGACACATACATACCTTTAGCAATGGAGTATCCCTGTTGCAAAGCAAACACGAATACAACATGACAATATAATTCAATCAATTACTTAGAATTATAAATTATAAATCATTACAAAATTATTTTTAAATGTAAAGAAATTTTTTATTGTTAAAAATTGCAGAAATATAAGCATACAATTTTATAAAGTTAAATCAAATATTTTTCTAAAAAATAATTATAAATAAATTGTGAACTATTTAAAAACAGATGACACTTATTATTAAAATTAATATATCACTTGATATATTAGTTCAAATATACTCCTAAAGTTCTTGTACTAATTTAACTAACTCTTCTTTTCTGAATTTATATTGTTTTACTTGGTGGATACCTCAACCTCCATTGATATTGCCTTCACCAACAAGTTAAAATATTTAAAAATAATTTTAAAATATCTAGTACAAGAATTATGACCATAAACTTTATTTCTAATGAATATTTATGAAATAAATCTAATAAAATATTAAATTCATTAATTACTATCAATGAAATGAATTTATTTAGAAAATGATATATATTTATTCAATGTAAATATTTTCATTGACAGCTACTATAAATAAATTAATATTAATGTATAAATAATGTATACCTTCTAATACCTATATTTATTTTGCATTAGATTAAAAAATTTGTATTTTCTAATTTAATGTTTTCTTAGAATTTTAATTTACTTATTTATATAGAACGCATATAAAATAATATTAAACTTGGAATATAACTGAGAAAATTACCATCAATTTGAATAATTAGATCATTGTACAGAATATACTAGTATTACTATAATAAAATTTTATTACCAAAATTTTTTTTTATAAAATTGCTGAATATCATTAACTATCTATACATTTGATATTTTAAGATAAATACATTATATAAAAACATCTATTCTCTTGAATCAATTGTTTAAATAACAATTTTTTCAAACAACTTTTCCAAATTTTTTGATTAGGTACCAAATTTGAGTTTAATATAAATAAATAAATAAGCCTCTAGGGCTTATCATCCTCTTGTAAATATATTGCTGACAAATTGTTTATTCTATGTTTGTTAAATTTCATTTACAACTTAGTGAATTGGCATAAAAACTATAACTAATTGAATTATATATCACATTTTTATTATTTTCTAAATATGAAATTTCTTATAATTTTCTTAAAATATTGAATTGCAAATTACAATTCAGTAAAGCATTAAGTAATAGAATCCAGTTTAAACAAGTTGATGGCAATTTGTCAGCAAAACTTGAAATTTTAGAACACACAAATAAGTCTGATATCTTGATTGTTTCAGATTCATCATAAATATGGCACAGAATTATTTCCACCTGAGAAAACGTTAACAAAATATCAAAAATTAAAAAAGGAATATTAAAAACCATATAATAAGTTTAATTAGTATCATATATGTTGATTAATAATTTGAATACTATATGGAACTTCAAATGTACGTAAATATTTCTAACTTTCTTAGTTGTATAAATTCTGATACTTTTAATTAACACTTAACTTTATATACTTCTATCAAATAACATAATCATACATTTATTAATAACATTATAGTTTATATATAATTCATTTTTGTGCTCAATTGTAAATAGTAAATATAAATAACAAATATTTTATGAAAAAACTTAAGAAATATCCATATTTAAATGAATAATTAATAAGATATTATAAAAATCATAGATATAGTATAAATAATGCAATCTTATTATTAAGCAAAACGCCATACTGAATTATAAAAATATTGTTGTATAATACAGAAAAATATAAACCATTATATTAAAACTACTGAAAATAATATTGAACATTGCTATACTTACATAATTGCATTTAAACATTTTTGAGGTTCAGTAGAATAAAGCTCATCTATGTAACTTCGTGAACTTTCTATATCCTTTAATAAATAAATCATCGAAATAATATCTATATATATATATATATATACATACATACATATATATATATATATATATATATATATGAATATTTTTAAAAGAATATAAAACTATTCTTGATATATACGTGTACATATAAAAAGCACAAATTTTAGGTTAATGTATATTCTTACCATAAAAGGTTGCATGACAGATACCATAACTAAGTAATATTGATAATTAAAAATTTCTATAATTTCTTTTTAATTTTTTTTACATAGTTAGATATCGCAACATAATGTGTGTTTATAAAATAGTTTTTCGCGAGTTTAAAATACTGAAGCGCGCGGTATTTCGAATAAATTAAAAGTACATTAAGAATAATTGTAAAGTGTAAGTTATAAAAAATAAATGTAATATCACTTTATATTGTTAAATAATGACAAAGATGAAATAAATCAGTATATATTAGAATGTAATAATGATGAAATTTGTGGCTAGATAAAACGATAACAGTGAAAATTCAAGTATCGAGTGACACATTAGCATCTAATAATTTTCCCTCGATAAACATCTATTCAAACCGACGTATATAACTGTTAATTGGTGAGAACTAATTCAACTTCTGAAGTGCAAATGTTATATGTTAGAAAATACTAGAATATATACAAAGCAAAAGTATATATAAAATATTTTACTCGGTATTTTTTTTTTGTATACAAACCGAATTTGATCGTTATTTTGTAAAATATTACAACTGTCTCATAATAATACTATATCGTGTCGCGATTGTTACATGCGCAGTAGATTTACTTTATTGGTATTCTAAAGAGTGAAATTTCATCATATCTAACATGTAGTTTATTACAAAACATTACATGTACAAGGCAAAATTGACAATATCAGAGTATATCTACTTTTGTGTAAATATATATTTTTTTAAATAGTAAATTACTTTTAATAGCTTTTAAACAACGTCATAAGTCACATCAAAGACTTTATTCTTATTATGTATAACGTATTTCAATAAGTCAAGGAAATGTAGCTCTAATTTCAAATTTCGACTTTAATGTTCGTTGAAGATGAGGAACAATAATAGAGAAGGGAAATTATATTTATAGTAGAGTTTTTATTGTATTTTGAAATTTATTAAAAACATAATTTATTTTATATTTACATAATTCTTGAGTTTACACAAACCAAGAAATATAAATATATATTTTATTTAATATACTCTTATTCTAAAGGTTTTAAAGAATTGTCCGTGAAGTTATTAACATCATGCATCGTATTTCTGTCAAAATAAATGTGAGCCTAAGCGATGTACGCTTTCATTACTAATTAAGCTTTAATTGTGATACTGACATTATATTTCATCTTTTAAAGTTTAATGAGCTTTACAGAACTTTGCTTGAAATTTATTTTGATTAATTTTCAGAAAACTTTTTCCAAATTGAAATTATAGAAAATTATGTAAATAATAATATTAACAAATATTAAAATTAATTTTAAATAATGTAATTATATAATTATAAAGATGTAAATTGGAAAATTAAAATATTTAGAATAATTTTCTTTTGATTTTAATTTACTTGCGTAATCTATCATTTAAAATTGCTAAAATATCAAAATATTACTTATAGTTTTATCAAATGAATATTGGTAGTTTAGTTTAGATATACTATTTTTCAATATCATTGTTTTAGATTTTTTAAATGTTGGTTATATTACTGATTCATTTTGAGAATGTCAATTTTCAATAATTTGTGGTCAAAAATATATTTACAATTATATTTATTAATGAATATTTCTTAATTAAAAATACTGAATACTATACTGAATAGCACAAAAAACTATATAATTATAATATTGAGCAATTTTAACATTTGTGCAATTGCAAAACATATTTGTAATAAATCGTGAACTGATTTTCAACAACACTTTTTTAAAGTCTAACGATTCATTGCCTGATTCTAGATTTTAGAATATATTTATGTTAAACATATAATCATTACTTATTACACTTCGTTTATCCTTAATAAATCGTGTATAATACAGATTAAAAATCTTCAATTTAACTATCAGTATGATAATTGAACATGCAGATGATGTATGTATCAAAATGAAAATAATATTAGAAACATGTTGAAGTTATGATTATATTATTTATGTATGTGATTCTACAAATTGAAATAAGAAAATTTTGGAAAAGAATGTTGAATTTAGTATTAAAAACTTTATAAATATGATTTTAATTATTTATAAATAGTTAAATAGTTATTTATAATTAGTTATTAAAAAATTATCAAGTACTAGTTTAAAAAAATATATTCATAAATTAATTATACTTATTATGTAGAAAATAAATTTATTGATTTAACATATTTTTTATATAATTAAAAAAATCTATTTTTAAATTTTTTGAAATAACGCTAAAATGAATAAATATGTATCACTAAAAATTGATTAATAAAATGAAATATAAGTCATTTTTTTTTAAAGTATTTTATTTTAGCTGTTGAACTGTTAAGCAGTTTTTTTTTATTTATTCTAAAAAATAGTAGTTCGTTTATCTCACAGATAACTTTAGTGTTTCTTATATAGTATATTTTCAAAACATAATTATCTATTTAAAAGAGTAATTTTTAAAATATTTAAACTTGAGAAATCTTGAATCAGTTTTTACTTCTTTCATTCGATATAATAATTTTATAATTATTATAATATCGAATAGACATTATCAAATTCAAAATTTTATTATAAATACATAAATATAATAGTCGTTGAGTATTTTGCATCTATCTTTTTATATTGCAAAATTACTATATTGATAAAGATCTAGATAAATTAATTAATTTATATCAACGTGTAAATATTACAAAACATTTATTACATTTATTTAATACTTATATTACCAGAGAATATACAAAATACTTTTTATTTTTATGTAACTGAAATTAGATTGATATAAAATGAGCAATCTATTCAATGAAATATAATATATTCAAAATTTAGTACCATATATTAGGAAAGCTTGAAAATATTACTCTAAGTCAATTTCATTTAACTATCATTAAAAATATTTTAAATATATCATTTTCATTAAATTATTGAAATTAAAATGATAATGTGTATATACTGTATATTACATGAATAGTTGTCTAATATTTTCATGTATAAAATAAAAATTTAATAATTACACAATAAAAATAAGTCAGATATAGAGCTTTATAAAAATAATATTCATTTAACAAATAAATTTAGGTATTTATGTCTACATTTACTTTTAATATTTACCTATATTAAAGCCTTTGTATTATTTTATTTTCTTTGAAGACAAATTAATTTACTTACAAAATATCACAATGTTTTTAACATATAAATAAATAAAATTATATATAATGTAACATATAAAATAAAATAATTTAAATAATAAAATATTTTAATTAATTCGTAATAGTATTCTTAAAATTTCTCATTATTAATAAGTTTGTTATTCTGCAAATTATAATCTTGAATAATTTTTGTCTTTTTTTGTAATTCTTGTAATAAAGCATGAGAATGTTCTTCTAAGAAATCTAATTTTTCAGCACGTTTAACATTAACTTTTTGTAATTTAATAATTTGATTCAATAATTGTTCCTTTTCTAAAATTGATTTGTATATTTTGTATTTTACATCTCTTTTTTCCAATATTAATGGAATGTCAATATTCTCTGAAATAAAAAAATTTTATTCACATTTCCAACATTGATTTGTTGGTATATAGTAAAAACAATTTGTAAGAGAACTGGAATAAAACAATAACACAATTCTCTTAGTACATAATTAAATCTCTAAATGTTTCTTTCTATGCAATGTATATTTCTTACAAATCCTACGTTTTATTTCGACCTATACTTATATATAGCCCATATTATATAAGTCCTGTTGTTAGATAATTTATATAACAAATAGATTCTAATAAAAATAATTGGACATGTTATTGTATTTTTTATATGTAAATAATATAAACATGGATTAGATTTTGAAAACTTATACAAAATGTAATACTACTAAATAATAGATAACTCAAGTATTAATAATATAAATATTTTACTATTTTTCAATATATTATAAAACTTGTACTTTTACATATATACTTTACCTGTATTTAAATTATTTGAATTATCAATGTTATTTTCCAGCGATGAATTAGAATTTAAAAAATTTGCGTTCTTTACTTTTGTGTGATATAAATTTAATTCTCGAGTCATTTCCCTAATAGTTAAATCATATCTTTTACGAAGTATTACGTTTTCTCCTTCTAAATCTTCCAATCGATAAAAAAGTTTTTCGATATAAAATGCTTGTTCAGCTATATATTTTGATAAGATTTCACATTCCTGAATTCGTTTTATTTCTTCACAAGATAAAGTATATTCTAAATTTTTTACTTCAGAAACAAATTTATTAATGGCTTTATTTAAAGGTTTTTGATTATTTTCCAGAAAACGAATCTTATTTTGCATATTTGTAAATTCACATTGAAGTTGTACATTTTTATCGGTAAGCTTTTGAGTAAAATCAAGCATATGTATTTCTCGTTGTCGATATGCTTCTATGTCGGATAGAAATTCTTGTTTTTCAGTATAAAGACGTTGTAATTCTGCTTCAATTGCACAAATTTTTTGTTCTTTGCTGAAAAGTAATATGCACAATAATTTATAATATATATAGAAATAAAATAGGATAGGAAGTTGATATTTAAATTAAACTCTTGAGAAAAATAACAAACAAAATGAAGACAGATCAAAGTAATAAATTGTTTCATTAATGTTTTGACTGAATACGTCAATACATAGAAATTATACATAGAAATATTTGGAAATTCTTGTATAGCACATCAATATTGAATAAAAGACAAGATTAAGTAATAAAATTTTTTTACATTGAAATTTAAACACAAAATTTCTATTTCTAATTTTAATGTTTGTAAAGTTAAAATTGTAAAAATTTTCAATAAAAAATACATATAATATTTTCTATTCATAATATAATATAATTATAATTAATATTTGTTCTCTAACATATCCATCTTTATTAAAAAGTTATCTTTTAATTCATATTCAAAAATAAGTATCGATGAAAATATTATGTTTTAATTAATATTTTAATTAAATTTGAATTTATATTAACTATTATATAATACTAAATCTTTAATTTAGTAACTGAAAAATATATTCTTATTAAATGATTAAGCAATAGAAAATAAGCAATAATAAATGTTATTGTGTATGGATTTATGTTCTACTCATTCTTATTTGAATTAATAAATAATTTACATAAGACATACCTTGGTATACACTTATTTATTATTTCCATTTGAGCTACTTCATTTTTCAAGGTTTGAATTTCTGTATTAGCTTTTTGAAAAGATGTATTTAAAATATTACATTTGGATTTATAATCTATACATTCTTTTTCTAAATTACGGATTTGCGTAATAAGTAAGCTATTTTCATTATCTGAAAAGCGCTGTCTATCTAATAACAAATCAAATTCTTTTTGAAGTTTTACGCGAGAACTTTCTGAATCTTCAGCAATATGCCGTTCTAAAATTAGACGAGCTTGTTGTTCTTTAAGTTGTTGATCTAGAATTGTTACTTTATTTTCTTCAAAATGTTGTGCTTTAATTAATAAATTTTTTATTTGAGATTTTAGCTGCTCACACTCATTAGTTAATTCAGAATTTTTTGTCTAAAAAACAAACAAATTCATAAAATTTCAAATAATATAAATCATTGTTATAATATTAATTATATTTTAATCTCTTTCCGTTTATTTAATTTTTATTAAAAGCAAAAAAATTATATTTGATCAGTCGAATTTCATTATAAATTAAACCTTACTTTACAATATGAAGGTCTTGATATTATTAAAAATATTTTATACTTTTTTCATAAAAATATAAGTTTAATGTATACTTTAATTAATAATTTCAGATTAAGTGTTATCAATTTTAATATTTATTTGAAATGACTAAAATGTTATCGAACGCGATAATAATAGAACTATTTAAAATGTCAGTTATTTAAGATTTATTGCATCAACAGTGGATAAAAATGATAACAGGGTTTGTTCTAAAGAAAGAAAAATATTTAAATTTATTTTGTTTTTTTAAATATTTACATAATTATATATGGATGCATTTTTTTATATCAAAAATATGGAAATAATAAAAATATATTTCATTAATAAAGTGAAATTAGAAATAAATTATATACTTAATTAAATACCATTATATGGACACAAATGAACTACAAATTAAAAAAAATCATACTTGAAATATGTACATGAATTCTAAAAAATTCTATTTTTGTAGATAAAGAGTTTAGTACTAAGTAATAGTAGAAAGTATTCGGTTATTTTGCTGACCAAAGTTTCGATGAATAGAATAAACTGTGAAAGTACTATATTGAAAAAACAATACAAAAATATTTTTATATTTCTACACAAAACTGAAATATATAAAAACAAAAAATAAAATTTTAAAATATTAAAAGTAAGTAGCAGTTGATCACATGTGATGTTGAAAAAAAGCAATCTATTACTGGTAATGTAATTAATATATCCTTGAAATATAGGTTTATAATTTATAACATATGCATAATTTTTAATATCTATATATTATAAATAATTGTTTTAATTTCTATTTATATATATAAATTTAATATATATTTTTTTAATCATTTTGAATATAAATTAAGGTACATTAAATTTGTTTTATTTAGGAAAAATTAGATCATTTGCACACAATAATTTATGCATTTAAATCTTTTAAAAAATTATAAGAGCGAATTATACTAGCTTTAAAATTATAATTCGTTCTTATTCTACGCGAAATTATGTGATAAGCTTCATTTAGATGATATGTAGAAATCGGATAGTAATAATAATAAATAATTATAAATACATAAATATGTAATTATTTATTCCTAAATAACAAAGAAAAACGAGAGCTTTTATTTTTTTGTTTTATCATTTATAATCTAACTTTGATATGTTTGTATTTGGTCTATACTGTTTGTATCTAGCTGTTACATAGATTCAATTGATCAATTGAAAAATATTCACAATAATTTCTTTATTTTATTAATCTATCTTTTCCTACCACAGTATATATTAAATTGTTAATTTGTATACAATTCCTCTTTTAAATAAGATTATAAATTAACGTATCGTGTTTTTTATTAAACTCTATTTACGAATTTGTTATTATATATCAAAATAAATTAAAGATAAAGATATCAAAATAAATATTTACCAGTGACTCGTTTAATTTTATCTGTGCCTCTTTATGTGTATCTGTAATATTTTTTAATTTATTCTGGCTACATTTAAGTTGAAGATCTTTTACATTATCGTTACTTTTGTAACGTTCATTATCATTCCGTAATTGCACTATTTCTGACGATTTTAAATTCACTTCACTAGTAAGTTTCACAATGCTATCATGAGCTTTTTGAATTTTTTTCTGTAATATTGCAGTTTCCTTTAAAGCATCGTGATATTTCTTTTCTGTTAATTTTGCAAACCTAAAATAGAATTCATATATAAACTACAATTATATTTATTAAAGAAGGTACTTAATAAGAAAGCTTCTTATGTTAATGATTTTTGTTTATTGTCAACGGAAACGCAAATTTTTAAAATGTACTGCAATCTGAATAAATTTTCATTGTCATGAAATTCTCATGTCTTAAGAAAAACAAAAATAATTGAAAATATTAAATTAAAAAATAAAATACATTTTATTTTTCATTAATAAAATTTAGACAAAAAAATTATTTATATCATTCATTGCATACAAATTTATATACCTTTGAGCTTCGATCACATGCTTTTCACTTGTTGCATATTTCATAACCATTCTTTCTTTCTCTGTTTGAAATGCCGAACATTTTTGTGTAATACTATTGTATTTTTCTGTCATTGATTGTAAACTTTCCTTTAGTTTTGGACACATTCCACAAATTGCTGTATTACAATTAATATAATTTAATTTTATCTCTAACTCATTTATTTTTGATGCTAGATCAACATTTACATTTTCTAAGTATTTATAATCATTCATAAATTGAAAATAATACTGATAGAAAAAACTTAATTTGACATCGTCTAATTTTTGATAATTAACGAGAGTTTTACTATTTCTGTTACATAATTTATATTCCAAATTAAGAATATTATGTTTTTTTTTTAATGATATAAATAAATCTGCATTTAATTCCGAAATATTGTATTGTATATTAAACATACAATATAACAATTTCACAAAATTAAAAAATTTCTCATTGTATAATATATTGAATTTATAAGATGAAATATCATAATCATCAATATCTTGAAAGTTTGGTATATTCGTTGTAGACATGAGAGTCTTATGTACCGAAATAGATAGAAGTGTCTTCAATTCTTGAAGCATTAATAAATCATCTGATATATTTAAATTTTCTAATAAATAATTTAAAATAAATTTATTTTTGTTCAATAGTATTGTAAAAAGAGATATAGTATCTCTAAAATTTGGTTGCACACTCTTTGAATAATCCATAGAGTTAAGCAATATTCTACCAATTTATAATTTCAATCTTTGCGAAGAAGTATATGCTGCATTAAATTTACTTATAATATTTGTTTTTTAAAGTTATTTCTTTTTAATTCACAAAATCAATTTCCTCTGAAAAATGTAATAACATGTATAATTATTCATTAACAGAATACATTAATATTAATTTGATATAAGTAAATTGTTTTTAATTTTTATTGAATAACAAAGTGTAGAATATTTAAAAATGTAAAATTATATTGCAAAACTAGATTTTGCTGGTTCTATTGTAGATATGATATAATTTGTTTATTAACTGATTTCGATGAGAACTTGCTTAATAGTTTGCAAACATCAATTGATTATATAAGAAAGAAAAGCTTAAATTTATTACTTTTAAAAAGATATCCAATATCACTCACATTCTTATAATAAATTTAACTGTCTAATCAGATTCCCAACGTCATCAACAATATCATAAAAGTCGAAATCAATTTAACTATGCCTTAATACCTTGTGATCCTGCATATGTCTTAATTTTAATACATTATTTAAAAGATGGCATATTATTACACTATCTAGTTTTATAGTTGTCAATGAAACACGGTATTTCTTCTATTATTGTATTTAGTATTATTTGTATTAAACTTAGATGTTATTAATATTAAATTCTTTTAATTAATTACCGTTTAATTTAAATGTGTGTTAAGTTCAAATTAACAATTTTTTACGCTTTACGAAAATAGTAATCGAAGATATAATTGTCAATTACTCAAATAAAAAATGATACCTATTTTTCATTTATAAATTAACCTCATTGCTAATAAATTTGAAAATATTAAACATCATTACAAGGTATATATTTCTATTCTGATACAGTCAATAATACAATTTATAATTAAGAATTAACTTAGTTAATTATAATACCCTTAAACTACTAACTTTTCGTATTTAACTTTAACATACATAAATTCAACTTAATGTTTTATGTAGTATTTTATATATTTATATAATTGCTTATTGAAAGTTCACATATTTTTATTATTGATCTTTTTTATAAGCTCTTTTGCTACAAGTTATTTTAATCTTTATCAGATGAAACGGTATATATAATTGAACATAAGAAGGTAAGTAATAAAAAGGAATAATAAAAGTATAAATATATAGATAAATAATAAAACAGTTAATTGACTCGTAATCAGAAAATGTATATAAGAGTAATTTTTAAATAGATGAATGATAAAAAGTGGAAAAATATAAAATGCTTAAAATCTAAATATTTTATAAAAATAGGATAAAGTGTCTGTTACAGTATAGATAGAACAAGAAGATACAGTAATAACATTAAGAGTTGTAATCAGAAAATAATTTCCTTGTTAACCAAATATAATGAAAATTTTTTTAAATAAAATTGCGTGGTGTTAAATCACGTTAAATTCATTCTTCAAATAGCAATAGAATATGAATTTAAATTGTTAACATTTAATTAAAACAGTGATTTAGCAACCGTAACTATAACGGTAAGCTTCAGCAAAAATTTTCATGGTTACACTAGATAAGAAATCATAAGTAGCAATTAAATAAATAACAGTGAAAAATTAAAGAGACAAAATTTAAAATAAAATTATAAAGTAACTGAATTGCTAAATAGCAATTAAATATCGTAAGTATATTAAAAAATATAATAATTTTTAAGATAATTATAATCGTAAATTAGAAACTATTTCGAATAAATCGCGATTATATTATATGATCAACTGTATGAACTAAGTAATAATTTATACTATAAGTTAATGCTCAGATAAAACAAAATTGTGAAATATAGATAACCTATTATTTTATGTATTGTTCAAATAAAATTAATAAATTTTAGATGCACTAGTATAATGGGCAAGCATTAAGCAATACAAGAAACTGTTATGTATATATAGCATAGACTTTTCTGTAAAAATACATAATTTATTAAATAAATAGATGGATTCCACATGTAAATTAGAAGAATATAAGAATTTATATTACAAATTGCAATTTTAAAATAATGAAAAAGATTATACATGATAACTTCTATAGCTGTTTATAGCTACCTTTTTTAAAATTATAATATAAAGATTTACAGGTATCAAAATTGCAATTGTACCATCACAAGTATAAGTAAGGATAAAAAATAATTGTTTTATGTTAAATAAAAAACTTCATTTTTTACAACAGTTATGTCAGTAGAATAAAATTGAAATCCCTTTAAACTACTTAAATAACCTATATATTTTAAATATATTGGCATAGATTTAATAATATAATTATTAACAAACAATAATTTATTAAAAAAACAATATTAATTTATTAAAATGATGATAATAAATTAACAATTATAACGGTATTCATTATGTACAATAATTTAATTATAAAAAAGAATTTTATTTTAGTTAAAAATATACAATATAACTATTGAACATGAAAGGTAGCTTATATAAATTGTGTGCAATTAAAGAAAATGGATTCCATAATACTTTTCAGGATTAATTATTTTTATATATTAAAGTTTTCAAATTATGAAGTTATTTGTACTAATAAGTTTTTGATAAAAATTAAAAATAATTCAATTCACTCGATTAGTTTTTTCTATTCATATTTATTTATATCAGCTTATTTTTGAGTATGTATTTGTAATAAAAAAATATTATAAATCAGAAATAGAATAAATGTCATACTTATATACGATATAAATGGCATTATTATTATGTTTGAAATATAGTTTATACATTGACATTTGCAATATATTGTGAAGCAACTAGTTAAAGTATTTCATAGTGAGGCAATAAAATCAGAAAATCATAAAAATAAATTAATTATTGTCTTGGAAAGTTTTTGTTATAATTGAGACTAAGTAATATAAATCAAGTACAGGAAAATAATCCTTTTTTATTCCAAACATCCTCTGGAATACTGTTATTTTAAATTTAATCTTCATTTTTTAAAACCTGTCTTATAGAACTTTACTAAATCAAATATAGACAACTATATTACAATAATTATTGAACTAATTAGATCTTAGTTTTATATAAATCTTTAGAACATAGTTTCCTGCAATACCTAATTTAATTTAATAATTATTTATGAAATATTTACAGCCGAAATTAATGAAAAATTGAAATATTTTAAAAGTTTTTAACTTTATATTAATTTATTTTAGTTGAAAATTAGTGGATGAGAATCAAGTATATTATTTACTTAATTATTAAAGACTTGCTTTAGATATAAACTTCATATTATTCTAATGAAACAGGTGGAATTCATTTTCAAACAATATTTTAAAGTTTCAATATTAATGAATATAAAAATAAAAAAATCTTGGAAGGTATTTTTATTATTGTGACCTTTTGTACAAATAATATTAACAAATATCATAAAAATATAAAAATAATAAATTAATTTAAAATTATCATTTGGAAATTCAATTTCAAATATAAAAAAGAAAGTCAAATAAAATAAATATTGAATATTAATTAAAAATAATTAAAAAAACTGGACAATTGAAGTACATATATTTCTAATTAATAAAAAATATAAACTAATATTTTATAAGAAAAATGAATAATAAAAACTAATTATAATATAAAATGTTATATTATTTACTTCAATCTGATATTTATTAATATAATTGAATTACAAATATTTAATAAAGATTAAATGAAGTCAAATTGATACTTATTATTTGGTTTTAAACTTTATATTATTTTTAATATTTTTAAAAATATTTCTGTTTTTCATATTTTGGCAACTATATACGAAAATTAATTATATTAATATAAATATATATAAAAATATATTTGGTGACAAGCGTATTTGAATTGTTAATTATAAATATTGATAATATATTAAGCGTATTTTTAATGTCAAAATAAATTATAAAAAATATATATAAGTATTGAAACAACACTTGAAATCTATTTAACTTTATATTAAAATTAATATATTAATTGAACTGTATTAAAGAAATGTATTAATTTTTGAAATTGTTATACAAAATATAAAAATACAAGAATTGGATTTTGAAATGAAAAAATAATTTGGCACAGCACAATATAAAAACGTTTTATTCTTTATAATTTATTACATCTGTAAACATTTTAATGGTGTTTAAAATTTTAACAGCATACAATAAAATGTTTAGAAAAAAAATGTTAAATAAATTCAAATTATTTTCACATAATACTAATTAGATTTAACCTGTACACACATTTTAGAAATAATAATTAAAATAAATCTTTGAATTTACATAGTAATAAAAATACTTATATATATTTTATTATAAAATACAATTTGTTCTGTATAAAAAATGGCAACACGGCGTTAGAAAAGTGTACATACTGACATCAGGAACATATGTACTAAATATCATTATTTTAACAAAGTATTTCATTTTAATCACTGTATATTTAATATTTGGTTATATTTATACATTGTTTAAAAAAATCTTGATTTTTATATTTTACATATTTAAAAAAAGTTTTGGTTTGAAAATCTAATGTACAGTAATCGATAATTTATATTTAACATATAAACATTAATATTTGTCGACGAATGTAGAGTAACTTTCGCCGCATGCGCAATAGAGCCCAAATATAACAAGCGTAATATAAATTCTAATTTATATATAAGATATAGATCACATTTCATGTTATATTTTATTTAATGTAAATGTTACAGAATCACATTATCTCATTGAGAAAACTTTATTTTTGTTGAATTTATTATTACATAAAAATCATAATAATCTATTTAATTAAAATTATTTTATTATCTTTATTAGTAAATTGATATTAATTAAAATCATATTTGAATAAAAATATGAATATATAAATATAATTCTTTACTATCTGAAATAGTAATAAAATTTTTGAAGTATTAAATTCTACTCCAAATAAATGTCCCCGTACTAAACGTTTTTCTAATTATTTTGTAATTATTATACTGCATTACTTAAAAAATTACAGGTAAACTATAGATGATTTACTTAGGAGAAGATATATTTTAAAACGAAAGTCATCGGATCATGTTAAGCATGATCGAAACGTGCTGAGGAAACTTGTAAAAAATACAGATATTAGTTGAAATCACTTTTGCGTTTTTTGTAACCATTCATAAGACACTTATGACAATTACTAACATTCACAATTAGAACCATTAATTGTATTACTGTAAAGGAGCAGGCAATTACCATTAAATTCTATTAGTGAACCAAATCAAATATCGATTGCCAATGAACCGTAGAAGGTCTCAAGAATCCCCACCATCAGACACACTAATGCCATCTTTTATCATCCTTAGGTAAGCGCACTTTTTCTATTTCTCCATACAAATTATCTTTTTAAATATATATTATAAATATATTTTTTCTAGATTCAAGTTACTTTGAAGTTTTTTACCCTTATTAAAATGGTGAATTAACCTTGAAACTAAACATACATACATTATAAATGTTTTGTTAAGAAAATGCGTTCTGCGCATGTCTCAGATCCAAATCCCGTTTTATAACATTGATAACTATCCTTAGTATTTTATGCCCTTATGTTTGCACTTTAACCCCTTTTAGTATATTTTTTTAAGATTTTGTAAACATCTTAAACATATTCTTTTTTAAATTTAAATTATACAATCGGTATAAATTTTTGTTAAACTGTCGTTATTTATAATTTTATAAAAAATAATATAACTATGATCGATCCAAAATATGCTTTTCTACCAGGTATTGTAAGTAAACAAAGATTTATAATATTTAATATTAAATGATTATATAAATATATTAAGTGTAATATCAATTATTTTTAGTTATATTTTTTATTAAATAAATAATTGTATGTTTAGAATATGTAAAAATGAAATTTGATGTTATTATTTATTATATATGATGTTCCATTTATGTAATTTTAATTATTCAGAATTATTTATTAATCTGTTACAATATATTATATTGTACAAGTAATATAGACAATTAATGTATATTATTGACAATTATAAAATTTTAATTTTCGGATATTTTTAATATAATAAGATATCTTTCAAATCAATTTTTATAAATAAGAAACTTTTCAGACTTAAATATATATTTAACATTATTAAAATTTATTGAGTATAATTATTTATAATAATTATATTATTATTATTATTAACATATAAGAATAAAGTATAAAAATGAATCTTTAAACAGAAAATATATAAATATTTTATTAAAATTTTAAGGAAATATATTATAAAATTTATATTATATATGATATAGAATGTAAAGTAGTGGACCAAGGCTAATAATATATTTTTGATTATTAATAATTTAAATTTTATACACATAATTTGTTTGTGATGAATCAATAGTGCTTCATACAGATATGATTACTTGTATTTTGTAATTTTTTAATTTAATTATCAAGTCAGTTTTATTTAATTTTTGTTTATATTTATTTCACCAAATAAGTGATAGACAATTATATACAATTACTCTGTAACAAAATATATCTAGTATCATATTTTGTTTACTAAGTAGTGTTTTTAATATAGTCATGATTACATTTAGGAAATTAAATATATATCAATTAATCCTTAGAATTTATTTGTTAAAAAGATAATTCTTGAATATATTATTTATTTTGAATTAAAATTTTTAAAATTGCTAATCAGCTAAAAAATAATGTAATATTAAAGTGATAATTTAATCTAATATATTGCCTTTTAAACTTAAGTTGAGGCTGAAACTGATTTTTAAAATATTTTGTATACCATTGCTGATACGTAACAGAGTGAAATACATTAATTTTGATATTGAGAGTTGAAATATAATTTATTTCCAAAATTATTATATTATAATTATAGAGTAATCATTATTAATAGTATATTATATAATTATATAGTACCTATTTAATCATTCCTCATATGAATATTATATACTTATTTCATTCATTAATTTACTAAATGTAGAGATTACTGTTATATTCAGCAAATAATGACATTAAAAACTAAGTAAAGCCTTAATTAATATGTAATTTATATCCAATCAAATGTTTTATGATATTTTAATAGCAAAATGTTTTATATGATTGAATTTAACCTATGTAAATAAAGGATAAAAATAAATCCTAGGAATTAAAAAATTAATGCATAAATTTTGGTAATAATGCAAAAAATTTATAGTCAGTTTATAGCCATTATTCATTAAAATAAATGAGTTCAACAAATATATACAAATTTTAAATGGTTTTCTGTGGTAGATTTCATATTGCATTATTCAACTGAAATAGTGCTCACTAGAAATAAGGAAAAAAATTTAATAAAAAGACATTTTAAATAATAAAAAATCATGGAGTGTGAAACTCTGTATACGATTATAAAATAAATATTAGTAGCAATTTATAAAAATTAGTTTATAAATAATTGGTTAAATTTTGTACAGTTAAACAAAATAAATACATATTTTAAAAATTTATTCTGAATGAAAGTTTCTTGTGGTGTATCTTTACAGGATTGGAGTTAATGATTAATAAATAAAAAAACAATATTTTGCAATTATAAAAAAATTAAAGCACAATAATATAAGAATTTATATTATATTTAATCAAGAGATACTTATTTATTGTGACAATATATAATTGAATATTTGACAACATAGGTTTTAACAGACGGAACAATGTTCCATCGATCTAGTAACTTTGAAAATGAAAGTTTTCTCTTCAATAAACTTTATACAATAGAATCTCGTAAGAAAATGATATGTATATAGAGGTAAGATTGCTAGAACGACGTTGTAGGCAACGATTATCAGTTGATGTAACAATTTTGAGGACCATAGCAACAATAGTTATAACCGTATATTATTAATAGTTATTACTAATATTAATATAGCTGTAAAAATATTTTTGGAAATAAAAATTTAAAAATTTTTTAAAGAAAAGCATGATCATTAATTGTCCCAAAAATAATTATAAATAGCTTATATAGAAAATTTTTTTTTTTTAATCATTTAAAAAATGGGAATTGTAACATTAAATGAGTTAAAATTAAATTACTATACAATTTGTTTCATAAAAAGAATTATCAAATTAGAAAATGAAAAATGAGAATTGTTTTATAAGCTCTAAGTTATTTTTAGCTCTAATTATATTTTTAAAAATATTAATTAAATTAACTGAAATAATCTGTGTATTTCTTAACAAAATTAAATAAATTTTTTTAATAAATCAGTTTCCTTCACAACCATTTCTATTTCTTATATATAATAATTATTAACTGTAATTTTCTTGAGTACAGATATTACATTTTTGTAAACTGATATATAGTTTTAAAACTTAACTATAATAATAGGATACAAATTTAATAATAACGTAATAATAATATACAAATATAAAAATATAAAAATAAATTGATGTTATATTATCAATTTGTGATTTCTTAAATATTATCTTATTTGTAAAAAGTAAATAGAACTTTAAATAATTAATATAAAATTGTGTATTTCATTTTTAGGCATACGATCAACCAGATATTTATGAAACAAATGACCCACCTGAAAATAATCAGTTTACTGATTGTACACAAGTAAGTTTAATCATGTTTTTGTATTATTTAATTTTATTGTTTTTAATTTCAAAAAATTAATAATAAACACGTTTATACACTTATATTTGCTTTATTTTTATTTTTACACACATTAACAAATTATTCTATTAAATATATTTGTTATACCTTATGAACACAAGGGAAAGTACTAATCACAGAGTAGTTTTAATTTTGTAGAACTAGTGATTTGATACTGTTTATATATATATAAAATATTATTATTTTATAAATACAATTATAAAATAAGTAGAAAATAAATTGGATTTAAATTCAATATCCTATAATTGAATTGATTATTACTACATCAACATATACACAAGCTTTTATAAATTATGTTTATAGAATAATATTACTTTTATATTTATAGAATATGAACATTATTCTGCAATGACTAATAAAACTTATTAGTATATAAAATTACTTAAACCCGTTATACTTATTTTATTTTATATCTTTTTTATTTTATAGTGTGATTATATTACATGTTAATATTTCAATTTTAACAAATATATTACCACAATAAGGATCTGAAAAAAATGATTAATTGAAATAAATTTTGGAAATATAAGTCTCGATAAAAGACTTGCACGAAATTTATAATTTCAAAATTCTAAAACATTCGTTACGAATTTGTATTATTATAATTATGTTAAAATATAGTATATATAGTATATAATATGATTTAAAAAAAATTTTTATAGCTAAAATTTTATCAATATTAATTATCGTAATATATTTCAATCTATGTATTATTACAGACAATGCGTATTAAATTAAGAATTTACATCACCATTAAAATAACATTTTTTCCAATTATATTACAATACACATTAATATAATAAGCATATATTAATAGCAAATAAAAACATAAATAACTTTGATATGTAAATAAAAAATATGTATTACAAAGAGTTAGTAAATATATTGTAAGAAAATTACTGATTTTTTATTTTAAGTTTGTTATGGCTTATGAATGAAAAATATATTTTTTAAAATAATGTATCACTATTTTTATTATATTTTAATACTAGAGTCATATATTGAAATTATATACATGTGCAAAATTTCTAAACTTCCATCAGGCATGAATGCGAACATATGAATAAGCACCAGTTTTCTTGATTACATATTTTTGATGATGATTTAAATATAAATTTTCAGGAAGATGAAGATTCAATTGAGAAAGTGAATGTCAGTGCCACAGATGCATTTAATAAATTTAAAGACAAATATGTGAGTTCTAAAGATGTTGATTTTTCAGATAGAATTTCATCAAAATCTAAAGTAGGTTATAATTTATGGTAAGTAGAAATATATAATTCCATTTCAACAATTTTACTAAGTGTATCGTTCTAATACGTAAATTAATTAAAAATTAAACAAAGATAGGATTTTATATTTTGTTTATATATTTATTAATAATTAATAATTAAATGATATACAATTCAATTCAAATTTTTAGAGTAATGATTTTCAACTTATATTGTGAATTAATGTATTTAAAAATCAAGATTAAACAATTTCCATCACAAAAAAAGTAAATATTAGTCTTATATAGCTACATTTTATTCCTAGTCAACGATTGGATTAATATTTAGATATAATAAAAAATGGTTGTTAAGATGCCTTGAATTTATATATTTATTATCCGTTTTCAGTTCAGATTTATGCATGTGTCATTGCTTTTATATATATTAAGAGTGAAAAATACAAGATAATATAAAATATTAGAATTTGTATAGAATTAGAATAGTAATTTGTAATTAGTATTTTAAAGTTAATATTTCATTGTATTTATATTGATGAATTTTGCTGAATTTTAGTTAAATAGTTAGATATTTAGTAAAAAAAATTTGCAATTCACAATGTAAATAAATAAATAAATAAATTTATTCATAATGTTATATTTAAATTATTTCATTTATATTTATAAATATTATATTCTAGTTATGTCAAATTAGTGACAAATCCATTTTTATTTTCTCTACATTAACGTGTGATGTCTTCCTTGTATTAATAAATATCATAAAATCATAAATAATAAAATAAAAAATTTTAATTTGTAGAACAAATAATATAAGTTAGCTTCATGTTAAATTAATAACATTAAATTTATATTAGATAACATCATTATTTCTTATCAATATATTTTCACATCAATAACATCATTATTCCTTATCAATATATGTTAATCAATATATTTTAAAAGATATAGGTTTTATAAAACATGATCTCATTATAATTTAACATCATTATAAATTAAGAAATATTATTTGTATAATCTTTGTGATAATTGAAATATCTATAATAAATTGCATTTTTTAATATATATTCATATATTTTCCTATAGAAATTTTTTTTATATTAATTTTATAAATTATATAATTTTTATTGGTTTTATTATAATATAATATAATATAATACATATATTTCGATGAAAGACATTTAATTCGTTTTGTTTTTTTTATAATTAAGTAAGTTAATTCACATTTATATATGAAATATTTTATAAATATGTTCGTTATTTTCTTTATCAACAATAGTCAGTGGGAATATTATAGCAATGGTGAAAATGAAGCACCTATTCAAAAATATCAAAGAATTCAGCATGAAATGCAAGAATTACGAGATCAAATATTAACAGTACAGGTATTAAAAATATTTCTATAAAAATCGTACTTTTAATTGTTTTTATTATTAGTTATGTTTCTTACTGAATATGAACATTAATTATTGTTAAATAATTCTCATACTAAAATATCGTAAAAAAACGATTCTGTATAGTCGCATCAATCTACAATATTATTATCGTAAAAGTAGTGTTTTTATCGCTCAATAAAGTGGAATATACGATATTTATTATAATATAGATATATTGAAATTTTGAATCATTTATATATATATTCTGTTTGTAATATAGTATTAATGTATTTTAATAAAATTGATGATCCTTAAAATTGTTATTTATGTTGATTCGAAACACAAAGAAACCAATGTAAAAGTTCTTTGAATCTAAATTACTTTATGTTTGTTTTTATTTTTGATATTATGTTTTTATTTTATAGAGAAACCTTAAAGACAATGAAGATTCTAAATCGGTGACAGATTTAGTTTATCAAATTGAGTGTACTGGGAAAGAATTGGACTCTTTAAATCTAGATAGTTTAAGTGAAACTTCAATTACGTATTTATCAAATTTTCAAGAAGTTCGTTTTAAGTAGATATAATATTTAATTATTTACATATTTGCATTGGGTCAAATAAATTTTCTGATAATTAATGATTTATTTTAGAGAATTAGCATCTCAAATAGAAATATTTAAACATAAAAATTATATTGAGAGCAGCTATCCCGTTAAAGATATAAACTTACAATCGCAGGGACCAACAAAATATGGAACATTAAAATATCAAATGACTTATTTTCCTGATAAAGCAAAAATACAAGATTTGGCGAGAATTAGTCATCTAGAAAAAAGACTTGGATATGTAGAAAATATAATAGGAATCTCTAACGATAATACTACCAAATGTTCGCAGGTATTTATTTTTATATATGTGTGTATGTATATCATATAAGCTTGAAGTTGAAAACGTTTAAATTATAATGACTTCTTTTAATTCAAATATTTCTTTTAAAATATTACGTAAGACAATAAATTATAGTAAATTTATATTTTTAAAAAAATTAAAACATCTCTTAAATTGAATTTAACAACTGTATTTTATTCTAGAAATAATATATAGATCTTAATTGAACATGTTTTAAACAATCACACTATTGATTTGTCAGTATCACCAGTGAAAAATGAACGTCATATCACCGGTAAAAAACAAAAATAAATGTTAACGAAACTTCAAAAGTTTTAATACAACTAATTTACACTAATAAAACTATCCGTATTAATTTTGTATCCAATGCTATAGCTTATGGATCATTACTTTAGAGATTTGTTAAAACCAACCTTTACTGTCATTAGCTTAATATTATTGTATAATATATAATGTAATAAATATGTAATTGTATTGTCATAATTACATCAGGTTGTTACCCATTTTTTGAAATTGAATTCCAGCAATTAAATTCCAACGTAAATTAACAGAAAAATTTAATAATTAGCTTAAACGTAGCTTAAATTAATTTCAGCAAGATCAGTATTCCGTTCAGATTAAGTCCTATGTGAAATAAAAATAGACCTCAAACATTTCAAACAATTATCAAATAGTCAAATTTGTCTAAAAAATAGTTTCTGATTATTCCAAATAAATTATGGAGTCTACTTTGATTAGTTATAGAAATAAGTCAATTATTTTTATTTTTAAATTATCTTTTCAGTGTTCGTTTGATTTTAGTATAAGATTTTAGTACTATTTCAATATCAGTCATCTACAAAATTAATAATTGTTTAATCAACTGTGACCAATGTTGAGTATTTGAAAACTAAGATCATAAGTCATTATTTTATTGAATAAGTAATCTTTATTTTATATTCGGAAGATGCCGATTATATAGCAGTGTTGATTTTATTAAATACATGTAGTATAACAATAGCTGATAAATTTCATTACTGTCAACAGTCATTTTATGAAATGCTAATAATTTACTTTATTTGGTTCATGCGAACCTACTTGCTAATCATAATTTACTTAATATTTCTATTTCAATTGTTTTCTTGTATTCCTTATTGCTTAATTTTATTTCATCCATATTTTAACAATTTTAAGCATAATACTTCATAGAACTTAGTATAAGATAATTTTTTATTTTATTTTTCAGACCAATTTTATTTGATCCATGACAAACATAAGGGGTACCATTAATTATTTAGTATTTTCAATTCTTAATAATTGGTAGAAATCATAGGTTTTACAAAAAAGTAACAGTTATAATTTAAGGTTAATTTTCTGTTGTAGCATAATGCTTAATATTGCTTAGTAAGTTAATGAATACATTATTATTTATTACTTAATAGTTGATTAGTTTTGTAACTTTTAATTATATATGTTTAGTTGACAAAACTATTTTGATGTCTGATTTGCCAGATTTGATTGGTTGATATAACATTCAATCATATATAAATTCATTGTAAATTATATGTGAAATAAAATTTTATATTTCATACTATTAAGAAGTTACATGTGTGGCATGCATTTAATTTTTATTTTTTTAATGTTTTATATTTTAAATGATATTTCGAAAGAAACTTCAAGTTTAAATAATTTTTTTATTGTATGAAATTTAAATATTCCTAACTTCAGCTTCAAATACATATACATACACACATAACTTTTCTAATTTATTTTTAAAATAAAAATTAAAAAAAAATTCATGTTTAGATTCTAAAATCGAAAGGTATTACAAAATCAATTGAAAAACTAATGGCCAGTGCTTGTTTATTAAATAGTACACAGTTAGATATTTTAGAAAATAAAGTTACTTCATTGATTGATAAAATAGATAAAGTCATATTAAAGAAAACATCTATAAAACAAGATTCGAAACATGAATTAATAGTAAGTATTTAAGTTACTTTACATTATAATACATAAACTTTTATTTCAAATGTATTCATATTTAGAAAGAAACATTTAAATTCCTTTTAATTTATTCACGTATCATTGATACATACTTATTAGTAATATCAATATAAGTACTTTTGTATATTTCAATTAGTAACTGGTGTTTTTAAAAATTTCTTTAGAATATTTAAAAAATCTAATTTATCATAAGAAGCAGATATGTCCTTAAAGAAAATATAATCACACAATTTTGATAGGAAATTCCTATTCTTTTTTTTTTGTATATTTCAATTTTGTCTAATTTTATACATATATTATAATTTAAATATTTATTATATAAAATAGTATATAAGTCATAAATACTTATATTACTCAACTTGATTTGCAAATTTATTTTACATAAGTTCAATTTTAAAGAAACGAACATTTTTTTATAAAATTAAAAAAAAAATGTATTTGTATCCAAAAAACGATCTATTCAAATAAACTATTTATATTAATTTATTTATAAGTACACAGATATTTATTTTATTTTTACGAATCTAATTTATAACATAATAAAAAATTGAATTATATAAATTAAAAATATTATAATAAATATATGTAATAAACTTTGTGCTAATTTTAGGTTGAAGAATTATATGATTTAGTAAAAAAGTCTCAAAATTGCTCTGAAATACTACCTCAAACAATTGATCGCATGCTATCACTGAATGGCTTACATCGAAAAGGTAAGGATACAATATTTTTACAACATATCCAAAGTTTCTCTAGATAATCAAAGTATATTTCTTATTTCAATATTATTTTATTGTAATGAGTATACTATCATGTTATATATAAACTTAAGTATTTAATAGTAAATATATTTTGTAACTATTCACAATTTAAACACTATATTTGCATTTATTTATATAATTATACAATTAGGCTATCACAAAAGGACATCGGTATATAATAGTTATTCCACAAATAATACAGTCCATTTATTAATAAAGTATTTATTTTTTACAAATGCAGTTTAAAAAACGAATGACAATAGGTATTTGAACTTTATTTTTCCACTAGTACTTACGGTTTTTTTATAAAAAAGTTTTGCATTTATTATTTATTCTCTTTTGAGCATTATTATTTTCTAACATTACAATATTTCATTTTCAGGCATTTTAAATTAACGGTTTTTTAGTTCTTTAATTTACCGTTCTGTTTTTATTGATTTATAATTAAACTTTGATATGCAGAAACTCATGAATTTTTTATATTATTAATTTAATATTTTATAATGAAAAATAAAATAAAATAAAATTATTATTGAAATAATTTATCTTTTATAAATAAAGTACAAACAAATCTATTTGAAATCTACTTATACATATAATTATAACTCGAAATTTCAAAATTAATGTAATTATTAATTTAACTTATTGAAATAATTCAATCTTATGTAACAGCTTTTGGCATCCATCTTGCAGTTTTATATAATGAATACCCATAGAGTATAATAAAAATATATTACACTTTTTAATATAATTTACTTTTACCATTAATTACACAAACAAATAAGACATATTATATAAAGAATAATTATTCATTGGTATCTTGAAAATGTTAACTTAATCTATATTTACACATTATTTCTACCATTTGTCTATATCAAGTAATCACACATTTTAACTGTAGCAATTTTTACAATATAAATAGATAAAAATATTCAGTCAAGTGAACAAGCGCATGTCAGAATTAAAATTCCATTAAAAACTATTTCATATAATCATTGAGCACCACCAAATTATCTAATTAAATTTGAAGTGCACAAATCGCAAGAAAGCAATTTAACTTAAATATTATCAATTTGTTTATACTATTCTTAATATTTTATATATTTTTTATTTAACTGGTTCTGTCCTTATCAAAGTCAAGTTGACCAGATTTGTCCTCTGATGTTGTTCTGTTTTTAGTTTTTTATACGAGTAATTGTTAATAAAATTTAAATTTCAATTGCAAAAATAAATTCACAATGGATTTTAAAGTCTTATATATGACCAATTTAAACCTCATTCTTTACCTTTGATAAATTAAGCAACAAATTTTAGACAACAAAAAACTTGGTAACATTAATATAGTGAGTCAAATTATGAATTACAAATTTCATATTCATCTACAATTATATTTTGATGTATAACAATTAAATTTATATCGTATATTAATAATTTAATTTTTTTTTCAGCTGCCGAATTTGGAAATCAACTGAAAGATTTAGAAAATTTACAAGAAACTATAAATGGAACCTTGATAAATAATAAAACATTATTAGAAGGAATACAAAAAAATTTCGCTAGTAATTTGGAAGTAATGGCCTGTGATATTACATCATTAAATGAACGTATACAAAAATTAAAACATTAAAGTTAGTGTTTAGCTCTAAATATTATATATATAAATATACATAATATAGATCATTCAAAATACACATTTATCTGTAAGTAAAAATATATATAAATGTTTTGAAACAAATAAAAATGAAAATGGAATGATTTTAATAAATACAAGTTTCTGCATGATTTTGTTTGTAATTTTATATATTATTACTCGTTAAAAGTATATGATTAAGAAGAGTTTTTATTTTTACGAATTCCTTTTTAAACTCAATACCACATCCTTTTGACAGACGAAAATCTATCAAGGTTTTATTATCCATATCGATAATATTAATTTTAAATACCAATGGCATTTTTCTCTTATCCACAGTTGATATTGTGATCTGAAAAAAAATATATCAATGATATTAACATTAAAAAATACAAATAACAAATTTATGTATATAAATAATTAATTTTAGTATAATCTATGAATTTATATTTTTGAAATTGGTATCTACATAATAATTAATATTATTAAAATTGGAGCTCTAAATATATGTATATTCTGTGCATAAATAAATGGACTTTCCATAAATTTTTCAGTCTAAAAAATATATCTATATAATACAATAAAGGCTCCTCGTTTATAATATATTATTTTAATTGCTTAAGATTATATTTAATATATATTATAAAAAGAAAAATAATAATTAAAAGATTTATAGTTTGTCTATTTTTCTTTAAATATAAATGGAATAAGTTTAATTAATCGCCAGCTTATAAAAGCTTCATTTTCTTTGTGAAAAAAATTGGAAATGTATTTGTAATTTTACAGAAAGTGAACATGTCAAACAATTCTGCAAAATAGTGTACAATTGTTTGTATTAATAGATTCCATATATTTGATTTCTGGAAATTTTGGATTAGAAAGATTGTACAATATTAAGACCAATTAATTTACAAACAGTATTGATTGAAAGCAAAAAACTTTCTCAATATTTCAATATGAGATTGGATTTATATTGCCAACTTCATTTTATTATTAAAGTTGACATTTAACATTTGATAAGAATGTCGTTTTAAAAATTCTGAAAGCTAATTATTTTCTTAGAATGCATTTCTTACAAAAGTTGAATTCTTTTATTCTGAATAATATATTAATGACACATTCATTTAACTATTTTGATAAGTTATATATGGATATTCACTAAGCTTTAGTTAGATAATATTGTTCATAAAAATGAGCACTGTGGCAACATCGAAGAAGAATATACAATTGATAAAAAATTTGATTAATGAGTTTAGAAAATAGGGGAATAAAATTCATATCGATATTGTAAATTAAATACGATGTTAAAGTTACCATAAGTGTACATCTTATAAGGGCATGATTCTCTATAATCTAAACAATATTTCAAAAATCATGATTTTCAATTGTAATTCTGATTATTAAATTTCCGTGAGTACTGAATATCTTTCAATTTTTATAGTGCTAGAATAGATCTATTTAAGTAGATCCTTCCAAGTTCCAGTTTATATTATAAACCGATGTTAATCGCTTTTACTTGAAAGAGATTTTATATACAATAAATGAGCCCTAAATACAAATTTCGCTACTATTTATAATATTAATTACATCGACATTAAAATATATTAATTTTTTTATTATATATAGTTCATGATTAAATTAATAAATTCGTTCATTTATTAATAACGGTCTTAATCCAAATTACTACATAAGGAGATGCAACCATTAATTGAATATTTAGTTTATGAATATCATTTAATAGATACAATATTGTATAGATTTTGTTTAATCTCTTAAAAGTATGCTCCGTTACTGAAACAAAATAGCTATTAATAATAGTTAGTTTTCATTTTACACTTACTATTCCGAAGTTATTCACACGATAATGGTAGTTTTTCTTCACTAAACATTGTGTTATTATTTTTACAGTATCTTCACAACTTGTAGAAGCAAAACAACGAGTCATTCGACGAACCAAATTTTGAAATGTATTCTGAAAAACTCAAACTTTTATTAAACAAAATTTAAATTATATTAATTTTAAATAAATATAATTAAGTTATTTAGTTATAATACCTGGCTTGCTTGTGTATTAATAGCTTGTAATTGACTAGAAACTAAGAGATTCTCAACAGACGCGGGTTGCGAAAAGGATAAACCCGTTCTTTCTTCAAATTTCATATTTGTTAAACTTATTCCAACAGGTGGTAACTCTGGTTGTGAAAAACAAAAGGCTTGTTCTTTTATATTATTTAATTGTGTATTTTCCAAAGCTGGTTTATTACATGATTCTACATCTGTAAATAATCGTAATTAAATATTAATACTTTTTTTAATGGATTTTTTTTCTAGAAATTATTGCAAATTACAATTTAATAAAAATATATTTACATTAAGTAATAATAAATATTAAAAATAATTGATTTATAAAAAATATGAACCATATGACAAAAAAATTATAAGTTCACTTACGCATTAAGTAAAATAATTCAATAAGAATACTAAGTTGGATTAAAAACTTTCACAAAATTTAAAAATATTATTTTTATCTTAATTTATATAATATAAAAAATTCATATAAAGTTTTGTTTTAATTTTATTAGCTGCTACTTTATAGCACAAATATTTTAGATCATTTTATTTTATGAATGTACAGTGAAAAGCTAAGAAAAAATATTCATTATAGGCATTTAAACACTAAATTGAATACTGAATTATTATAATTACTATAGTAATATACGAATACATTCTATTATTATAGTTATACTTATTAACATATAAATTTCTTAAATATTAAAAATTTAAGTATTTTTAGATATGTATAGCTCAATTACTATTAATACATCATGAAGAACTCTATTAAATAATGTTTAATTTTATACACATGCAAGGATTATTAATGCATTTAATTCATGCAATTCAGGTGACAATACAAAATTTGGATAAATAATAAGCCTAAATTTCATTAATATATAGCTTTTAATAATATAAAATATTCATTTTGTAGTAAAAAAAATAGTAATACTAATATTAAAAATTTTACCTGTATAAAATCCTGTATTATACCAATCATGCTTTTTTATATCGTATAACGAAGACCTAACTGATGGTACATGTACTAAAATCTTTTTTAAAAGTAACAATGATAATCTATCTAATTTTTTCCATGGAGTTAAGTAATGATAGCTATTGTTTTTCCAGGCAGAGTATTCTGAACAATTTTTTGAAGCTTGATCCCATGGTAATTCTTATAAAATTGTTGTATCAATTGTAGTATTTTAGATAAATGAACATAATTAATGAATTTTACAAAAATATTAATTACCTCCTGCTAATAATGCTATTAATATAATACCACATGACCAAATATCTGCTGGTTCAGCATGATAAGGTCGTTCAAGAACTTCAGGAGCAACGTACGGTAATGTTCCACATTTTTTATTCAAGTAACGTTCTTTGCCATGCAATCGATATACAGTTGCTAAGCCAAAATCAGAAACTTTCAAATTATCATTGGCATCTAACAATAAATTTTCAGGTTTTAGATCTCTATGAGCAACACCTCGACTATGAAGATATTCAACTGCAATTATAAGTTGTCGAAAATATTTTCGTGCTTCTTCAATCGGCATACCCACATCCGGTTCTGCATTCATTTGCATAAATTAATAAAATTATGAAAAATAAATTCAATTTAAATTACGTAAGTATATAATAAACAAAATCACCTATTCGATCAAAAAGCTCTCCTCCAGATGCATATTCCAAAAAAATATATTCAATATTTGATTCACTACGTTGACCAAAATATTGAATAATGTAAGGATTAGAAAGCATTCTATGAATTGTCGTTTCTTTTCTTACAGTATTACGAGCATCTGGATGCTTACCAAGATCAACCATTTTCATAGCAACTGCTTCTCCAGTCGATTTATTTACAACAAGACGAACTCTATATTTAAGTAACATTTTAAAATAATGTAATTAAAATGTTATCTATCTTTATATATGCACATATGCGCATACAAAATTTAATGTAATTATTTATAATTAATAATCTAGAGAACATAAACAATTATAATTGTAACGTTATAACGTGACTATATCTAAATAACTTTTAATATTGATAATTCCGATTAATCTAGTACTAATACTAATTCTAATAAACAATATTTTTTTATAATACATATACTTATATAACTCCGTTATACATAATGTAGTTTTGAGAACATATTCTAATATACATTCGTATAATATATTACATATACAGCTAGTTATATTTGTTTTCATATTTGAAATTATAAATAAGAAATAATTACATTGATACTTTCAAATATATAGACATATATATATATATATAGGAGTGTTATATCATTTTCGTACTACTTAAAATGAAATGCAATCACCCAATGGTGTTAAACCAAATTGTAACAACATTCAAATTTTCTCGACATAATAGCTCTTCATATTTAAAATATAACGAAAAGAAGGACATTTTCTCTATCACTTTTCGAGATAAACATACTTTGTTACATCAATTAACATTCGTCAATTTTTTTTATCGCTTAACTTAGGTTTGTACCAAAAAGCTGTACAAGTATAAAAAAGTATACGCTAGGAAATCATATATCCCAGATGTAATCTTATTTACTATATTATGTTATTCTTAGATTGCCTTTTCCTCGTTCCGAATCAGTTTATCTTTATGGTATATAAAATAATATATGTGTTTAGATATATAAACATACTTATGCAAAAAAAGATTGTATATTTAGAAAATATTTTTTATATTATTTCGTTTTTTCTTCTTCTATTATACAAACAAATTTCTTGTAAGATATTTTTAGTATATAAACATTTCTTTTTTAAATTAAGTATTTTTCATATTCTGTCACAAACCTAATAAATTAAAATTAAATTGACATGATAATCAAAGACTTAAATTTGAATAATACTATTAAAATGTACAACTATAACATAGAATATAGTAAAACAACAATTAAGTTAAAACGTATATTTAGATAACATTATATATATATAGTATGCAAAAAATGTCTGCATATTTGTAGTAAAATATATTGATTTATAAAAATTTCATGAAAATGTGCACGTCTATTGGATAAGATGTAAATTTCAAGAGTTGAATGGAATACTATACGTAATTTTCAATTTACTATAAATATATGACAATACAATTTAGAAATATATATAAATATAATTTAATAATAAATGTAGAAGTATATATAAATATAATTTTAGAAGTATATAAATATAATTTTAGAAAAATATATAAATTAATTAAAAATTGTAGTCGATTAGTAAAAACTCTTAACTCTTTTTAATAATTGATTGTTTACAGTATAAATTTATTTAATAGATATAAAATCATATTTCTTAGAAAATATAAAATTAAAAATTTAAAGATAAAATAAATTTATATATTAGAAAATAATTATTTTTTTTTTACTCTATCTTATCTGAATATCTGAATCAGTTTTTAATTAAAAATACTTGTATACGGCTAAATTAAGACTATAGGTTGTAATGTTAAATGCCATTATGTTTTGATTTAAAATTTATCTAATTTTCAAACAAATACTATTTAAACAATTAATTATTATATTTTTCTTAATAAAGAAATACTAAATATATATTTAAGTAAAAATGAAAGTAAAAATAAAAGTTAAAATAAAGTAAAAATATCAGAATTACTACGACATAATAATTACGAGCATATCAAAATTATTTAAGAATGGAAAAATATCTAATAATTAAAAAAAGAACATATCCAAAAAACAAAATATCCAATAATTATAAATTAATTTAATAATTACATTTAATTTCCTAAAGCACAAAATTCCAACTTTAATTGAACACTTAAAACTAGTAGATTATAATTCTATATAATCAATATCTAAAAGACTATTTACATTTCAAGACTATTTAAAAATTTACATTATAAAATAAATTTACATTCAAAGACTATTTAAATTTCAAATTTAGAATATATTATTTAAATTAAAAAATTTATTACATAGATCTTCAAATCATTGTCAAAAAAATTTGTTATAATTAAGGTTTAAATATTTTACTATTTTATATCAATGATTTATAAATACTATTATTTTAATTATACATTTATTAAAATGATTAAATTACTTATTTAGTTTTAATTGAACTATTATGTAATTATAAGCAAAAAAATGTTTAAATATTAATATGCTATTTCTTAATTTTAAATTTCAAGTAACATAATTATGAATTAATATATAAAAAAAATTTATATTTATTATTTTTTAATTAATATAAAAAGAAATACAAAGAATTATAATAATAGTTGGTTTTATTGAAAATATTATGTAACATTTTTATACTGCTGCAATCTTTTAAGGCATAAATTGATAAACAAAGAAAGTGTTAAATACTTTTTTTCTACAAAATGATGATAACGAACATATTGAGTTATAATTAAGGTCAAAAAAATAAGTTTATATATACTCTACAAAATATACAGGTAATATATTTACATATATTTTTATCAATTTTATATATATTCTCATAATATAACAAAATTTTATATTCTATTTTTTCTAAATGAATTATAAGATAAATTTTAATAAATAATATAATATATTGAAAATTCAAAAAATAAAGCATAGCAAATTATTTTGTTTAAAATAAAATATTGAATATATTACAATCACGTAAAACTACTATGTAATACTTTTATTAATATTACCTCTTCTGCAAACTATACTTAATGTTATTATTTATTTAAAAATAGTACTTTAGAAGATAAATATAAGAATCAATATTTTGATATGTTTTAACATTACATATTATTAATGTAAATTATTTGAAAATTATATATTGTAATGTAATTATATTATTAATTTATTACATTATAATTATTTGTATTTTAATCTTATAATAGATTCATAATCATAATATATATAATAATAATATAATCATAATACATTTACAAAGAAAATCCTGTTACATATTTTTTTTTTTAATAATTGAAGATTGTAAAACTCATATGAATTTATTCAATTTGTTTTAATTTAAAAAATGATAATAAAGTTTCAAATCAAAATTTACTTTTAAACATAAACTGATTTTTTTAACATAATAAAATGCAATAACTTTGAATTTATGTATTATAATGTACTCATAAATTAAAGTAAAAATTGCTTGAAATATATAGGACTGAAATATTTCACAACAAAAGAAAATATTACTTGCATCTTTATTAACAATTCAATTATAAATTTATAACTCTATAGAATAATATTAATATTTATTGACATTTTAATATAAATAACTATTTCATAAAATTTTATATTGAGGGCAAGTGTTTTTAATTCAAAATTTTTGAGTTTACCTTATCCCTTTCTTATATGTAAAAACTAATATCCATTTTAAACGAATTTATACGATTTTAATTTCTTACTCTCCATATGCCCCTTCTCCTAATATATCTCCGAGAATCCACCCATCAACGAATTCAGACATTTTTCAAATAATTTTTATTTTTAACACGAATACTTAATTTACATTTAAACATGAACTTATAACACCATAACAAATATTTCTATCATTTACTTCAAATGACTAAATATTTAACAGGAACATTATTAATAAACAATAATTGTTTAAGAAATGATACGAAAAACTTTAATGACATTCAAATAAGCAATAGTTTTGCCTTTACATGCTCCATCTAAACTCGTTTATAAAACAGTAAATTAAATAATACTAAACATATAGGTTAACCCGTATTAATTAGATATAACAATTTTATTTACAATTGTTAATCAATTGATAACTAAATAAATAATTTTTAAAATTTTATTTAATATAAGATAATAAAAATACTAATCATTTTAACTATTTATGTTATTTTAGAATATTACTTTTCATAGTTCCTTCAAACATCAATAAATTTCTTACATATTAATTTAATTTGCTCCATAGTTTTATTTACATAATATTTAAATCATTTATTTATAATTATAAATGTGATAAAGATGATTTTCTAACCTAAAATAACGAAAAATATTTAATACGCATGCGTATTTATTAAAAGAATATCGAGTATATAATAATTATTTAAATCATTGCTTTAATAGTTAATATACACAATTTTTATTATATAAAAAATGCAAATAATTTATAATGTATGCGTATGCATTGAATTTATACACTGTAATTTATAATTATTTTACATTATTCATTAAACAGGTTGATTATACGTTAAAATAAAAGTGAATACACGACTCTTAAACCGTATAAAGAAAAATAGTTTATAGCGACTATTTTTTCTTTTTGCATTAATAGTAACTGTATACATGAACAGTAAATTATATTTATTTTATAAAATGTTACACAAATGCACTTATCTTAAAAAATAAACATATTTCATTCATATATATGCATTCAAAATCGGAATGTTTAATGTATTTCATTCATTTGCATTCTATGACTTTTTAAATAATTATATTATGTTTAATTATTATTCAGTTGCAAATTTAATTCAATATTAAATAAAATATTTTCAAGTTAATAATTACATAAATTCTGGTCTATTAACGTGCCAAAAAATGAAGTATTCCGTAGAAATATCTTTTGAGCAAATACTTTATTTTTTGCAATCTTTAATGATATCATCAATGAATTATTCAACTGTTTCTACATAACAAACCCGAAGCATCTCGAACTTATTTAAATAAAATAAGATACATTTATCAATCATAAAACATTAGAAAAACGATATGTTTACAAGAAATGGTTTTATTATATTTTATAAAAAAAATTTTTTTCAAAATATTATTTATATATTTCTAATTATTATAATTGTATTGCACTAAGCTTTATACTTTGAAAGTTTGTTATAAAAGAACGTATTATTTTAAAATACATTAGTGTAATAAATAATTAAGTTCGTTAAATAAACTTAAAATACACTTAAGATTCAGAAATGCTTTTTCTTTTCTACTTTCTGTAATATTCAGCTATTATATTTATGTATGGGATTAAAAATATACGGAATTGATTGAAGATTAAATATATTTCATGGAAAATTACTGAATCATTTAAAATGTATTGTCAACGTTCTCCACAAAGCATAACATATGTATTTATCAACATCCAGATAGTTTACAAAATGTCTTTCGTTTAATCCCTACATTTGTTCATAAAATAATGTTTAAATTACATGTTTTGCTTCTAAAATAATTTAATTCTATTATTTTCTTACAAAGAAAAAAATATATAGGCACAAAATTTTAATTAAACAATCAAATAGTGATGAATATGAAGCTGTGATTGAATATTTATATTTCAAAAGTCAATTATTTCCACAGTATGTTGTCCAATATCTGAAGATGTTTTATTATATTAAAAAGGTAAACCTCAGTTTCTTAAATAATAAGCTTGATCATTTTGCTACATTCTTTATTCCAATTATGGCTTAAAATAGTTAGAATTAAAAGAATTTTAAACAAAAATCGGTAATTTTGCAATAAATTAAAATGTTCGAGAATAAATGTATATTTCAATAATAGATCCAAAATATCATATCCTAAAGGTACAAGACATGTATGCAAACTATAAACTCGTGTTAACATAGTGTTTTATGTTGATGGTATCATATTTTTAAACATTAATTAAAACATAGTAAATTTATTAACGTAGTATATATTTGAGCATCAAAATTTAATGTCTATTTCTTATAAAAGCAATTATTAAATTGCTTTTCAATTTGTAATAACTTTTATATTGAACCAGTATTTATAATTATTTATTATACTGCACTAAATAATATTTAACTGCTTTTTGTTAAAATTGTTGCTAATATAAATTATAAATTTATTAAATTGGAAATATTTGTTATTTACTAAATATAAGTCACCATTTTTAATATAAAATTTACAACATTTTTTCGAATTCATTAGTCAAATATAACTAAATTACATGTTGCAATTTTTATTCCATTTTAAATATAGTAAATAAACATATAATTTATTATAATAAAAAGACTCACATTTGTAATAAAGGATTAAATAAAATAATTACACTTTATTTTTATATATATTATGAAATATTTTTATAACATAATTAATAAAATAAAATAAATATTCTCTCAAACATTTATATTTAAACAAATGGACTTTTATACTTCGTAAGTTTTTCATTTAAATTACTTGATAATGGGTCCAAGTCTTCGAATAAATTCATCCAAGATTTAGTATTGTCACTATTTTTCAAACAATCCATCTGCAGTAACATATGAAATAGTGTATTTAGTATATTTAATATTTTTAATGTTTAACATAATTTTTTTTAATTATTTGAAAATATATACATGCGAAACTGAGTTTTATTATTATTTATTACTTTTCTCTAGCACAGAGTACACAGTTCCTAAATTTCAAACCATTGCTCATTTCATTTGCAATCGTATTTGAATCGCATTTATATAGCATATAAAATACAATATATCTGTTTAATAATGCCAAGTTGCTTAAATACAAAAATTGAATTATAAAATTAAAATCAAAATCATTGGAACAAATATATTTTCAATAAATATATCAGCAAAATCACAATATAGCATTTTTTTCCATTTTCGAAACAGAAATGCGATTGTAGTGATTACAGAATATTAACAGAAATAATCATATTTAATCACAGTAACAACGTCTTCAAATAGCGAACAAAAGAAGGACAAAGCATACAAGATATTAAAAATGTTATATTTCATAGACTTTGTTCAAGTGCAAAAATAATCATAGAATTTCAAATCAGTCATATTGAACATATAAAATGTAAAAAAATATCTGTATAACGCTAACAATTTATTAAATTACACGAGATTCGACAAAATTTCTATAATGTTGCACTTCAAAGTAAATTTTACAAAAACACAGGTGTTTAACTACTTAAAATAGACAAATTTGTTTTTATATCACGAGAAACTTATTAAAAGTCTTAGAAAAAGGCTAGCTGCTGTTTATCCTTTCCATTTTATCAATAAAACATCTTTGAATAATAAATATATTTATTTAATTTCTCTTTAACAAGACATTTAATTTATTCGGAATTTTTAAATCAATTAAAAATAATTATAGAAATTTTAAATTATTTTATTTTGCATGAATAATCTACATTAAATCAATATGTAGTGATATAAAAGATAATATATTAGATATAAAAAACGATATATATTCTTAAAATCAAAGTAATTTAAAATATTCAGATATATATATATATATATATATATATATATATATAAACTAATTCTATAAATTCATAAAATTAAACGAATGTTCAAGTTTTATTGATATATTTACCTCGGCTTTATTAACATTATTCTTATCTGTAAGAAAATTGTTTTCTGATGACTTCGATTTATTAAGGGCAGTTTCTAAGCTTTGTTTCAAAAATGCTGAAGGGAGAAAGTTACTTTCATCTTCAGTATTATAATTTTTTTCATAAATATCTTCACCTTTTAAAACTTCTGTATTAGAAACTTCATTGTATTTATTTTTGTACTTAGATATTGATACATTCTCTAATTCAATACTCTGTTCTTGAGTGTACGAGTGGCGTGAACTATTAGGTATTTCCCAATCACAAAATCGTAGTAAAGAATCTTGTATATTACTTACATCCATTTGATTACATTTTATATTTTCAGTAGTGAATTCATCTAAAAATATTAACATTGATTTATTCAAATACCTTTTTCAACATTATTTTTAATTTATATACGTACCAAACATACTTGTACCGATTGACGAATTATTTATTAATGACGCTTTATCTTTAAGAAATTCTGAACTATTAACATATGAACAAATATATTACATGTAATTATAAAAACTTATAAAATTTATATTAATTCATAAGTCTCTTGAAAAACTAATTTTTACTCTATAATTATATATGTTTAATAATTATCTTGTCATATTAGTCTCAAATTATCAAACATTAAAAATTATTTTTACATATATAAAAATATAAACATATAAATATACTGGTTGTATTGAATGAAAATTTCTTGTATGAATATAACATTATAATTATCAAAGTATTACATATACTGTATTTATATTAAATAAAAGCGGCACATGCTTAACATGAACGCTGTTCTAAAAAATAAATTTGTCTTCATGTAAATCAAGATATTTCAGTAAGATATACTCAAATTAGAAAATTTTTATTTGAAAAACTTATTAATATTAATATACAATTATAAAATGAAGTAATTTATTAAAATATGAATCTTAAAAATATAAATGAAAACAAAGTAAATTTTTTTAAATGAATAATTTGAAATTTATATTATGCAAACAAGTATTTAGAAAGATATAACTATAATAAAAGGATATCTTTGTCTGCGTGTAATTTTCTGGTTTGGGGTTTTCCTTATGTTTAGACGAAAAAAATCTTACGTGTAATCATTTTCAAAATAGAATAATGTGTAAACAATGGGAAGTTTATACTTTTACAGACAACTGTGTCATTTTAATTTACTATCATTTTTTAATACTATCATTATAATACTTAAAGAAATAATATCACTATTGGATGAATGGATAAAATATGAATTTTAATTACTGAAGCACATATTAAACATACTCATACATAAAGAGAACTCAATTTGTCTATTTTACGGTCATAAAATTTTTATAATTTTATTATTTTAGTCTCTTGATCGAGTTTTTTCTTACTAAATGGAACATTTTAATGTAAGCAATATGTATAATATTTATTTTCAGAATTTATTTAGAATATTTATCAATATTATCAAAATTTGTTTGTATCATTTTTTTTCATATTTGATTTAAAAAACGAATTATAATTGTATGTAAAATGGAAATATTCATGAACTTGTTAAAAATTAAAAAATTAAAGTATTTCTGTATTTCATATTTGAAATTTTTTGTTTTAGACATATAGCGCAATTATACATAAATTAAATTTGAGTTAATATGTAATTGTTGCTTTAATATGTATATGAAAACTCTTATAAGATCAACAGTTGTACAAAATTAAAAATAGCATTTTGAAAACTAGTTATTAGTATAATCTTGTATAAAAATATATGTAATTGATAACAAGTACACAAATGAAATATTATAAATACATTAAAAAAATTTAAAACATTCGAAAATAAATTCAAAGCTTTTTAAGAAACATTTAAAAATTTTCTTTATATTTTTCTTCTGACAATTATTTGAAATATAATAAATACTTACTTTTGATTAATGTGTTTATCTTCTTTAGAATCTAATTCATTCTTTTTTAATCTTTTTATATCAATTTTATCAGATATTTTACTTTGATGTTCAAAACTTGCTGAAATTGTAGAAAATGTCCTAGCAGTTTTTTCAATATAATTCATCAATTTATTTTGATATAAACTCAATGCATAATTAAACATATTACAACGAGCAGCTGCGAGTAAATCTATTTTTTGTAAGCAATCCAGCGATTGTTTGTCAAAGTTGAATTTACCCCTGAATACAATTATATAAATTAGCGACAGTTAATTCGTTTTTTTTTTATAATTTTAAAATAATAGATAAAAATAAAATGAAATTTCAACATTACTGTAATCTATTCAATATTTAAAATTTAAAGAGATGTTAATACGGAAATTGGAATAAATAGTGTTTCTCACGATAATTATATTTTTTGGTGAAGGGAAGCAATTTTTGTAAAGAATTGTAATTTATTATAATACAAATTTTTTTAGAATTGTTACGTATACTTTTTTATTGAAAGTTTTTATCTAGTTTCTAATATAAGAATCTTTTATTTATTTCAACATATTCCAAAAAAAGACACAAAAATATAAATCTCATATATTACATATCCTATTTCTACATCATAATAAATTTTTTAATTATAAAATTAGAGTGTGTACATGAATTTTATAGTGTAATATGTTTAATTAAATAAAAGATTAATTATTAGATGAAGTAATTATTTAATCTCATTTGATGTTGTTAAGTATATATGAGTATTTCTAAATAAAATGAGAATACAACTTATATATTACCTTCTTACTTGATGTTGTACTCTTTTAAATTTTTCTAACTGTTTTATTGTATCTGGATTAAGTTGTTGAGATATATTTTTCATCCAAGACAAAGCAGCCCTATATTCCGTTCGAGCTTTCTCCATAGCTAAAACATTATGCAGTGTGTCACCAACTGCTCGTTGTCGAAAAGTTTCAAGTTCGTGATAAAATCTAATTAAAGGTTCGTGCAAAATTAAATGTTGTTGAGCACAAAAAATAAGAGATTTTCCTATAGTTAGCATAATATCTCCAGTACGTGACTTATCTTCATCTGTATTCTCTTTAAGAAATTTTCCCATTGAATTTATTTCTTGTGATAAATCTTAAAATAATTCAAATAAACATAATAATACATTAATCAAAATACTCGATTACTTGAAAATAATATAAAAATTATTTTTAAATACATTTAAAAATTTAATAAATCAAAATTAATTTTTCGTTTATGAATGGCAACCAATAAAATTAAAAAATATAAATATACAGTTAATAAAATAATAATACATTAAATAATGTAAGTAATTTAATTAATAATAAAACTTCCTTTCTTTGTTTATAGTTTTTAATAATTAATAGTATAACACTTATTTCTCCTTTTTTCTATTTGTAACTAAGAGTGAAGATGTTTTTCTTTTTACAGGTGTTTATTTATTAATTTACTACTATAGATAAAATTTAAAAAGTGGTACGGCTTCAAATATTGATTTATATAAAAATATGAATTAAGTTATATTATTTACGTACACCGATTTAAAAAATATGTCCGCATTTATATTGTAAATAGTACCACCTACTTTCTACATTTGTCGGAACTTCATTTTATATTTTCTATCTGTTGATTATGTTGGTTCACTCTTCAGTTCGGTTGTTACATGTTATATTGCAGTATATTTTACCAATATTTTCATGGACTACTACATAATAATAACTAATACAATACCATATAAATACATATAATGTATACTATATAATATCTTGCATTTAAATTCTGTGGTTATTCCAATATTAAGTGGTCATTCGATTTTTTTAAAAATTAAAAAAAATTCTTTTACTAGGATCAAATTTTTATAAAAACTAATGCTCAAGTTATTGTATAAAATAAAAACACCTTGGTAGTTCGAGTGAATTTTATAGTTAATAATTCCATGTGTTTATCTGATCGATAATCGCTATTGCTGTAATTAAGCAACAATTTGCTTGTTGAATAGTATTTTTATTAAATAGTTATTATGTTTATTTATTTAAAAAGACCAATGGCAACAACGCCAAAAGAATTTTAAGAAGGTTATCTTGCACATATGAATAAAGATAATAATATAAAAAAAGTTACTAAAAATACCTTAGATTATGATGTAATAATATAAATAAAAATAATTAAAATTTGCGTGATATAAAAATATTGAATTTTACTGCACAATTAAGTATTTATTCTATGCCAAATAAACATAAAAATTTGACCAAAATTTTTAAATGTAGATATAAATAATATAACTAAAATATATGAAATAAATGCAAAAAAAGGAAAACTATTGCATATAATTCAAACGTCCTCAAACCATCATGAAAACTCCTCAGTGACAGAGTAAATGAGAGTTCTTTTGCTTTCTAGAACATACTTTGTAACTTTGCGTAACAATTTATAGAAATTTTAAGAATAAGACTATACTATATCAGATGTGACAATTTATCAACTATTTAAATCACAACTTATTTATCACATTTTCAAATACTAAATATGAGTTTACTATCAAAATAAATTTTATTTTAAACTTTCTTCTATAATATTCATAGAACATTTTTCATTCACAAGATTGTATTACACTTGTATAACACGACTTATTACTTATTTACAATATTTGGTATTTAATAATTAATTTTATTGAAAGATATTTAAATATGTGAGTCAATAGCATGTTATTCTTTGGATTCCATTTACAAATTAAATTTAGTATAATAATAAATAGACATATTAAACGGGACGATTACTTTACTGTTGTTTTGAAATTAGAATCTGTAAAAACTATGAATTATGTTTTGAAAAAATGAATAAGCATACACAAGTGAAATATTCGTATCTTCTTAAAAGTTAAATAATTAAACATGACAATATAAAATTATATTTAAAACTCCATAAAATGGAATGAAAGGCAAAATCGCAATATAGGCATAAAAAATGAAGAGTTTAAATAGCTTCAATTCAGGTATTTTATTTCAACTGTAATTTTTCCATATATAATCATAGATACTATTTCAAAAGTCAAATATTAATTTCTTACTTACCGATTATTAATATTGCTGATATTGATACTTACAACAAATAGATTCTTGATATTTATCGATTATTCTTTGTATAAGAGTACAAGACATTTGGATGTTTCGAAAGAGTTCTAATTTAGCATCTAGTTGTGCATCAGATGATACAATGCATTCATCTTCTTTACGACCTAATTTTCGGGATAGTGTTTGTTTGGTTATCCAGTACTGATGTTGCATTTTTTAAATATTTAAACCTCCTTTATATATTGTAAAACAGTTCCTAAAAATATATGATATAATTCAATTAATTAGCACCATTATAGCAGTATACTAAGTTATAGTACATTTTAATTTATCAAATATAATATTTATGAAAATAGTTTATTTGCATGTAAGTAATGATAAATTATATAGAAACGATGTATATAGAAAACAAATATGAATTTAAATGAGAAAATTACTAACTAAAATCTAATAGCAATAAGTTGACAAAGAATTTTACATTTTACATAATTTTCGTAAATTTTACATTTTACATTTCATTTATTTAGAAATAGTTTATTTATATTAACTTAAAAATTAAAAATGTAAAAATTTATATTTTCATTTTAGCACTTGATTATTAAAATTTCAAAATTAAATACAAATAAATTCTTTAATTTTAAATTTTAATTAAAAATATTCGATTAATTCAATTATTTATAAATAACATATTTAATATTAGTGTTGTTTTGTTATATGAAAAAGAAAATAATAAATATCTAATTTTAACAAAAAAATCAATTAACATGTTTCCTAATATTAAAAAAATTGTATTTAATTATAGATTGATGAATCCACAATATGCATATTTTGACGCGTGATTGCTCCCAATAATGAGACAAATTCGCATTATTATTAAAAATAAATATTATTCTAACTGTTAACTATGATTTAAGATAAAACTTATATTAACAAATGATAATAAAAATCATACACTTATAACATAAAATGTCAAAATATTATTAATTTATAAATTAATTAGCGTACAATGTAAAATTTAATAAAAATTCATTTGCATTTATGCATGCGTATGTCATATATGTATGCACATACGCACTCTCATACACACACTCTCCTCACAAACAAAAAATGTTTCTTTAAAGATATTCAAAATTAGTAACTAGTGAGTCCTAATATAATTTTTATAATTAAATTTATATATTTATACATCTTATAAAAAAATTATTTTGCCTACCTATATATTTATAAACTACATTTTAAAGCAAATTAAAATTCATTAATGTTAGTCTCAAAGGTTTTTTGAAAACTGAAACTATCCTAATGTATTCTATATTATACCAAATGTATAAGAACATAATGAATAATGTGTAATATTTTCCATATTCTAATCTAAAAAAATTTTACCATTAGCTACTTATTAGTAAAATATGAGTATGAAATCAGTAAAATATAAGTTTACACTAAATATTTTTGCTACTTAAAATTTTATGTCAAGAATAGTTGATTATACAATTTTATATAATGTATTTTTAAATGAGTTTTTTTTATATATGTAAATTGAAGTAATATTTTTTATTAGCAATTTTATAATATTAGGTATTAATTTATTACAGAAATAGTTTATGTATAATAATCAGCTTATAAAATTAATATAGAAAAACTATAAGATGGACTTTTAAATTTATAAAATTAATTTGGGCATAAAATAATACAAGTTTTAAAAAAATAGATCTTTGCTTATAATTTATAGATAAGAACAATTTATTGATTTATAATTTAACTTTATCAATTTGCAATTGAAATGGAATCAAAATAAGTATTCATATAATAAATGATAAATATTTCTTTTTTTTTCTAAAAATTATGTAAAACAAAAATATTTTATTTACAAACAAATAATTATTTATTTTTTAAGAATCATTATTGAATTTTTATTATTAATTTGTTACAATTATTTATATATATATATATTGATTATTGTTCGAAAATATATTTTTAAACAATTTTTTATTTGTTCAGATTAGATTATTTATTTTAAACTCATCAATAAAAAGATATATTTATTTGTAATTTGTAAATTACAATAAATGTATTAAATAAAAAGCTTCTTAGATATCAATAACAAATACTTACACTAATGATAAACTAATAGATTTTATGTGGTAATTAATCTTATTAAACGTCTGATGAAACACTAAAATTATTTTAAGTAAAAAATTGGTTTTACACTATGTCACGAGGGTTGCTTTTATTTAAAACAATAATAATTAAACAAAGTAAATTTTTCACGTTTATACTATCTATTATTATTTTATGCCTACAAACAGTACTTAAAAGGGATAAAATATTTATATCGAAAAATGTTTCTGCTTAGTGAAGAATAACAGCCATTCTATAAAAATTGTGGTTCATAAACTACTTAAGTACATAGTGATCAAACTGTTTTTCCTGCGCAAATGTACCTTGTTGATAGCTGAAAATATATGAAATAGAAATAAATTGTAATATAATCTTTTATAATTATTTGAATATAATAGAAAAATAAAATCAATAAATAATTTTTATATGTAAAATATTTTGTATAATATTTGAAATTTTTTTATATTATTTACATATTTGAGAAGAGGAAAGAGTTGTATGTACATACTATAGAATGTACCATATAATAACATTACATTATTGCAATACAATAATTATACAGTGCCAAATTGTATATGCAATATACAATAGTAAAAATTTTAAAGTAATAAAAATGAAATTTTTTTTAAAGAATATTGTCATATGTTGTATTAAAAATTTCACAATTAACATATTTATTGCATTATTCAATTTACACATTTACGTATAATTTCTTTGAAAACTTTTCAATAGAATATTAGTAAGTAGGTTATTGTAAAATATATAATAAATTACTATGAATATTGAATTTTTTTATTAAGAGCCGAGACTTTCATATTCGTAAATACGTAGTATAAGCTGCAATTGAGTAGCTAAATAAGTACTAACTTAAATAAAAATGATTTTTAATGTGTATTCGCACATTGTATCTGGTATAATAAAATTTATACTTATATAAATTTTTTTTAGAGTTCTTAATATAATTTTGGTATGATTCATAAATGAATACAAGTATTGAATATTCATGAGCGAAAATAATAACATCTTCTCAATTTTTCACAATTTAATTATAAACATTAAAAGGTTCCAAATAATTATTGGATATACATAATAATAAAAGATATCACAGAATAGAAATTAAATTACACTATAGTATATTCCAAAGTACAGCCGTAAACGAATTAAAATTAACAAGTATATTATCTTTAATAGTATTGAATATATCACAGAGCTAAGAAAACAATTCACTTGACTTGACTTTAAATTCTGGGAATCTATAAAAATATATATTAAATACAATTACAAAAATAATAATTTTTGTATTATTATTTAATAATTTGATATACACTGTACAAAATGAAAACATAAAAATTAATTTCAAATTAGAAATGCTTCACAAACATAACTTGAGTGATTTAAAGAAGCGTTCAAAGTAATTATAGAAGTCATCAACGTTAAAACTAGCCATAGATGAATTTAATAAATTAATAAATAATTATAAGATTTGGAATTTCGAATGAAAGGTATCAATACTTTTATTACTGCTGTTCATTAGGTTTAGATACATGGTCAACATGGTCAACTACACTGGATTCGCATGAATATTTCACAACTAATATCCAACTAGATGAATTCAATCTCTACGTGGATATAAGCTTCAAGTTGATCACTTAATAGCTAAACTAAAGGAAGCAAGAGAATCGTCACAATGCAAAAAACCACATTATGAATGGTCACCTGGAATTAGGCCTGGCATAGATATGCATTGCTTCCCCGATACTCCCATCTCAAAATTCTCAGGCAAATTTCAGAATGGCCTATGTTTCGAGATCTTTGTCTCCATAGTTATTGATAACAAAAGATATAACGATTCACAAAAACTCGATTATTTACAAAAAACACTAACAGGTGAGGCTGCCAAGACCATATTGAGTATTCGTTTAGATAGCACTGCATTACAGCAGACCTTCGTTTACTGACAATCAGTCGCAGAAGAACAAACCTCTGCAAGGCGGGCGGTTTCCCTTTAACAAAATGGCATTCGACGTACAGGACCGTCCTCACTATCACGCGGGCAGAACCCAGTCAAGAGCCAGAAACTATTATATTCGATGACTGCACGACCAAAATTCTCGGATTGCAATGGAATCCACAACATGATAATTTCACATTTACAACAACAGTGTCCATGGACAAACCAGATAACAAAGCGAATAATTCTGTCAAAGATCGCTAAATCTTTGATCCACTAGGTTTCGTCTCACCCGTGGTAATAAGAGCCAAAATGATGCTGCAAGAATTATGGCTATACACTATCAAATGGGACTATCTACTGCCATACCAAATCTCAATAGATGGAGCACCATCAAAAAGAATCTGTCAGAGTTAAACAATATCAAGATACCACGATGGTTCAACACAGAGAAGACATCAACTGTCGAACTACATGGTTTCCCTGATACTTCTCAATTGGCCATGTCAGCAGTCATCTATCTTGTCGTCCACAATCCAGCCTACAAAGTTGCCTTCGTATGCTCCAAGACGAAGGTAGCCCCGTTAAAGAGACTTACCATTCCCAAGCTGGAACTAGCAGCAGCACTGCTACTATCAAAACTCACGCATTATGTTAAGAATACCCTAAACATGAAGGTAACCGCTACATACTTGTGGACAGACTCGAGAGTAACCCTCGCATGGATAAAATCCCACGCATCACGTTGGAAGGACTTTGTGAGAAATCGAGTAGCACAAATTCAAGAGATCACATCCGATTCTCAATGAAACTATGTTCCCGGACCCTCCAACTCTGCTGCCTGTGCGTCGCGAGGATTGACCACCGCACAACTCAAGGATCATAATTTATGGTGGACGGGACCACCATGGATGCAGTCACCAAAATCGTGGGCTAAGCAGCCAACACAGAATGACGAAGCGTGTGAACAAGAAGCACGTCCTGGCATTTCTCTTGCAGCTACCATACAACCCATTGACTATCACTGGGATGTAATTAATAAGTATCTAAAACTACATCAGATATTGAGAATCACAGCTGCATGTATTGGATTCATTCAACGTCTAAGGAAAAGGCGTGAGCCTTCTCTCGACATGCCCGTAAATTCATAGGAGTTAGAAAATGCACGAAATTTCTGGATAAAGGCAACACAGGCTGTTTATTTTTCCCATGAAATCAAGATGTTTGCGTCAAAACATAAACTGCAAAATGGACATCCATTCCAACGCTTAACAGCTTATATCGATTCGCAAGGAATCATCCGAGTAGGAGGACGGCTAATGAATTCTTCTCTCGCTAACGAACCAAAACACCCTGCAATTTTGCCACGCCAATCACGAGTTACGGATCTTGTAATAGCCCAGGCTCATCAAAGGACACTGCATGGAGGCACCCAACTCACGCTAGCGCATACACGACCGCAGTATTGGATTCTTGGAGGCCGACAAGCGGTAAAATCTTACACTCTGCGATGCGCCATATGTGCACCACAGAGAGGAATCTGTGCTCAGCAGATGATGGAACAATTACCGCTGTCGCGAGTAACACCATCGAGATCATTTGCGTATACGGGTGTCGATTAAGCTGGTCCTATAACCATAAAAACATGGAAGGACAGAGACGCAAAGACCCAAAAAACATGGATTTGTGTTTTTGTATGTTTCGCCATATTTGCTGTACACCTTGAAGTGTTCAGCGACTATTCAACAGATGGATTCATAGCCGCCTATCGGAGATTCTCTTCTCGCAGAAGCATCCCATACACGTTGCATTCAGTTTGTGGCACCATGTTTGCAGGAGCAAACAAGGAATTAAAAAGGCTATTCTCACGGAGATCAGAAGAGCATCATAAAATTGCAGCGCTATAAAGCCTCACAAGACAATGTTCGATGGAATTTTAACCCACTAGCTGCGTCTCACATGGGAGGAAAATGGGAAGCAATAGTGAAGTCTACAAAATTTCATTTACGGCGCACAATTGGAGAAACGCTACTTACGTTTGAAGAACTTACGACTTTCTTGACACAAATTGAGGCAATTTGAAACTCAAGACCACTAGAGCCCTTGAGTGACGATCCAGATGATTACGCTGCCTTAACTCCAGGTCATTTTCTAATCGGATGTCCACTTAATACAATACCTGAACCATCTTTAGACGAATTGTCAATATCAGGATTGCGCCGTTGGCAATTTATTCAACGTGTCCAGCAATTCTGGTCACACTGGTCATCTCATTATTTACAACGACAGCAATCAATATTTAAATGGCACCATCCACAAAACAACATAAAGGTTGGTTCACTAGTACTTATCACCGATAACCGATTTCCACCATGTAAATGACCTTTGGCAAGGGTAATAAATATCCACCTCGGCAAGGACGGCTTAACCAGAGTAGTCACTGTAAAACAGCAAAAATGATCATCAAACGGCCCATACACAAGCTAGCAGTTCTCCCAATCTCGGAAAATGAAGAATACTCATCACTAGAAGTGCTGATGGCGGGCGGAATGCTCGAGAATGTGAGAACATTTTTTTATTTTTTGTCAGTGCAATAAAACATCTGGCAAGTAACATCGTAAAATTAGTATTTGGATTTCAAAACTTCGCTTGCTCAAAATTATCAAGCACTAGTGTCATAAAACATCTGGAAAAACAATACCATATACACGGGAAAACCTATAGCTTAGACATCTGCATTTTCATTCCGCTCGGTAACTACATCAAGCATTACTGCCAGCGGACCTTCCTTCCCCTTCCCGCTGTCAACAAGTTGCAATGCTGTCACCAGATGTGTCAGCGATGCCCCCCCCCCCTTTCCGCTGCCGACATGCTGTCTCATGCGGCAACAGCAACGAGAGATCTGCTCATCATGAAGACCCAGAGACGACTAGGCCCTTAATTAACTCTGAAGCCAAAAGAGGCGCTGCTATAAGGGATACTATAAGGGAGGAGTCTCTGATTGGGCAGAAAATAAGGGAAGGGCTTCAAATAAAATTCATGGTCAGCAAATGTATTTAAGGGGCGCAATTTTCAATACTTATTTACTCTCGATATTTAACTCTCTTAATACTTATCACTCGTGATATTTAACTGTCTTGATATTTACTCTTGATAGTTTTTTCTTTAGTAGTATTCTCGTGATATTACTCTTTTTTGAAGTATCTCTCCTTTTTTTGATATCTCTCTTTTAGTAATACTCTTTCAATATATTAAAACTTTGAGACATTTCATACTCAGTTAAGTTTTAGTGAAAGTCCATTTAGCGCTATTTCGGGAACGACTTACACTTCTTCGGATTGTCTATTAACACGGTTACTGGAACAGTAGTTACTACCCCGGAAGAACTACGTCATAAACCCGTATGCCCACTAACGCAGATCAAGAAACCGTAGTTACTTGTTTCAAGGGAGCTGCGACGATCCGCTTATCAGAGTCCGAAGACGAGTCAAAGATTAGTCTTTGTAAGTAGTATCTACTACAATAATTATATATATTGAGATTCAGAGTATTATATCGACAAGTACTAAGAACGAGGAAGCTACTCTTAAAACGATAGTGTAGAATAAATTCCAGTACGCGTCATCAAGTTTCGCGCCCGCCAGGGGCGTCTCATTTTGGCAAACCTCACCTTAGTTCAATCGGAAGCTTACGAAAGTAAGCAAAACCCAGCGCCAGTGTCGACAATCCAGTTTCGCGCCACTTTGCGATATCTTTCAATCATAAAGCTGCATTCATAACCTCAACCACACACGTGCTCGTTCAAAAGGCGCTAGTGTCGACGAACGAAACTGCGCGCCATTCGCCATTCGTATACTGTTACGCCATAGAATACTGTACAGTTGTCTCCGCAACGCATCACTTCAATCCAAGAATTTAATTCTACAAGTAATAATAATAACTAATAGTAGTAGTAATAGCAATAATAGTAGCACTTGTGACCTGTCATTGCTACCACACAACACCCGTGGTCTCTGAGTTGTCAACGGCATCAAATTGTATCCGTCGAACCGGCGAATTGCATTTTGTACGAAGCCCAATATTTTTATATACAAAATTACTTTGGAAACAATGGAATTATACTACACAAATATAGAAATTAATATTTTAACGACCAATAATAATAAATCATAATTTGCATAATGTACTGTAATTAAAGAAATTTAAATATTTAATAGAATTTTAACTTACATAACAAATATATTTAGCAACACAAGAATAATTATCTCGCCAGTATTCAAATCAATTGTTAGAATAAATTTTAATGAAAATTAATTTTTATATAACAATTTTTTAGAGAAATATTATTAAGAATAATAAAATATTACATTAATATAAAAATTGAATGTTTACAATGTAAGAATATTTTTTATCTGAGATGATTTGAGTAATACGTAGTTATTATCAACAATTTATTAGGTAGAAACACTTGCGTCCTCCAATCATTCAAGAACTGCCTCGTTTATACATTTGTAGCATGAAACCATGAATAAAGACATCATTTTTTCTAATGAAACTTTATTCGAATAAGAAAAAATATTATAATCTAAAACGCAGAAGTAAAGACCATCTATTATTATAATTTTAAAATAATTGAATATCGTTTTGTTTTTGTAATTTTATTTATATCCCTTAGAATTTAATGCATTTAAAATATATTTTCAGTCTAAACTTTTTATAGTACTCATATTGGAATAATCCATCACTTTATACTAAGCTAACATATTATAGGGTCTAATACAAATACATATTTAAAATAATAATAATATTAAACACAAAGTTTTTTAAGAAAATCAAATAATAAAGTGTTGTATTTAACAGAATTATTTACTATGAGTTCAACAAAAAAAAATTTCAAATTCAAAAATAATGTAGATCGTTAGAAATTTGCGACATTTAAAATTTATAATTGATTAGATCATTTTTATCTATCTATTAATACTTACTTTTTAATATTATTCGTATTAATTTGTTTAATGTCCTAGAACGAAATGATTCTTATATTAAATATTTCATTAAAAATTTTACGAAATCGTATGAATTTTTTAATAATCGATTCCAATGCATACACGTGCAAACATGCATTGACAAGTTATTATTAAAGATTTCTTTTTTTACATGTAAAATTTTCAATAATTTTTTAATATTCATAATAATATAATATAGAACTGATAAAAATACATAATAGTCAAATATTTTAAGCCATTACTTAGTTCGTTTGGATTCCATTTTTCTACTTAATTTTTTCGTTTATTTTAAATTTTAAATCAATGTTTACAAATTAACCAATTCTCAGAGCTTATCAATAGACAAAATTTACATAACTTCCAGATTAAGACACGCGGGTTTCTAACCGTGTATTTCATCACAATATATCGTAATTTAAAAACAAAATTTGCTTTCATTGTATACAGATCTTAATTATAGACACGTATTGTTTGTACGTAATCTTTGGATTATTTAAAAGAAAATGTCTTAAAAATTTCTAATTAATTTTTTTTTTTAAATACATTAAAAGTCTGTTTTTATTAAATATTTGATTTTTAATATGTACATTATTAATATTATAAATATATTTTTTATATTGTAACTATTATAGGTTATAATCAATGTCAATATCAAGTCTTTTAGAAAAATAACATCAAATGAGTCGGTAATAATTTTAGAAATTACTTATGTTTTATAATTAATTATATTTTATTTTATTTTTTTAAAGGAAATGTTTTTATAAGAATATTTGTTGTAATTTTATTTGAAAACAAGAACAAATTGTTTGGATTCAAAAATATTTGTTTTGGGTAAGTCAATAAAAACTATTATTATTGAATTTTCTAACTACTAGTGATTTGGATATTAATAATATAGTAGTCATATTTGTATTATTAATAAGTTTAATGAACTGACAAGATTTAAATCTTTAATTTTTTATGTTAATTTTTGAGCTGAAGGTTTAAAAAGTATTTTATATTTTAATCAAAATAAAAATTATAACTTGATAAATTCCAATTTATACTTGATAGATTCTGAAAGTTGTTAAAATAATATATATATATACCTATATTAAAAGTCATTACCAATATTTTTTACTTATTTTTTATAACAATATATAAATTAGTTATGACAAAAAATTAAAAACTAAAATCATATTTAATACCATTAATTATGTAATATGCTTAGTTAAAATATAAAATCAAATAGTCTTTTTTAATATTTAAGTATTGTATAACAGTTTTTATAATTGTATAATAGTCCCTTTGAAAAAATTTAAATTTTAAATAAAATTGAATTTCAAATAATTTTAAGTATAGGATTAAAACATTTTAACAACTGTTAATTATAAATATTTGTTTAAATTTCAGTATTACAAAATAAGCAATTTTAAAGCAATTTTTGTTTAAGAAATAATTTTTATATATTAGAATGTTTATTTATGTTAATTTTAAAATATTTGTGATGTATAAAATATGCATTCATTTAAAATATTCTTATTAACAAATAGTAATTTTGTAATAAATAATACAGAAACCACTTATATTGTAAACAAATTATATAAATTGTTGCTTTTATATTTATCAAATTAATGATATAGGAGCAATATACAAAATTAAGTATATAACATTATTACAAATATTCAACATTGACAATATAAATTTTTTTAAGCAATTTTTATTTAATTCTAGATATTTTAATTTATTAATATTCATTAAAATCTAACTAAACCAAAAATAAAGATATGTACAGAAAAAAACATATTTATTATACTTATATCAATTTTTTTTATAATTCTAGCTTTTAATATTTATTTTATAACTTTACATTATATACATAATATTGATTTCCTTTAAGTTCAAATTTATATTCTTATATATTATCGTATGATACAAAATAGATAACTTTACCAACATCATATATTGAATGTAATCCTGTCTTACCTGAAGTTTTATTTTGAGTTATTATTTAATAGCTTAAGAAACATTATTTATAAAAAAAATTGGTATATTCCAATGCTTTATGTGAACTAATTAACAAATTTGTAGTTTTCACTATACTTGTAGTTTGTTATATTGCCAATCTAAGACTATGCCATACTATGAATTACAAAATGGTAGCACATGGGTGGGTAAGTAAATGTATAAAGAAAAATATTAAAATTTAAATATTTTATTCATTTAGTATAAATCTTTATAAAATCTATATAAAATGAATTGCATAATGGAGTTTTGTTATATATGCATTTGAAAATTATATTTTATAAATTATTTGAATTATTATTAAATTCATTAATATCTTTAATAGTTAAATTATATTCTGAATAAATTATATTCTATTTTATTTTAAACTAAAAATTTGTTACAGATTTATAACAAATGCAGTTTGGACAAATATTAATACTTGATAGCTTCATTATTTTCAATACAGATGTGAAACCTTTATTGTAAATGGAAATAGAAATATTTATATTAAGACCTAATATGATTTAATCACAGGAATTAAATTCTTGAATTATTGCCTATAAAATAGCATTGAGACTTTCATTGCTGATTTTAATAAAGCTATCTACATAATAAGTGAAAAGATTATATCTGGTCAACTAATCATGAGTGGGTATTGAAAATTTTGTTAGAACTTGTTGGCTTATATTTATAGTTAACAAAACTATATGGTGGCTTTCATATTGTCAAGCACTATGAATTTATTTTCAACCGAACATTTCGCATACTGTATTATCTACAGAAATTTTGCCTTTCCTTCAATTTTTTTTCTCACATTGTCAAAACATGTACTTATCCATTTTTATATGTATTACGCATGCTTTATTGAGTATCGTATAATTGTCACATGGATGAAAATCTAATCAATATCTCTTTAAATGTTTTTTAATTACTGTTGTCAATATAATTATATTTAAGATAATGTAAACTTTCAGAATACTTAAACATTTTAATAATTTTGTTTAAACTTTAATAATTATAATAATTTCTCTGACTAATTTCTCTTAATTCATTTACAGTATTTGAAAGAAATTAACCACTTTTTCAGAACATTAACCAATGATATATATTGTGATTAAACTATAAAGCCATGAAAAGCCGTATTTTTCCATATTGCATCATTAGGGTTTATTACTCCATTCTTTCGCCAATCGTGACTAAGTATTGTCTTTTGGCTGCATTCTTCATATTGATTTCATAAACAGTCTCTGTTGTAATAAAAAATATGAGCTTTAGAAATAAGCTATTGAAAAATTGACTATAGATAATCCAATAAAATGGAAAACCTTTTATGCCATTTAATCCAACTCTAACCAATTCCATAACAAGAATTACTTTTTAATTAATTTTATAAAGTTTTTTTATAAATGTACCACTAAGCAAATATTGTAACCTTTGAAAAATTATATTAGATCTTATTGTCAATATTTTTATTTTCATTTACAAATTAACATATGACATTGTATAAAACCTAAAATGTTATTTAAAGGTTTTCGTAAATATATACTTTACCTTCAATGGTTGTTGTCCGTAAATTATCCATAAATTATAGGAAATGGCAAGTTCGTAGTAATCTTAATTAACTTCTTAATATTGTATGGTTAATCTTTAATTTTATTTCTTATTACATTTAATATACTGCAGTTACAATTTTATATTTCGTGTATTAACATTTTCATAAATTTAAGGAATTCAGTTTAAAACTTGTACAATATATTTTTGAACTTATTTTAATTTAGTCACTTAATCAATAACTAAAAAGCTTTTTAAATAAATTTTAGATATTAGTAGTTCTTTTAACAAGGTTTATTATACATTAGGTCAGTATAGTTATCAAAATAAAATGTTTTTTATAGTTGTTAAATATAAATATTAAAAATTATGTTTAAGTGATAAATAATTATAAATTATTAAAGAAAATTAGTATTGAAACAAATTGTGTTTTTAGAGGATTAAAAAAAATATATGGATTTTGTTAAAGAAAAAGCTCAAGGCATTATTTATTTTACAAAATTAATAAGGAATTATGTTTGTAAAATATAAAATATAATATAAATTTAAGTATAACAAAATTAAATTATATAAAATTAATTGCAATTATAGAAATCAAAGATTCTATTAATTAATTAGTATTTCAATAAGTCTCCATTTATTAGTGGTTTACATATGATATGATGTGATACTAAATAATATAATAATATGCTAAAAATGTAAAATTAATAAATTAGTTACTCAAATAGCTAATTGTGGCTTATAATTAATTAATACTCTTTACAGTTAATGTTTTTGAACTTTGAACATAGTGAAATTTTTAATTGTGCACATATTAAAAATATATACAAAATTAATTACTGATCAACACTTGCAAAGCAACTATTTAATGTTGGTTTAAATGATAAAGAGTTTGTTGTGCATATATGTATGAATCACATCCATAAGCATTTGTAAAAATGATTTACAAACGAAAAAAGTAATTATAGTATAACACATAATTATAGCACACAAATCAATCGAGGAATATGCTCAATTATTGAGAAAGGAAGAATCAATCTTAATATATCTGTATGGATTCAAGGATTTTATTGATTTATAACATAAAATCATTTATCAGCTGTTTAGCCGAAAATTGGTTGTTATTGACGAAGTTAAATCCTCCCTATAAATAAAGTAAGTAATATAAGTGGTTTCTGTTACCAAAAGTAGAATTCTAAAACAATCATAAAGCATTTACAAAAACAATAAAAGTTAATATTATATTTTAAATATTTCACCATACTAAAAATGTATGTTATTTTAAATATATAGATTATTTTGCTTAAAGTCATGAGAATATAATTTAAAAAATTTTCAATTCTGAGCCGTGCTCTAATGTAATAGAACGAAAAATATTCAATTATGCATGTATAGATATATAAATGTTATATTAATAAGTTAGTAAATATAAAAATTAAAAATGTGCATTGTATTATATCATCAAATTTCAATTTTAATAATGTAACAATTCAAAAAATATTAAACAGTTTTATTGCATTACTTTTATCTAAAAATAGTCGTGTATTATTTACATATATAAATAATCCATTCTATTAAAATTATTGATACTATTAACTTTTACAATAAACCTTATGGATATTGTGGTTACATTTTTAATTATAGTTTACAGGACATAATAATAATAATAACGGTGGTAATTATTTTATGTGCATTTGTTTATACTATAATTGATTAAAATCTGTCAAATTATTGATAAAGTTATGTACTATTTTCTTATAATTGCCCTACAAAACTTATTTTTCTGCAGTATATTTTCTTAAAAAAATAATATACAGGAAGACTTTCATATATGATCTTAATGACCTGAACTAACAGTAAATATTTAAAATTCACATTTTATTTCTATTTTTTTAGCTTTAAAAGTACTTTTTCGCATTGTAATAATTGATAGAAAAAATTCTTAAAAATTTTGTTAATAATTTTATATTTTATTTGCTTGTTATATAGTTAAGTACCATGGAAGTTTACTATTATATTTTAAAGCTTTTATAAAAATTATATTCGTTTTGATTATTACCTTATTTGTTTACACTAATAAGTTTTAATTAAGGAAATGAATATAATGCTTTACGGAATAATCTATAAAATAATCTTCCAAATACAATGACTTACATCTAGCATTAATACATTTTAAAAATGAAAAATTTCGAACGTATTGTTGACAGTATATAATTCGTTTTTAAGTATTTATTGTTGATAAGTACCACGCGTTTCTGTAGTCAAAGTTATTGGTTTGGTTTTGTTTGATAGAACGGAATGGCCCTGGCGTCATCATGTTTATGATATAGTCCAAGTGTCAGGTTTAGTTTTGCATTTTTTATATGATAATCATATAAAAATAAGAAAAAATCATAGGCTGTAGTTTTGAATGTCAATCGAGCAAATCTTTGTGATTCTTACCAAGTTTTGACATTTTTCATGTAAATATAAATATAAATATGTAAACATGCTATTAAATTATTAAAATTTTATTTGTTATATTCAGGTGTTAACATATGTTAGCCATTTATTACACCACATCAATAAAAAATTCAACGAATGATAAAAACAATATTGATAGAATTTAGTTTGAGTTTGAAAAACAAATATTAAAATGAACATATTACTCTATTTTATTACTGCAAAATAAAGTAATTGTGTTAAACTTCAATAAATGGAGCCTTACTCCTGGTATTGGTAAGTCTTATTTGTTATTTTTTGTTACTTTTCATTATTATTAGACGATTGTTTTAATAGACTATAATTGTTAATAGATACGTCTTTAGAAAGATGGAAGAAACAATGAATCAAATGTCAATGCTGTGTATTAAGTCAGATAATCATTCTGGTGACAAAGATTTAAATCATTCTAATATTGTAACATCTGTAAATAAAAATTTGTTGAATAACAGTAATCGACATTCCTTTAATTGTATAAAAATTTCAACAACGAAAAAAGCCAAAAGAATACGATTTTTTAGAAATGGTGATAAATTTTATAACGGAGTTGTTGTTGCAGTTACCCCTGAAAGATATAGGAGTTTTGATAGTCTTATTTCTGATTTGACAAGAGCATTAATTTCTAATGTTACTTTACCAAATGGTGTACGAATTATATATACTATGGATGGAAAAAAAGTTCAAGATATAAGTGATTTAGAAGACGGTAAAAGTTATGTTGTATCAGGTCAAGGTGAAGTTTTTAAGAAAGTAGATTATTCTTCTTCGACTGTAAAAAGAGGAAGCTCTATGTCTGGATTACCATCATCACCGGCAATTAATGTAAGACAAATTACTAGTAGTCCTTTATGTATTAAAGCAAAAATTATAACTTTAATACGAAATGGAATAAAACCAAGAAAGATTGTAAGGCTTTTATTAAATAAAAGAAACTCTCCAAGTATCGAGCATGTATTAGAAGCAATAACGGAAGTTATAAAATTAGATTCAGGTGCAGCTAGAAAAGTTTATGCGTTATCTGGTAATCAAATAACACTGTTAGAGCAATTTTTTGGCAATGAAGACATTTTTATAATTTACGGTCCTGAAAAACCAAATCATGAAGATTTTGAACTTGATCTTGAAGAATCAAAATGTGTTCAAGGGTTTCGTAGAGGTCAATGTATTAAAAAGCACAATGGACCAATGCCAAAAATGCCAGCTCGTAAGATAGATAAAAGATTATCATATACATTGCAAGTTAGAACACCAAGTCCATCAGCACTAAATTTTCCTAATTCCCTAAAGTTGCATTATAATATTGGACATGTTATTGGAGATGGAAACTTTGCTGTAGTTAGACAATGTACTCACAAGTTAGTATTTTTAACAATCAATTTTTTAACTTTTACTTCAAACGATATATTGAATTAAAGTTACTAGTATTATATTAAGAGAAAAATAAATTGAATTAAACCTTTAAATTCGTATAAATTTAATTTATGATTGCCATATAATTTTATTATTGGGTTTTGTAACATTAAAATAGAAATCCCTAAAATATTTGAAAATATAATGAAATTTTATTTCATATATGATAAATTTATTTTATTTTAGATACCGATAGTGATTATTACTAATAATTTTAATGATTTTTAAGCTTTATTTTTTATTTAAAATGATGTGCATATATAAATACTTTTATAATTTTAGTAAATATGTACATAATTTATATTAATATATAAAAGTTTGTATAATAATCTGTAATAATATAATACCTATAAAATTTATTTAAATAAATAAAATATTTTATAAGATTTATTAGTTAACAACCTACATTAAAGATATTAAGTATACAAAATCATACAATACAAGAAATTATATAAATATATATAACATTTTTATAAGTAATTTAATACACCAACATGTTTTCTAATGATTCAGTGTCAATTATTAGAATTAAATAAAAAAATTTACAGCAATCTTAAGAAATTCGTAATTAAAGTATTATTGGATCAAATTGAAAAATAGCATAAAAAATAATACTTTGAGTATTATGCAAATAATATTTGAGTAAATTTAATTAGTAAAACAAAGAATTAAGAATAACATAAAGTTATTTTGTGACAATACGTTACAAGGCGTAAGATTTTGCTACTACCACGACAATTAATTTATTATATTGTATGTTATAATTTACGCTTTGTACTGTATTTTTAATTTGCCAACTAAAACAGTTTACTATAAAACTTGTCTTCGTTACTATTACTGTAAATATTATGTCAGCCAATTCTGTAAATTTAACTTGAATTAATATAATTGTATATAATTGAAGTTGCTAGATGTATATATATATATATATATATTATAATTTTTCTATATTTGGTAATGACAGTTAAAATTAGTCATTTATAAACATTTAACAGAATAAAAAATTCTTGTGTTTGAATATCTACGCAAATGCTTTTTTATCATCTATTCATATACTAAGATAATTCATTATTTTAGAAAGTGTTATAAAACATTATTTTTTAATTTCAATTTAAAAATGAAAATTTAGGCACGTATTAATATTCTGATTATACAATAGATATAATGAGGATAATGTCAAACGTGTTATGAACAAGATCTGTTAGGTACATCGATAAAGATGCTATAAACTAATGTCAAAAATACATTTTTATTAAATATTATTTTGGACCAGATTAATAAATTCTATAATTTATTGATTTATGATTTTTAAAATTTTGTATAATAACTTTATTTAATATGTAAAATAGAAAGCTTATTTATTTTGATATTTTTTATACTTTATTAAAAAATTCTAGAAAACAAATATGAACATATACAAATGTATTGTTTTTGGTATAAGCTTTTAATATATAAAGTTTAACATCTTTTTAATAGGGATTTAAAATACACCCCTTAATACATTGATGGTAAATTTACCTACAACTAAATGTAATAAAAAAATTACATTTTATAGTTATATTAGCTTGAATTTGAAATATGTAAAAATTAACTTGTTTTAAATGGATTTTTTTTAATATAATTCGTTGCTTGTCAAATAATAAGAGTTTATTTCATATTTAAGAGTTACTGGAATTTGCTATGCTTTAAAAATTATTGATAAATATAAATGCCAAGGAAAAGAGGCTATGCTGGCACGAGAAGTAGCAATTTTACGTCAAGTTTGTCATCCAAATATAATTAGTTTAATAGAAGAGCAAGAAACTAATGATCATCTATTTCTAATAATGGAACTAATGAAGGTATACAATATTTCTATATATATTTATGATTTCAATATTTTTAATGTTTTATAAATTATCTAAATTAAATACTACAATTTTCTGTATAATGTGTTTGTAATAAGTTGTTACAGTTGAAATTCATTATATGTACAAGAATGATTATGTAACTTTGGACATTTTTCTAGGTAGCCCCCAAATTGAGATTAAGTATTTATGTTAAAATAGATTTTATCTATATATGCGATTTTAGTCGAATTTATTAAGTTATTAATTTGGCACTGATTGTTTCAAAAATTAAAGAATTAAAAAATTTATGATTGTAGATTTTTTTTCATATCGTGTAAGATATGTTTCATTATATTTTGCAAGTCTAATTTATTTAGGAGTTTTTTTATATAAATTGTATTACTTTATGTTTAAGATTAGTAAATATTATAATAGTTCAAATTCAATTCCAATAAATTCCGAAGATATTGACTTTTAATTTTATTTGAAATTTCATAAAAAGTTTAAAACTGTTAAAGAACAGAATATTTATTTGTGTGAATTATACATTAAAATTTTTTAAATATTGATTTTATTATTTTATATACCTACATTTATTGTACGATTGGGTATTTTTTTATACCTTGTAAGAAATATAAAATATCATTATAAATTCTTTATCTTTTATCTAGCTTATTGTAAGAAACTTCAGGTTTTCCTTGGCTTTGCGCAAGAATATCAAAAACAATTTTATAATATGTACGTAGTCATGGAAGTATTAAATCCTCTAAATAAATTTAGAAGAACGCTATAATTTGTTTTATTATTGTACTATAATATTAATTTAATATCATATTTTTAATTGTAATTTTCAACCAAATATTCAGTGGAATAGAAATTATTATGTGTAATATATAAATTAATTGAATTTACATAAAACGAAATAAATTTTTACTATATTATACTAATACTATATCAAACATTTGTATATTTCATTAATAATATAATAATATAATTAATAATAAAATTAAAAATAATAATATAATATACATTCAAAATTTAAATAAATTGAAATTTTTTTCATAATTTTACATTTATTTATTAATATAAACTGACTATATTTCCAAATCAATTCTATTCTATTTACTATAATAAAATCATTAATTGAAAATTAATGATTTTGGTATTCCTACAATAACAATTTTGGTCAATTATCTAATTAATTAATTTTTATATTTATTCATAATAATTTAATCTATAATCTTTCTGGAAACTTAAAATTATAGATATTTGTTTTAGTAGGAATATTATATGGTCTTGAAACTAGTAAATTTTATCAATTACGTTTAGTTCCTTCGAGGTTAATTATAGATTTTTATATAATAATATACAAATATAAATGTATATTAATAATATTATCAATATTTCATAGCAAATAATCCTGAATAGTGGTAATATTAATATTAATAGTAAATTAATATTAATATTAATTATTTATTTTACTTACTATTAATATTAATAGTAACATTCCTATTTTAGTATAGAAATAATGTTTGAGTTGTTTTTTTACTACATGTATAAGTATATCTATCTTTAAAGATTTACATGTTTTATAAGTTGTTATGAATAAATGTTCCTTCAAAAGTTAGTTAAATCAGAAATTTAAATGGATGTAATAAACTTATGAGTATGCATGAGTTAGAGTTTAAGCTGAATAACAATATAAAGGACCTAGGAACTATTTAAGCATTTCTGATTTACATATTGATGATATTAATATTTATTTATTAAATTAATAAAACTTTTAGACAACATTTAATATTTCTATTAAGAAAAAAGAATTATTAAATGATATAAGATAAAAATCAGCTAAAGCATATGTAGGAACTTTTATATATTATCACTATGAAATCGTCTTACAAAGCAAGCAAATTAAAGGAGTGGACTTTTGTTTATGAATGAATAAATATGAGAAAGTTTTTAAACCATCGCATTAAGTCTAAATTATTCTTTTAAAAAATATTTATAACATTATTTTCAAGTATGTTTACATGTCTAATAAATAAAGCTGAATATATGAAAATATTTGAAACTAGTTTGTCAAATTTTAAATACAATATATTTTGCTAATGCTAATTTTTACACAGAAAATTAAAAATTTATATTTATAATTATAGAGGATTAGAAAAGACGATTGTCAAAAAACTTCAATAGTTTTACTGTATAGGTTAGCCTACAAAATAAAAGCTATTTTCAATTCATCTTAATAAATAACATCGTTAGTAATAGAATTTATTAATTCTATGGTAAGAGACATTACAGAATTTTGCAGAAACTTTGTAAATATATAGATATAATTAAACGAAATTAAATTAAATATATATATATATATATATATATATATATTAAATGTATATTAAGAATAATTATTATATATAATGTATATATCATACAATTTCCAGTTGATTGAATTAAAGAAAAAATTAAATGATGTGTTGAATATATTTTTTTTTATAGACATTTGTAAAGATATTTATTTATTTTCGATTTTATGATAAATAATTTTTTTAATTATTCAAATGGTTATATTTTTCTATTAATAAAGAGATATTTAAGTTTGTTTAATCAAGAACAATTGTATTTCAGCGATTATTGAGATTAATTTGACTAAAATAATCAATCGCTTATAAATCGGATCGAAAACTTAAATGTCCGTTTTCATTTTTAGAATTTTCTTCTGGCCCCGTTTGATTTTTAGAAAATCTTTAATATAGTCATATCCAGTTATAAATATATAACTTAGGAAGGTGTTTACATTTTATAAGAATATGTTAATTAAATTTTTTATACCATTATTGAAAATAACTTTATTGAAAACTTATGAATTTTATTAAATTGGAAGAAATTAAAGTTTTTCGAAGTGAACATTATAAAAATGGAAGTATTTAAGTTCGAATATAAAGATTTTCATTTTCATTTACAATCTATGACAACTATTTTCTGTAGTTTAATCATGTTTAATTGATATTGTATGTATTGTAATCAAAATATTTAAAAGATTTTATATAATTAGTACATCATATGGTTTATGAATTATTTTATAATTTCCATATTTTAATACAGGGTGGAGATTTGTTCGATGCAATAGCTACAGCAACAAAATTTTCGGAAGCTGATGCAAGTACAATGATAAGTCATTTGTGTTATGCTCTTGCATATTTGCATTCTCATCAAATAGTTCATAGAGATGTTAAGCCTGAAAATTTATTAGTTCAAATTAATGGTCATCGAATACATTGTCTTAAACTTGCTGATTTTGGACTTGCTCAATTTGTACAAGAACCATTGTATACTATTTGCGGCACTCCCACTTACGTGGCTCCAGAAATACTTGCTGGAGTAGGATATGGGTTAAAGGTATTGCATAATACATTGGTACATTTAATTAATATCTGTATGAAATTTATTAATATTAAAGGTGTTGTACATGTTTTTTATTTTTCCAAATGAATAACGATATGAATTTATTAAAATATTAATTTTTTATACAGTTTAGTATATTATTACTGGTGAGCAATACTAATATATTGTTCCAATATAAAGGTACAAATTTTGTAAATTCCTTATAATCCGAATGTAAATATAAATTCAGAAAAAATTCCCATTTTCCTTGAAATTCGACGATTATTAATACCTGCTAGTTTTTTATATTTAATCATAAATCAAGTTCTAAACAATTTTTGAGGGTTTTAAATCAAGTATCAAAAATTTTAATAAAAATATATTGAAATAGATACTTTTATCGACTATATCCACGTCGACATTCATCAGATTGAATATAAGAAAAACTAAAACCATGAAGTATCAAGAATAAAATATTTAAAAATATAGAAAATAAAATATTTATAAAGATCGTTGAATTAAAAGGATTATCTATAATAGTCATGACAGTTTGGAATATATATTATCCACAATTTTTCTATAAAATCATTTAAATTCATAATACATTATTATTCTGAAAAACACAATCAGTCTAATATAAATATATATTTAAATAATTAGTAGGTGCTAACATACTGATAAATTCAAAAAACTCAAAAAAATAAAGTTGGTGAATGTGTTAAAAACGATAATTTATATTACTCTAAAAAAAGAGTAATAATATTCTTCTAAATAGGTAGAAGGAAGAATTCAAAACTAAGTAACATAAATTTAGTACTAATCGAATGATATTAATAACAATTTGAAGTTTAGAATGTGGTAATATTTGTAGAAAAGATAAGTAAAACAGCAGAAGAGAAAAAATTATATAAACTCAAATATGGAATTATATGCTAGAATTTAGTAATCCGTAGTGATAACAGATTAATTATAAGTTAAATCATAACAGTTTGAGAGTTACGTTATTGCGAGTATCTAATTAAATAGGTAAAAGGATACAAGTAAACAAATCTAATAATAAAATGTAAAATTAGTGAGTTTTTATATACTGAATATCAAATTATGAAAATATTGCAAATAATTAATGTAATTCTAAAATAAAAGCTAAATATGTTGAAACATTGAAAAAACAAATCTTTACATTTAATAATTAATTTGAGTCAGTCAATAGTCAATTAATAACATATCAGAAATTATGAATTTAATGAAAAATATACACTGGCATGTGCCTCTAAACATATTAATACGTATATGAAATTTATACTTGTGAACAAAACTATGATATGTCAAAATATATTCAATAGGCAATGTACTATTTTTAGCCTTTAATGATTATGTTGATAATAAATCTGGAACTTTGGTATAATTGTATCTATCTATTGAATGAACAAAGCACATAATGTTGTCAAAAGATTGTAAAATAGTGGTTCATATCACGGATTCAAGAAAATTACGAAAGAATCGAGTATAAAATCATAAATAAGTAACATAAATGAAAGAATAAAATAATAAAAATAGCAATAAAGAGAATGTAAAGGTCAATATACATATATATTTGAATACATAAAACCGCATTGGGAAATGTGCATAACTTTTTTTTATTAATCAATAGCCTAATTATGTACGTATGGCAAATTAATTTTTATTATACAAAAACCGATATTTGTATAATATGTTTAATATTTAAGTATCCATTCCAATAAATTTTTATTTGAAGTTAAGAAGAATAATAATATTCATTCAAGTATAAATTATTTTTTAAATATATTTTTTTTTTCAGATTGATGTTTGGGCCGCTGGAGTTATTTTATATATTCTTTTGTGTGGTTTTCCACCTTTTATATCTACCGAAAATTTACAAGAAAAATTATTTGAACGAATTCTTACTGGGCAATACGAATTTACTTCTCCATATTGGAATAATATTTCACATTCAGCCAAAGAACTTATTTCAAACATGCTACAAGCGCAACCGGAATTACGTTTTAGTGCAGAGGATGTTTTAGATCATCCTTGGATATTGGTAAAATAAATTTTTAATAACATAAGTTCTAATTCTCTAACTTGTATATACATATTTAACTAAAAAATCAGTTAATTATATCGTTGATTTTTAAATAATTATGTATTGAAAAAGTATCAACAATATCAGTTATTTATAATCAGGGAATGTTTATATTTATATGTACAATTTTATTTAGAATTTTTTTTAATAAATATTAATGGTATATAAGATCTTATATATAAGGTTATAAAGATACGAGCACTGAGTATAATCATATATTATCATCATATAATCATAAAATAATATTCCTGTATGTAAAAAGTTTATAAATAACCCCTTCTCTTTTCCTAATATTATTTTTAATGTATAGAATTCATTTTAATCATTTAAACACGAAAGATCAATAAATGACATGTCACTAATTTGCGTTATTTTTCTTTTAGTTGTGTAATTATAAAATAAGTGTACTTTATCATTTATATATTTTCAGGAAGCAAATCAACAGTTAGAATATGAAAATTCATTGAATCATCAAATTAACATTGGAATAAGCAGTATAAGTCGTTAACACAGTGCAATAGCTTTCTTTGAAAGCTTCAAACTAAATAAATTGTACAAAATCTGTAATTTTAATCTAAATAATTTTGAATTTATTTAAAAGACTGGGAGAGTTTTAATTATTTTTAAAATGTTTTAAAAATCTTATTTTAATGACCAAATATTCTTTGTAAATAGGCCAAAATTATAACATTGTGCAATGTATGTAAAATAAATATTCTAAAAGACAGAAAAATTTTTCGTGATATTTATTTGTATAAAATTATCATTTAATACATTGTTTATAATATTACACATATTATATATACAATTTAATATTTATATTTAAAAATAAATGTGTTATTAATTTGATTCTTAAAATTCTGATTATATATTTTATTTATTTTTAGAAAATTGTAATTTTTGTCAGGTACATTGTTATCTGCCTTTTAATAATAATATAATTTATATTCAACGATAACATAAATTATACAACTATTAAAAAATAAAGAAATTTTACTTTATTAAATTTGTCTACGTTCGTTTTATTTGGTCTAAGTTTAATAATCAATTAAATAAATGAAAATGTTATATCGTATGTAGTCATGATATAATAAATACCTAGATCTTATCTTAAGACGATTTATTTTAATCGCATTTTTTTAAACATTATTATACTTATATAGACGATATCTTATGGAAATACAAACTATTATTTTATAGTAATTCTTAACTAATTTCTTTAAATAAATTATTATCGTATATAAAATAAATAGAACTATAATCAATATAACAAAAATAACATAATCCAAGAAATTAATACATATTTCAAATATTGTTTTAGCTAGGGATAAGTTTGATAAAATGTTAGCTAATAAAAAAAATAATTTCAGTTTTTTTCATGAAATTTTCATTTTGTGTAAAATATATTCTGTTACAATACGATGATTTTTTGACATATAAAACTAAAATGTTTAAATAATTATATTGACTTCAAATAAAATTCAATTAAAAATAACAAAAATTGAATATATATTGAAATGAATTACACAAATTATACATATAAAAAAGTTTACAAGAACTGTAATGTAAAATCAATCACTTGTAGAAATAAATCACAGCCACATTTACAATATGCTATCGTTTCCTGATTCTATTTTTGCAATATTACTAAATATAAAGAAAAATACTATTCGATATATATTTGTCTAAATAAAGCAAAAAATACTATAACGTTAATATTGAAAATATATATTTGGTGCCTACTTAGTATAGAGTAAAACTTGATATTTATCAACAATAATTTACTACCGAATTATAAAAATATAAAATAAGTGTACTTATAGGTAAGGAATTTTTGCATTTACTTTTATTATGTAAAGTTAATGTGCAATTCATTTTTAATTTGTTTTTTTTTCATTCCACTGTAATAAATAAATTATTAATGATCTAAAAGGTAAGTGCTAAGAATAATATATCAACTAAACTTTTTTAATTTAACTAGTTAATCTAAGCCTTTCTTTATAAAAGTGAAAAATAGTTTCCTGTTATATCGATTAATTTAAAAAAAATTAAAATATACAAAATACTAACCAACGTAAGTTAATATTATTTTGCTTTATGTAGTATAGGTTGAAGTGTGCTCACTATTAAACTAGTTATAAAAATATGGAAATTAAGACATTTATTAAAAAAAAATCTAAAAAGAATAAAAATTTAGCAATGTTAATCTAAATATTTGGGTATCAATTTGACCCATTTCACTTTTCTCATTACCATACAAAAAGAAGCCATTTCGCTATTGTTGAAGCAACATTGTTTCGTAATTCAGGCAATACATCATACTTATTTTTTTTTATTATTCGTGATAAGTACTGTTTCAACATAATTAAAACATCAGAGGTTAAAACACAAGTTAATACTTTTATTCAAAAAGAAAGTTCAGAAATTTAAATTTGATATCCTTCACCAAAATCGCAATGATTTTTTATTTACGGTTGAAACCATTAACTTTTTCTCAGAATTAAAATTTTGTCTTATATTGTCATTGATTGATGGCTTCAATAATCGCTATTTGGTAAATTTGTAATACATCTAAACCATAAAGTGAATATCATTATTTGTGTAAGTTAAATGTTCTGTAGCTATGCAAGAAAGTCAGTGATATTGTTTTACATTATATTAAAAAAAAGTATCTTAACAATAAATATTTTTATATCATAAGGTCTAATTATTTTATATAACTTGACAATGAAATTTAATGACTTTTTTATTAATATATATAAATTAATATTAAATACTATTCAGTTTTATTCATTTGATTAAATTTACACAATTATTAAAATAAAAATATTTCTTCTATGAAGTATCATTCAAATTTTATTTCATTCATTAATATACTTAGTAATTTATTTTAAATTTAAAATTTTTAATGATACAGATGTCTATTATTCCAAATAATAACGAGCAGTATTTTGAGAAGTAATAATCTTTATCGAAATTAAAAATTTTTAATGATTCTAAAATATTTCATTAATGCATTTTATATATTTTAAAAATACTTTAAATAAATATAAAATATTTGTTTAAACCTAAAATAAGTATTTATTTTCTAAAGAATAAGAACATTATTTTATTAATCATATAATTATTAAAACCAACAAAGTATACAAACATTTTTTATTTCAAAACAAAAGGACGAAATTATGAAATATAACAATTATTTTTATTTACATAAATTAATGATATGTCATAAAGAAAGATTTTTAGGCCTTAATTTTGAATTTAATTTTCTAAAAAAGATACAAACTGTGTTAATTTATATAATTGTTCTTCAGTTATTGCTTCTACAGTAGACGACGTCTGTTGTTTATAAATTTTATGTGGCTTTATTATTGTTCCAACAACATGCCAACCTTTTTCTATGGCTATTTTTCGAGATTCTTCTGGCGATAGTCCAATCATTTTTGCAAGTGTAGTAATATCAAGGGATGAATAAGCTTCACTAATAAGAATAATAGCACGTTCTCGAATTCGCTCTGAAAGCATATACACTTTTTATTACAGCAATATTGATAAATACATTAAGGAAATAAACTTTTTACAGATCGAGTAAAATTTTCATCGTTTAATTGAAGCATTTTATTGATTAAAAATATAGAATTTATTATTTACCTCTTAAAACTGAATCATTAATGAGAAAATAAATATAAAAATAATTTCATGTATTTTTTTAGCTTTCAATTCGTAATTTGGTAAAAAAATAAATATTAAAATTATTTTACTCGTTTCATATATTATACATTTACCGGTTATCCCATGAACGATGCTTAGTTATTTGTTAATACATCATTTAATATTATTGCTCATAATTATGCATATTATTAATCTTCCTTATGTGAACTGTTATTTTTGCAGAATTATCTTAGATGCATTTGACATTATTCAAATTTATTTAAATTGCATAATTGTGTGAAAATCTTTTTAATTTATTTCAAAATTTACTTTCATTAATTATTTATCCGTTTTCATCGATTGAATTACATCGTAGCTTGATTTTTATAAATTCCTATTCTTTTTTCGGATTTTAGGATAACATTAAAATTATAGATCGCATAATAGTTTTTATTGTAACAGGATAAATTTGTTTGGTCATAAGAATCTGTTTATTTGTTAACTGTATAATTACTGTTGCAATTCTCAAATTCATCTTCGAATTTATAGAACTGAATTAATAGATTACAAGTATAAAAGAATTAATTTTCATATGCATGTAGTAGTTTCAGTTCTTAATTATTAGCTTTTTTGTTACATTTATATTCTTATTAGAATATATAGATTCATCGTTTTTGCTAAGAATTTATTCTTGTGTTAACGATTTAAGATATTGTAGATGGCCTTTTTAACCCTGATAAGAATTATTTGTTTTTATATAAGCGGTCATAGCATTTTGTCTTATTTAGAGTATACAAGTTTTTAAATTATCACATTCTTCATATTTTTCAATGTAATAATTAAAATTTTCTTTAGAATTTTCTCCTTTTCAATTATGGCACATTTCGATGTTATGGTTATCTTTTACAAATTGTTTACTTATATATATTACAAAAAAGTCAGTCTCGTTACATAAAATATGGCGATATAAAATAGTTTAAAATAATAACATAAATATCTTTTTAATATACAAATTTATCTTTGTTTCAGTTTATCTCAGATTTTTTATTTAATTTGTAAATTAATCTATTTCTGAATTCTTTAATTCAAATAATTTGTAATATGATAGTACTTAAAATATTTTGAATATTAGTTTTGCATAAATTACTATAGAACAATTTATGATATAACTTCAAGCTCTGATATTATTTTGCTATTTTTAAAATAAATTCATACCTCTAGTTTCTTAATCAATTTTTCTCATTCTCTGCTTTAGACAAATGTTTTGATACATTAAGTCAGCACTTCAGTACTCAATAATTTAAGCCACAATACATGTACTAGTTCATAAACTTAAATATTTATATTTGGTATGTATGTACAACAATTATCATCCTGAAGAAAATGAAGTATTAAATCATAATTTTATATAAATTTATATAAGTTTATATTTCCAGCATTCATCAATGTACTAGAATATTAGAGATAAAACATAATTATATTAAGTTTGTTAATATGAAGATATATTTAAATAATAATGATCACCCTTATGGTGATAATGTGGTGGAATAAATAAGGTGGAAAATAATACTGTTTTTATCACGAAAATCATAATCTGGTTTTCGTTCTAATAACGAATAATCTGAACGGCATATACCAATCATGATGACTGTCATTGGTTCTTCTTTTTTTAAAACAGAGTTAACAGGTTCATTCAAATTAATTAAAAAAAATCAATTTTAAAGTATATTAATTCATAAAGTTATAACCACAAAAATCCCGTACGTAATTTAAGTACCATAGAAGAAAAAATACACTAAAACAAGATTGTTATACCAAATTAATATATTTGGTATTTATTTTTTATACTAAACTAAATAATGAAATTGAATAATATTGAAGAATTGAAATAATAAATTTGGAGTTCTCCATTGCATGGCAGAGCTTTTCTCTAAAATTTAGTAGAAGCTTCTACATTTAAAACATAATATATTTTAATATAAGATTTAAATTTTTGTAATTGTAAATGATTATATCGTTATTGTTTTCAATTTATCAATTGAAAATGATGCCAGATAAACAAGATTTTATTCTATTATTTGGCAGCGCAATGTTTTTTTCGTGTTAATTTTTTTATTACAAAATGAATAGCGTGCACTATTAAATGGAATGCACTAACATTCATTTAGGAATGTTAATACAATTAATATAATATATCTCATCAAAAATACTAATAAATTTATCTTTTATTTATGAAAAAATTAGAATAAAATAATTAAAATGATTTAAGTTATCCCCTTAAATATAAAATAATTTATACATCTATAAGTATAATTAATGCATCTTATTTTTTTACTAATATTTATATTATTCCATATATCTAGTATCATTGTTCAGGGGAAAAAAAATTTACCTTTTAATGCATTCATTATGTCTGCTACATTCTTATTCCATTCAACATTTAAAGCAATATGAACTGCAGGCCAATCACGTTGCCACATTTTTTGTGCTACAGTCCAAATACTTCTTACATCAGAACAACTATTTTTTATATTTATTGGAATTCTTTTCCATAAATATTTAGCGTAACATCTACAATCATTAAAAACTGTTTAAATTCAATTTTAGTTCCACTTGCGCAATGAATATATTTTTCACAATGTCGGTTTAATTACTTTTTTAATATAAAAGTAACTTAAAAAATTACATCTTTTACATATTCAAAAATGACACAAATTTAAAAAATTTGTTTAAGTATATAAATTTCAAATCGAAATATAACATGAGATTTATATTCTTTTCAGTAAAACTTTTATTTTTAATTTTGAAATGATCTATTGACTATTGTTTTAGCAATGTTTTTAAAATATAGTGAAACATGAATAAATTTGATTAATTATTCACAAATTTATAAGTAGTTTTATAAAAATTTTAATAAAAATATTACTTTATACATTACATTTTAATTTAAAATTTTTTAGTTAAAGCAGATAATTCAATATAGATCTTATTTTTTAAAGAATGTTCAGAAGTAAATATGTGAGTTTATTAGCACTTACATTATTGTTATTAAAATCATAAATTAAATATAAAGATAAATGGGCTAATTAATAATAAAAAATGCTATTTTAATTTTGGTTAAATTTGCATGTTATATTGCATTAATAACTCTGCTTTTTAATAGTCTTTTAAATGAGTTGAATTTTTTAATTTTTAAACCATTTAATATATTATTTTTCTTCGACAATATAATTTATATTTTTTAATTAAAAAATTAATTAACAGATTGATATTTAAAATTAATAAAATAAAAATTTAAAATTAATATAATTAAAATAAATGTATTGTACATAGATTTGGCTTATTAAATTTTTGTTTAATTCTCAAAATACCTTAAATAACTCTCAAAATTACAGCAATAATTAGATAAAAAAATATTGAAAAAAGAAATATGATTTTTATAATATACATATTATACTGTACATTCAAATACATATTTATTTCGTATCATATTTATAAAAACTTATTAATTATTATTCCTCCAATTTCTTTATTTATATAATTTTCTTTGTGCAAAACTTTATTTTGAAGGAGTAATTTAAGATCTTTCTTTTTAAATTGACACTTTTATTAATAGAAATTTGGATACACTTACAATTCATTTTGAAATAGATATATAGCAAGTAATTGGGAGTACATCTGAGAATGGGGCAGTCCATCTGCAGTCTGTGAAAAAAGTATAATTTTAGACACTTTGTTAATCATTGTTTGAAGATACATATGATATTTATTTTAATACTGTTATTTATTTATTTAAAATGTATTTTAATGTAATATAATGTAAATTATAATGTACAACAATGAAGATTATAAAACAAAACATCATTAAATAAACATATTTGTAATAACTGAAGTTTTTTTTATAAATATGCTAAATCATACATCTTGTTAGAAATATTTTGTATTAAATAAAATATTGAATATTTATATTAGTAATTTTCATAACTAAAGAATATTTAAACATTTAAACTATAATTTAATTCTCATACAACTATAATAAACTAACATAGTTGATAAAGTAATTATGAGTTGCTACTTTTCAGCAGTTTAGATAATTTAGGAAATAGCTATCTAAATCATATATTCTCAAGAAATGTGTATGATCATAAGTATTTTAAACCATCTTAATAGTCTTCAATTTATTAGTGAATTAAGTAATTTAAGGTGCTAAATCAAAACATGTTTCAAATTTAAATTTTATGTACAAAGCCTTTCTAATATTTTAATTATTTTTAGTCAAGTCAGTTACATAATTTTGATCAGTTTTCATCTATTTGCAATATCCACTTCAGTTACAATATTATAATATACTTTCAATATATTTTTTATTTTTAATAAGTTTATCTATATAGGAACATTATATTAATAAATTCTTACACAGAAATTTGTAATAACTTTTAAACGATAAAAACATAATATAAAAAGAGGTTTCAATATATAATTTTAATATAAAACAAATTAATTGAAGCAAGTCATTACTTTGATGGTGAGTCAAGACAGATTAATTTTTATGATCATAAAGTTTGTAGATTTTCACATAAAACTGAATTTATATTAGTCAATAGAAAATAAGCAAGTTTAAGAAAAATTGTATTATTCTTCAGAGAATAAGGTTTTCTACATGACTTAATAAAAGCAAATTATATTTTAAAGTAATATCTAAAATAATTATTGTACTATTCAATTACAAAATGATTACAACACTCTAATTTATAAATAATTAAGTTTTAAATATATATGGCATTTATATAAAATAATAATAAAGCATAAAATGATAAGAATGAATCTTTTAATATCTGGTGGTGTAAGATAGTAACAGATGTCATAAAAGAAATAAAAGACAACACTATCAGATTGAAATTCACACTGTAAATATTTTTAATTATATAAACATTGTATACACATATTTTTAATCTAAATGATTATATCGTAGTATGATATAATTATATTTAATTAACAGGAACATATACTGAGTTAATTTTTTCTATTAATAATTTACTTTGTTTTGAAAAGAAAATTTATTACACGAAGAGCACTTTGAATACTTCAGCTTTAAATGATAAACATAAATCTTACGTCATAACAAATAATAATGCAAATAAGAGTTATGTAATATATATTTAATATATAGTAGTTCAATAGCATTTAATTTAGATTTTTAATAAAACATTTCTTTTTTGTACAATTATATTTTTCATAAGTTTTATATAATATTTTTAGTACAAATATTTCAACAGTGTCGTAAGTATTAAGATTATTAGGAATTGCTTTAATATACATAAGTTATAATACAAATCATTACATGTTGATATATTAAATAATTTTGAATCATGTATGATAAATAATGAATTTTTATAAATCCATAATTATAAGTATATTTATATTAAAATAATACATTTAAATTTATTTATTGAGAATTATAATTATAACTTTTAAAAGTATTTGTTAATAATGGAACATTAGGTTTTTATATTACAATCTTTTACAATCTATATTATATTATATTATTACCTAAATAATATCTATCTATATTGTTATATTTACAATTTAATTATATAATTATTAAAATAATTTTTTAAATATAAAATTTTTATTGCTATAACAGATTTTATTTATAAATACATATTTAATTCTAAAATAAAAATTCAAACTGCATAATCTCAATACATGACATAAACAGGGACTATATCAAAATATATTATTCAATAAAAAATCATGATTTGAACAATAATCGAATAAAATTTATGAAAAAGTTAACACCATGAATTTCTAAAATTTTAATATTCTTTACATATGTTAATATAATATAAAATTTCAATATATTTTTAATTATAGGAAAATTGATAAACACAAAGATTATAAATTTGATTTTATTTTTAAATACTTTTTATACGATTTCTTAACTAAAAATGTTTTGTTTTTTTTTTTTTTTTTTTTTTTTAAACAGTAACAATGAAATATACATATATTATTAATACAGTTCAAATATAAATATTATAATTCTGCTTTATTATTAAAAATATAAAGTTATATTCTAAATGAAATTTTATTTTCAAAACATATCGTCCTAATGCTAAGTGACGTTAAAAGAAAACCTAACCAAAATAGTATTATTTTCATATCCAGCATATTATTTATAGGGTATATAGAATAAAAATTATAAATATATAAAATCCAATTAAATTAAAAACTCCAAACTTACTTCTAATTCTCCTTTTTCTAAATCACTTAAAAATTTGTCGATATCTTTTATCATATTAATACAAATTTAAATATATATCTAAATTGAAAAAGAATCTAATTGCAATATTTTTCTATTTATACATTAAAATATCTAATTAATAAATAAATTGAAAGTTGACATCTATTTTGATTAAATGTAAACATTTATTGAAAGAAAACGAAAAAGTAATCGGCGATATGTTTAGTAAAGAAAAACCAATCAGAAGTGTCACTATAGATATACGGTGATTAATTTGGCTCATGCGTGTTGAAATTAAAATCCAGCTGGATCTATGGCTACGAAATATTAGGCAATCATTGAAAATATACGATTAGAAAAAAAGCTCTCTTAACTTCAAATTACTTTTCTAGATTTTATGATTAATTTTAATGTTTACTTTAAATAAATGTAATAAATAATATAATTTTGTTAATTTTATATCATTTAAAAAATGATTTATAAGATAGAAAAATTAAGTTTTTTTAGTAATTTATATATATATATATATATATATGACATTGTATAAAAGTAAAATAAGTTAGTATTTTTTATACAAAATTCGGTAAATCTATCCATCTGTTTTAAAATTTTAGATTAAAATATTTGAATAAGTCTTCATGTTAGATGATTTATTAGGTATAATTATTTGTAAGATAACTATATTGAAATCCATTTGCATAAGTTTGTCTCTAATCAATGTTTCTATTCTATTTATTTACTTGAAAAAATGCTTGGTTTTTAATAAAAATGGAGTTTTTAAAATATATTTTCGTAGAGTATATTAATTAAGTATTTTATCGATCTATCATAAGAAATCTTTAATAAGAAATATTTTTACCAAAAATATATCATAGTATAACGTTTAAATTAAAAAGAGTTGTGTTTTTATAAAGTAGTAAGTAAAATTAATTATATTACTGAGTTTTGAAAAATGATTAAAATATTTATATATTTTGATAGATTAAATTTATTTTCAAAATTTATGCTAAAATTTTATAAATGAACTAATAACAATTTGAACTATTTATAGGTATTGCATGCTTAAATACAATTACTTTTAATGTTCTGGTATATAGACTATAATTATTGTATATAATTTTGTTAAACACACACCACCAAAAAATGTGGGTAAAATAGTAAATTATTAGTCGATTAATTTTTCAATTTTGTTATGCATTTGCTAAAACAGATATTAAGAAAAATCATTTTTATAATTTTAAAAATATTTGAAAATCAAATTTTATTTGTTATTCTATCAAATATAATCTCTGTAAGAAATATATTTTTTTATAAAAGTAATCTTTAACCAAATTTTTTCTTTCTGCAATAAAGGTCTTTCCTTGTGCTTCCCATAAAATAATTCAAAATTTATATATACTAATAAGGAAAAAAGATTTCACATAAAAGAAAAAAAAATGGAATAAGTAGTGTAGTTTATATTCACAACTAAAATGAAATTTATTTTATATTTAGTCTATAACTAGATCAATAAGAATGTGATCAAATGTGAACTAGATCAAAAAGAAAATGTGGTACTCATTAAAAGAATAATTATTGAATAGATTTATTAACACTAAAATATTATATGAAAAAGGTAACTTAATTAAAGAGTACATGAAATTTTGGGGAAGACACAGAAAGGAGTCAACTTATTTGAAAAGGGTTAGTCGATATTTTTGTTTAAATTAAGGAGTTATGAAACAAATTGTGTCATTAAGAGATTTTGGTACAGGACCTTGATTAGATATACAATGGAAAACAAGTATTTTTGAGAATATCTGGATGTATTACCGTTGTTGGTGAATGAGCTTAAAAAATTTCATAATCGTCATTGAGTATGCTCTGTTTGGAATCACTCTTATCTCTTTCTTTTATCTTATGCTCAGTTAGAACTATGCAATTTTAATAATAAATTTCAATTGGTGAAAATAAAAGTTTTGACAGTTTTGAATAATATTAATAATGAAATTTATATTAAGAAGATTTTAATATATTTTTAATCATATATAATGAAATTTCACTGTTTTATTGTCCGTTTTGGACTTAGAAAATTACAATTAATGTTGAAAAAACTATCAGTTTTCGCGACAATAGTTTCAAATATAAAAATTGAAGAAATTAAAGAAATAAAAATTATTCGGACAATTTTTTGATATTTATATTATTTTCGAATAAAGTTCTTTGTCATAATATCCCTTAATTTATTGTAAATTCAAATAATTCTGAAAATTATATATTAGTGGTATAAGATTAAATTTTTTTATATTCACTATATTTTAAGTACTAAATTTGTGAATTTATTTTACACAGAAAATTGTCATTGTTATATTTTATCTTTGTTTTTAACGAATGATGTCATTTATTTATTTTATATTTGTTTATAAGTGCTTACAAATTCTTCATTTTTAATATAACATCTTATTACATTGATAAAATTATATTATTTTGATAAGTAATATTAATTTTTAAACAAATTTTATAAATTTTACACAATTTCAAGTTTATTAAAAACCAATTAAAAATACAAATATATTATTGCTATTTTTAATATACTGTGTCACTATATTGCAATAATGAATGAATTATTTATTTGAATAGTTTTCCTAAATTATAATAAAATAGTTTTCGTTTAGTTTTAGTTATGATATATGTACATTAAAAATATATTTTTGGTAATATCTATTAAAATATGATATTAAAAATAATACAAAAATTAGTTTATTAATCTAGTGTGTAATTTTTTTATAACTAATATACTATATTGTTTAAAAATATAATATAAAACAATTAACGATTTTCATATTTATATTGCGCATGACTTAAATAATGCATTTTCAATATTTGAGGACATACTTATAAGCGTATATTCTTGTGTGTAACTAATTTCGTGTCAAGACTTTTATTACCGCTGTTTCTATATTATTTTATATTTTGTCTCTACTCTAGTTGGTATATAATCTTATTTCTCATGGAATTGTAAGTTCAGGGAGTGTAGGAGTTCGCCACGAGACATTTTAATATTATTTATACGCAAAGGTAAACGATTCATCAATTTTATATCTTATTGTATGTGGGTAATTTAATGAATTCTAATTTTGATTTGAAATAACAATGAACTTTTATTATAGAAAGTGACTGCTGTTTTTATTTGACAATTTAATTTATTTTTTCTAAAATGGCAAGATATGTCCAAAGACCTGAAAATGCTTTAAAACGAGCTAATGGTATGTAAAATTTAGTATCTACATTGGAACTATTAAAATTTAAGTTAAATCTGCATTCGTACATACAGATATTCAAACAATATATATATTTAATATTATTATTTATATTTTTCGTTTTTAATTTTAACTTTAGTATTTTAATTAATTATAATAGTAAATTTGTAATTTTATTATAGTAGCAGCTTGTTTTTATTTTATTTATTTTTTAATATTTAAGATAAGAGTTAACATTTATATTTTTATAGATTAAATACATGTATGTTAGATTATGATGAATATTCTACTTTTTAAATTATTTTATATACATTGTATATATAATACAATTTTTAAAATACAATGTCATGCATTTATGTATATATATCCAATTAAATTTAAAAACTTAATATTTTAATAAAATAGTTATTCAATATAAGTTATAAAAGTACTTTTAGGTAGAAATTTACACAAATTTGTTGTAAGTATCAATAGTTTTCAAATTTATTTTAAATGAAATTCTTGGTATATATTGATGAAGATATTATTCAATATATTATTTAATTATATATGAATAATTTGTTTTTAATGAATACATGACTTTTTATACAATAATTAAAATATTTAATAAATAACATATTTTGTTCCTAAAAACATTTTCTTTTCATATAAGACGCTTATTGTTGCTATTATCATATTTATTAATTTTTAATTTTATAAATTATTTTGTAAATAAAATATAATAATTACTACTTATTGTAAATAATAATTCATATATGTTAAGAAAATTCTTATATTAAAGTTTTGTCTGTATTTAAATTATAATTGAAAAATACTTTCTAATTTTGTTTTAATTGTAAAATGATAATTGTATTTATAATTTATTCTACAGAAATTTTTATTATAATTTTTGTAATATTTTAATTAGAACTAGTAAAAATAAATATCATTTTTAATTTTATTAAATTTAAAAAATATAGATATTTGCTAAAAGTTTCTTTTCGCATATTAGCCGTAAATTCATTATTTATTTTTTAACATTGAATGTTATATCTGTGTAATTTAAAATTAGAATTTATTATATTTATGGTATATAAAATATTATAAATATAATAATTTCATTTTTGTTGAATTTAACAAATATTTAATTATTGAAATTAAATCTGCCTTATAATTTTATATGAAATATGGATGTATTTGTGTAAATACTGATTTTTGAAAAGTTAATAAAAATTATTAAAATCATTTAATTTAATAAAATTTAATGCAAATGTCACAAATATTTTTAGAAAAGCTAATTATTATAAGTTTAATAATATAATATTTTAATATGTTCTGCGATATTTATAAAAAAATTTTTCAGTGAAGTCTATTATTCAATAGTAACATTAAGTTTAATTTTATTGTTTTATTTACAATTATTAACGAAATAAAAATTTAGTATTTAACATATTAAATCAATTCAATAATTACTAAGTATTCTGATTTTCTAAATTTTAATAATAATAAATGTTGAAATCTATGTACATATTTTACACAATTTCAAATAAAAAAATGCATGCAATTATATTCTATGTTCTCATAATTACCAATATATTTTTTAATTATTGATTGTAGTTTATTATTCACTTTACCGTTTTTTAAATTAAAAATTACTTTAAGTATTGTTGTAATACTTTTACAATGTACTTCATTGTTAAAGTAGAACAAAAAATATCTTTTTTAATATACTATAATATTTTTATTCAATTTGAAATTGTACTTTATGGTGCTTATACAAGTACTTCAAATATGTAAAAAAAAATTAATTTTATTTCATAAATGTATTTTCGTTTTCAGAATTTATTGAAGTTGGTAAGCCAGCTAGAGCTTTAGATACTTTACAAGAAGTGTTTCGAAATAAAAAATGGACATACAGTTGGTCAGAATCAGTTTTAGAGCCTATAATGTTCAAATATTTAGATCTATGTGTGGAATTAAAAAAATCTCATATTGCAAAGGAAGGTCTTTTTCAGTATCGAAACATGTTTCAGTCAGTCAATGTAGGTAGTTTAGAAAATGTTATTCGAGGTTATTTACGAATGGCTGAAGAAAAAACAGATGCTGCTAGGAAACAAAGTCAGCAAGCAGTAATTGATATTGATGATCTTGATAATTTAGCTACACCTGAAAGTATTTTATTATCTGCTGTTAGTGGAGAAGATGCACAAGACCGAAGTGATAGAACAATTTTAACACCATGGGTTAAATTTTTATGGGAATCTTATTGTCAGTGTCTTGAATTATTAAGAACAAATGCCCATGTTGAAACATTATATCATGATATAGCTAGAATGGCTTTTCAATTTTGTTTGGAATATAATCGAAAAACGGAATTTCGTAAGTTATGTGAAAAATTTCGTAAACATTTAGAAGAAATTAGTAAATTGCCCCAAATGGTATCAAATGTTTCAATCAACAAAATTGAAACACAGCAGTTAAATTTAGAAACAAGATTAAATCAACTTGACTCTGCTATTCAAATGGAATTATGGCAAGAAGCTTACAAAGCTATTGAAGATATTCATGGATTAATGAATTTATCAAAAAAAATGTCTGTACCAAAAACAATGGCCAATTATTATCAAAAGTTAGCAATGGTTTTTTGGAAAGCTGGAAATTACTTATTTCATGCAGCTGCATTGTTTAAATTATTTCAACTTTCTCGTGATATGAAAAAAAATATGTCTTCCGAGGAACAACAACGTATGGCTAATAGAGTTCTTTTAGCAACATTGTCCATTCCTTTACCCTCTGCTCACCCTGAATTTGATCGATTTATTGAAACTGATAAGAGTCCACAAGAAAAAGCTCAGAAGTTAGCAATTCTTTTAGGATTGTTACAACCTCCTTCTAGAGCTTTGTTACTTAAAGACATTGTACGTCTTAATGTTGTAGCATTAGCTTCACCACAACTTCAGGATTTATATAATTGGCTAGAAATAGAATTTCATCCACTTGAGCTTTGTGAAAGAGTACATTCAGTTGTTCAAGGCTTACAACAAGATGAAACCGGTCCACTTATTCAATACATTCCCGCATTGCAGGATGTAACACTTGTTCGTTTAGTACATCAGGTATTTGGTTCATGTTTTTACAAGTAAAAATTTATTATAATATAAAATTATGGCAGTACATTACCAATATTAAACATTTATGAAAAGTCAAATAAATTTGTATTTAAGACAAACAATTTTAAATTTAAACTTATCAACCAATTTTAGTAAAATTTATTAATCTTATTTATGCTAATTTAATTGATATTTATGTTATATGTAATATTGAAAATTTTACATATTAATAAAGTCAATAAGAAAATGTATTTAAAGCATATTGATTTTCGATTACCAAACAAGATTTTTACTTTTCTCCTAAAAAACGATTAATTTAAATTTCTTTTTTTGCAATATTTCATGTAAAATATATAATTAAATATAAGAACATTTGTTAGAAACGAATAATGATAAACATTACAATAAAATATTGATCTTAATAATTATAACTTTTTTTGTTATAAAAAAAATAATTCATTAAATTATATTTCACCAATTATCTTTTATAGATTTCACAAGTATATCAAACTATTCAATTCATGAGATTACTTCAACTTGCAAAATTTACAACTGATTTTCACTTGGAACGTCTGTTAGTTGACTGTGTTCGATATAATGATATGCAAATACGAATAGATCATGGAAAAAAATGTATACATTTTGGAGTTGATTTATCTGAAGCACAAAGAGAGGATAATCCTGATGGGCCAGTATTACAAGCCATGCCATCAGAACAAATTCGTTGTCAATTAGTTAATATGGCTACTGTTTTGCATCGTGCAAATAATATAATAAATCCTAACAAAAAAAAACAGGAACGAGAAAAATTAAGAACTATGATGGTAAATCATTATCATGAAACAAAGGTGAAGGAACATCAGCGTATTCTTGGTAGACATAAAATAATTGAAGAGCGAAAAGAATATATTGAACACATGAATTTTGTTCGGGAAGAAGAAGAAATGCGACGTCAGGAAGAATTATTGCGTCAACAATTACTGGCAGAACAGAAACGTCTTGAGCAAGAACGCGAAGAACGTGAACGTAAACGCCAACAATCTGAAATCCAACAAATTAAAGATAGAACGTTGAAAGAAAAAATGCAACAAATTTCTCAAACAAGTCATGGGCAAAAGGTCTTGAAAAAATTAGATGAAGATGAAATTAAAAAATTAGACGCGGAACAAATAGCAGCTCGTGAAGCAGAAGAATTACAAAAAGAAAGAAAAGAGATGCAACAAAAACTTAAATCGCAAGAGAAAAAAGTAGATTACCTGGAAAGGGCAAAGAGATTAGAAGAAATTCCATTACTAGAAAAAGCAATGGAAGAAAAGTTGGAACTTGCTAAACAACGTTGGGAACAGCAAGAGTGTGAAAGAATTCAAGCTGCAGTAGAAGAACGTAATCAGGCTGTTGCAACTCGTGAACGTTTAACAAGAATGAAAGCTGATGCTAATACTTTCCTTGAAAAAATTCTTGCTGAACGTAAGAGTATATATTTAGAAAAGCTGCGAGATTTCGAATCTATGTTAAATCAAGAACGTATCAAACGTTTATTAAAACGTAAACTTCAACGGAAGGTCGAACGAAAATTACAATGGGAAAAAGAGGCAGCAGAAGCAGCTGAAAAGAAATATTTAGAAGAATTGCATCTCCGTCAAGAAGAAGAAAGAAAACGTATGGAAGAAGAAAGAGCGAAACGGGAAGAAGAAGAAAAGATTCGACGCGCAAAGGAGGAGGCAAAGGAAGCCGAACGTTTAGCAAAACTCGAGAAACAAGGAGAAATAATTAGAAAAAAGGAATTAGAAATAGAACGTAAATTAGAAGAAGAAAGAATTAAAAGTGTGGATAGACCTATGCAGTACACGAATTGGAGGAAAAGGAGTAAGTCTTTTTAATTTAGTTCTAGTATTTTTATTTAATTACTTATTCATAATTATTCGCAATTTTGCATTTATAAATAATTATTAGCTAACTTTGGAAATGTGAAATTTTATTTGTTTTTTAAACAACCTTATAATGCACAATTTTTGTATATTATAATAATAATAATCTTAAAGATTTATTTACACGATTTATTTAATTTTGTAATATTGTGTTTCATCAACTTATAAAAAATAAGAATCTAAAATTATGTTTTTATTATTAATAAAAATAATTTGAATTTAAGTAATTTAATTAGGATCCTAATATAATGAAAATATTTCTATTTTAGAATAAAAATATTGAATTTCGAAATGAAATATTAATTGTAAATTTTTAAGAACTATTAATTTGATAAAATCAATCTCATCAAGATTTTTTATATATAACAATCAATATTGAAACAATTAATATTGAAATTTGTACAGAAAAAATTTTTCTGACTAATCGTTATACTGTTTTGTTCATAAATCGTTTCATTTATTTGATCTAAAAAATTTCTTTTTTGAACAAGAAACGTACTTATTTTTTCAGTAATAAAAAAAAATTATCCTCTAATTAGTAGATTATAATAAATATAATAAAAAATAAATGTATGTAATAAATTGAAACGATTTTTTAAAATTAGTTTAGAAAATTGGAAAAGTTATTTGAATCAAGTATTTATAAATATAATGTATGAAGATAATATTATAAGGCTTTAAAATGAAAAATTATCTAAATAATTATCTAAAAAATAAAACAGCATCAAGTGTTAACTTTTCATTTAGAATAAATGAATTATTTTTTAAATTAATTTTTCTTTATCTTTCTATTTAATTATTTGAATTAATTTAATTTAAAATCAGTATTATATAGATAAAGATATATACTTTAAAGTTTACAATTTTTGATTTTAGGTGTTAGAATGAATACCAAAATTATGAATTAAAACTTTAAAAATATTCATAAAATATAAAGTGCTTATACTGATACACTTAATACTAGTATATTAAAAAAAATTAAATTATGATACTTGTATATTAAATGTAAATACATTTGTAAATAAAAGCTGTATAATTATTATAATTAGAATTTATTATATATAGGTTGCATAAATAATGTTTTTATTTTGTTGTAAAAATTAACTTCTCAATTTATTTTATTTTTATGAATAATTTATGAGCTTAAAGGTTTTAATTATCATTTACTTTATTTCTGTACAACTTCAATTATCTAGTTTTCATAGTATTTATTAAATTCATTATAGCAAGTGATATTCCATGGCGCGGCTCAAAAGATGGTGCTCCAAAAGAAAATATTTCAAAAGCAAATGCTGAAAAAGATGAGAATTGGAAGGCTAGTAGTGATCGCAGAGAATTCTCTGCTGACAAAGATCAACGTAAATTTGATAAAGGATATCCTGTAAGATTTGTTTAAATTATAATATAAAATTTCATTGAGTTCTAATCCGTTAAAATTAAAAATTGACCTTTTTTGTTCAAAGTATTAAAAATCTAGTTGAATCTAGAAAAATATTTCAAACAAATACAAAATTATCGAAAATATAAATATTTCAGTCTTGAAGATGTCTGTATGAAAATGAGTGAAACGTTAATTTAAATAGAAGTTTTTTGTTTCATGATTTCAATGTTTGTAATTGGTAATAATGTAATAATACTTGATTTAATATATCTTTACACATAAGATAAATTAGACTTCTAATGTGGAGTAATATAAAATCATAAGTATTAAACTAAAAATTCACAGAGTACTCCGAGTTCGTGGCATGAAAATCGTGATGTACGTCGTCCAGACTTCCAGCGAGGTCGAGAAGACCGTGAAAGAGGGACAGAACGACGAGCATTTTATCAAACTGAATCACGACCAACTGTTGAAAATTGGCGTAATAGCTCAAATTCATCAAAAGAGATTCCAAAAGATGCTTCTCTAAGAGATTCAGAAAAGTAAATTTTCCTGTTTATTCTTTCCTAATTTATTTAATTCTGTTTAAAATTTACTTTAATTTTAAAATGACCCATAAGCAGATGTAACAATTAATCTGTATATATTTCTACAAATGAAATTTTTTTTATTTGTAAGCGTAAAAAGTATATCCATATTAGGTGTAATATATAAATATAATGAAGTATTAATAAAGGACTTTCTGTATTATTTTACTGTTTTGTAAATTATACTAAAAGAAATATTAATACATAATTTTAATAAGCAAAATATTGATAAAAAAGAATGTTTTATTATAGTAATTTTTAAAAATAATTTTAATTCTTAATATTAAACATAGAAATATATTTAAAATAATAGCCACTTTTTAAAGTATTTTACTAGAAATTGAATTAATTTATTTTTTATATTTTCAGAAAAGAAGATTTAGTGCAGGATACAAATGTTAGTAAGGAAAATAAAAAATCCCCAGGTCAATTAAATGAAGAAACCGGTGAATGGTCTAAAGTTAGCAACCGTCGTTAACAAGTCATGTTATTATATTGAAATAACTAATTGGATTCATACTATACAGGCTTGGTGAAATACTGTATATTCATAAGATTATAATAAAATGTAAAACATTAAAAAAATATTTTATTGAGCAGCACATAAATTGATTTTTATAATTTGATAAATTGGTTATTTTATTAAAGTAAAGCAACAATGTTCATAAAATACAAACCAAAGAATGCGGTATTAATTGCACCATTATTAAAAAATTATATAGCATTTTATAAATTGTAGTAGAATAATTTCGTATATCTTAAAATAATTAAACAATATGTAGTAAACACATAAAAACATAAGACTTAATATACAATTAATTCACCAGAATTTTTTTATACACCAGTACAAGCAATAATAAACAGTAGGTATTAGTTAAAGTAAGAACTTAGAAACAAAATAAACATTAATTTAATACATTAAACAATGTTGCAATAAATTAACTTGATTTCATTATGTCGATTAATTGTAGATATATTCAACTGAAATCTTCACTATCTACAATATAATATCATTTTTACGTATTAAAGTGAATTCTTTTTATGTTTAATTATTGGAACATTAGTTAAAATAGATTTTAAAAGAACTGAATTCAACTGAAATTAATTTATAAAAATGACTTGTCAAAATTAATAATAAAATACCAATTTTAATCATTAATATTTTATTTTATAAAAAATTTCAATTTCTGAATTTTATTCTTTTTAATCCACTTTTTAATACCAATAACTTCTGCAGTATATCACTGACAAATATTAGATAAAATGAAATTTATCTGCTCTGATCAATTAATGAACCACCAATTTTACTCATTTTATGTAGCTTAAGTGTGATTGTTATTTAAAAAATTATACCTTTATATTTATTATTACAATATTTAATATATAATTTATAAATTTGCAGTCACAAATTACAGCCTGTAAATACAATAGAAAATTGTATTGTATTTTTAGACAATCTTCTAATAGACTACAAAGTAATCAAATAATACTTTTCAAAGTTACACATACGTACCTTTAATAAATGTTTGCATTCGAAATTTTATTGAAAAATCTAAATGAGAATCAAGCTAGTCAAATCTTTTAACTATTATTAAAATTCAATATAAAAACCCATATAAAACTCATATGCCACAATTTTCAAATTATATTTACATAATTGTTATGTTTATTTATTTTTTATCATATATGCATGTGAAATATTTCTGACATGAATTTTTAATATTAGCAATCTCCTTTACTTCCAATTTGTAATTATCAAAATAGTACAATAGACTGATTTTTATGAATTAGACTTTGAAACATTAATATCAGTATTTGTACAGTTATAGTTAAATTCACTAAACTATCAATAAATAGTTGTTAATTACTTAAATATCCCGTAATGTTTTGAAACAAGATTTTGATAGTACGTTGGGAAAAAACAATTCTATTGACATCCATATTGTTTTATTTTTATAAATGCAAAACCGGCATCACACGATTAAAAATAAACAAAATAGTAGATTTTTAATTTATCAAGAAATATGTTCCAAGGTTGATGTATATATTATACCACGTGAACACCTTACAAATAATTTAATACTTAATTCAAAATTATATAATCAGTTGTAAAAACAATTTGCAGCATACAGCTATTAATAATTAATATGTAATTAATATTTTAGCAGAAAGTTAAAATTGTCATTATACAAGATGAAAAATCATAAAGACTAACGTATTTCTAGGATTTGATAAGGGATTTTTTCAATTATGAAAAATATTGCTATTGCAAATTATTAATCAACATATACATATTCTAGTAATATATATAATAAATTAATATATTTAAATTCCTAATGTATATATAATATAATTCCTCTGAATGATTTTTTTGGAACATAAATAAATATTTTATAACTGGGATTGGTTTAGATGAGAAATATTGAATGACTTATAAATTTTATATTATTTTTTATCCTCAATTTTTGTATAATATATATATATATATTAATTAAATTATGTAATTAATGAATGTAAAAGCATTGCATATCTATAAATTCATATATATGCTTCAATAGATATCATTATATTTTCAATGCATCAAAATATACAATTACTAAAAATTAATTATATCTGTAAGTAAAAATAAAAATTACAACTCATATTTGTAATATTATAAAACTATTAAATATTATTTTCTAATCAGAAAAGTTTTTAAACTAAAGTTATTTATATAAAACTGTAGAGTGAAAAAACAATTTTATCTCAATTTTATTAAATAATTACTGAAGAAATTATCAGCAATTATATTCTACATTCTTTCTTATCTTCTCGAGTCTATAATTTGTAATAAGTTATTTTATTTTTAATGTTTATATCTTAATTATTAATGTTTACATTTTATGTTTGTTTCTATATTTATGATTAAATCGTTATAATACATTAATCATAAGTTTTGTTATTCTCTTCTTTATACAGATTTATTTCTATAATTAGCGTAATACTAAGCTTTTAATTCTAAAAATAGAATATAATTTAGTAACGTATAGCCTACTCTATACAATAGACTACTTTATGTATTTTCAAAAGTTTTAATCAAACACAGTTCAAACATTAATTAAACTATTTATAATTTATCTAAACTTTTATCAATTGCAGCCACTAAAATTATAAAAATCTGGGTAAGTTTAAAGAATAAAAAATATAAAAATAAAGTATAAATGTATCAATAATTTATTGCTGACTCAAACTCGGTAAAGAATGTTATTACATTGCTATTATATAAATTCTTTTATTAATAGTACAGTTCATAACAATTATAAATAATCATTTGATTTAAACAATCGAATTAATTTTATTAATTATACTAATTATTTAAATATTCAGGTAACTGGTTGCACTTATTCTATTTCAATTTAAAGTGTTCATACAGAAAATTTAAATACAAGTTTCAAATATTTCTTCAAAAGTTGATTTAAAGACTGTAGAATTGATTTCCATAAATATTACACTTCATTATATATAAATAAAGAATAATTAAATAATATTTAAAGTTGATAAATCAAAATCGTCTGAATTAAATTATATTAAATTAAACTAATACTTGACTGCTCCTTGTTGTTTTGTTATACATTTTGAAAGATTCAAAATTTGTAATAACATATAAAATATATAACAATAATAGCATTATTTTATAATAAAAAATTCTCTTTCACATGCATGAAAATGTATTTAAATTTTAATTAGAACAAATTCTCCTTAACTATAAATTTTTATTAATACTAAACAATGTCACGATGTTACCATATTTTTTATCATAGAAAAAGTTAATGGAACTTTTTCATGTAATAATTGTATTTTATATAATATATAATAATAATAAAAATGTAATCATTTTTATTTTTTTTAAATACTATTCATTATTATTTTATTTTATAGTTATTAGAAGTGCATTTTATAAATTAGTAATGCAATATGTTATATTCTTAACTGTCAATTTTTTACTTATGTATATTATTTTTATTTAAACTATTTAAGCAGTTATATTATTTTGTAAATTTTAGTAATTTTAAAAAATTTGTTAATTTATTTTAAATATAAACTAATAAGTGAACAAATATTATCTTAATATGTAGAATATACATGAAAATACATTATCTAAACTGTACTCTCTTAGAATAGTTATATCATAAAATAGTTAAATATTGTTTTCAAATTTATTTTATTATATATTAGTTGCAATTGTATTAATTTTTTTTCAATTGTAATTCATTTATTCATAAAATTAATATCTGTATAAACAATGTAAGTATCATTCAAATTACTTTTGTTACATAGATTATAATTAATAGATTTATTTTTTCTACTTTTTATAGATTATGTTTGAAAAAATGTTTTAAAAAAATTAAGTAAAACATCAAAAATGTTAATATAAATTAAAATAAAAATATGTCATTAAACTCAATGTTGTATTTGATATTGTTGATTATATTGAAGTTTAGAGAAAATCTTATTTTTGAAAAATTAAGTAAAAAAAACTATCTTACATTTAGAACTTTTTTATTTTTATTTTAGAAAAACTTTCATGTTATAGTTTAGAAATAGGCAGAATAATTTGCTTATCTGTCAAATAGTTTTTACACTTTTTTTATTTCATGTATACTAAACATTCAGAAGATGAAATACTATTCAATTGTACCTATTACTTCAGAATTGTTTTTGATGCATGATATAACGATCTACATTGTAATACAATATTTCGTACTTTTAACCCTAAACACAAAACAAATGTTTAAGTAATTAATTTTTTCGTTGAATTTTTTTTAATTTTTATAAAAATAGTATGAAAATTTAAATACTTTAAATGGAATATTTCAATAACGTGTAATATTAAAAATGACAATACTTTATTCGTTTTTATAAATTCTCAAAATAAAAAAATTTGCATACAATCTTGTAGTCCAATACTGTATATAAAAAAAGTTTGGACAGATTTAAAGCTAAATGATTAAATAAAAAAGAAAGTATGTTATTTTATTATTAATACTAATATATTTATTCATATATAATTAATATAATCTTTATTGTGTTTCTTTTTTCAAGTTACATAATTTGTATTTTGTTATTTATATTTTTGTTTGTTTTATTGAAAGGATTTAAAATAATAAGAATAATCTCGCATTATTTAAAGTAATTAATGCAATAAATGTAAAAAATTTCTTTTGAATTTAGTTGACATTAAGGTATATAAAATAGGATTAAGGGCAGAATTTAAATAAAACATAATTCTTGAAAAATACAAAAGACAAAAATATCCTTCAATGCCGAATTCTATTATTTGTTGTAACGGGCTAAACATAACCCACATCATCATTGCACGTAGAGGTAGCAAGCAAATAAAAAAGATAAAAATTACAGTGCACAGCATTCTAACAATTTGAAAACGGTTTTTAAACAATTTCTTTGCAACATCATTTATCATGTGTGATCTCTGAATAAGTTCATTTACTATAATTGAATATAATATGATAAGAATTATAACTGGAAATATGAAAAACACCACTATGGTAAATAGTATGTATACAATGCTCCATTTGGTTCTAGCTTCTGTTGTACATGTTGGTTTTGAAACTCCAAATTCATCATAATTAACTTCAAATGTTACCATGTATAGAAATGGACTATAAATAAAAAATTTTGACGTTAGTAAGAAATTATATGTATAAAATACTAAATTTATAAGATATTTACATCAAGACAAATAATAAAAATATAAAATTAATTTAAAAAATTTTTTAAATAAATTTTAAATTTTATTATTTGATCGTGCAATAGTTGTTTAAAATAATTTTAATCTCAAATTATTTTTATTTTCACTTTTCAATAACTCATTACGAATTATAATAATGTATATCAAACGGAGAAATTATATCACACTATTTACATTGTAAAAATTTAATTTGCTCGTAAATTCCAACGATATTTCTATTATCTGGTTTCATCTAAATTTATAATAAATAGTACATAAGTTTTATTTGTTTTACTCATAATTACTGAATTTTTAAACATTTTTAACATAAAGAACGCCATTAAAGGTTTCTTTTTCAATATAAAATACTAAAATTGCTTAAATTTCCTATTTTTTAGATCTTTCAACAGATGTAACGCTTTTATTTTGTTTAAAATTTGAATTCCAATAACATTTTTACATAATTAATTAACATTGAGAAAATGATGTTCATTTCAGTGAACCATTGATTAGTTTGTTTTTTATCGCGTTCATTTTTTCACATTTTACATATTACTTTTTATTCATCTGACACTCAGTTTGTGTACTTCAGATATTCTTTAAATGAATAATATTATTTTTTAAATTATCCAACTTTATTATAATAGTTTCTATAACTTATAATGATATATTAATATAAAATTAATGTTATTTACGTATTAGTATATCGCGATAGCAATTTCAATTAATGGTAATTTTTCCCATCAACGATAATTTTCAAATAATTTGATACATTGATTTTTTTCAACGAGTGTATTATGATTTCAATGCATTAATGATTTTTTTAATTATTTAAAAACATCACACAGTTATGTTTCCGCTTATATTAATTATTTAATTCGACATTGGAATATTTATTTATAATCTTTTTCTACAATTTTTATTTACGTTCTTTTAATTCAAAATATCAAATAAGCTATCGAAAATGAATAACTAAATGTAAACATCGCTAAAGTTATAAACCTCTCTCTCACTTTTGATTTTAATGTATTGCGCATATATCAATTTTATTATCTCATAAACTTTTATTATTAACTACAAATTGAGCTTTGAATAGACCATGTAGAATTTATTCTATTGATATATAGAATTCAATTATTAATTACATTTTTTAAATCAGTGATATTTAAGATAGTAAATTTATAAAGAATTTAATATTCTGTTTTTTTACTAATTCTATTAAAATATTGGACAAACCTCGTAAATAATCCAGCTATAAACCAAGATAACATACAAATTAGTACTGCTCTAGATCTTGTACAAATGTAACTGCAATAAAAATAATTTTTTAATTATTAATTTAACTTTTTGAAATAAATTACAAATACGTGTGCTTTTTAACATTTGAAAGCTTCGTTTTATGTGTGTACTTCCGCGTATTTGTGCATTATTTTGAATTTAAAAAAGTCTTTAATATTATTATTTTGCATTTCTTGGAATGATATTAGATTTTTATAGTATTCGGCAATATATAATCTTAGAATATTAGTTTCATTGTAAAAAATATTAAAAATGAAAGGCGAATATAACATTGTATTCATTTTTTAAAAATATTTTCAATTTCTAACAATTAATAAATGTTGTATGTAAACTTTTATAAATTGTAAATATAGCTATATGATGCAGTTATTATTGTTATTATGTTTTTATTAATTATATAATAAAATTTTATTAATAAAATAGTGATACAAATTGAATAAAGAGTCGATTTTAATAGAATGTAATACTTCAACGGAACTAATTGATTATTATCTTATTTATTCGTAATATACAAAAATGTAAATTGCTAAACTATTTCTTTATTTATTTTAATTAATGTCAGCTTCTGAAAACATTTTTACAAATAATTATTCCTTCAGCTTAATTGGTTACTTAGATAGAAATTAAATATTTATGAAAGATACCATGTCGGTAAATGATTTGACATGTCATGAATGCATATCCTTAATGAAATATATATTACACCTTTATACAACAAAAAAATCTTTAAAAAGATTAGTTATAATACAAGTTGTATTTTTTAAATTATTTATGGTAGAATTGTAATCTTTTCATATAGAATTAATAATATTCATGTAGGTGATATAATCATATCTAAGTCACAGCTTTGTACTTATTAATGATATTACTAATATGATATTAATCTTTTTAAATATATTGTAACTAATGTTTTTTTTCATATACTTGTGATGGTAAATCAAAAGTCAAGATCAGAGCATATTGATGTGGTATCATCGTGAGGACTTTTAATTACATAAGTTGTTATGTAATATGTTATTTACTAACATAAATATATTGTTAACATCATTTTGCTGTAATTAAATACATCAATAAGTTTAGACAATTCTTTTAATTCTTGCAATACTATGATTTCTCTATATAACAATTGATTACTTAGATAAATAAAAACCAATAAATATTTAGGCCAATAATTAATTTACCATAAATTTCTATAAATTTTTTCCCGATCACTCATGTGTACGACAATTTTTAATCTGTGTTTTATTATAAGCATTGAAAAGATAATTTCAACGGACGTATTTTATGACTTTATAAAGGGAAACTATATTATATTATAAATTTGTTATCAGCACAAACCTATAATTTTATTCAATTTTTTAATTTTAACTTTATTTTATTCATCTATTCTAAACATTTGAGCTGTACTTAAAGATTATAATTAATCGTAATTATCGGTAAAAGTATATAAAAATGTGATATATTTAACTTTTTAAATTTTGAACTATTTAATATTAATTTGAAAAATTCCTTGATAAACTATTATTCATACACGTGTACACAATATATAACGTATTTAGAAATTAAAAATTGGCTGTTCATGGATATATTCAATTATGAAATAATCATATATAATATATATAATATTTTATGTAATATATGTTAATGTAAATAACTAATTGAATAAAAAGTTTATGATTATTATAAATCTTACTTTGCTCGAAATGGTTGACATATTGCATAATATCGTTCAAAACTTATAGCTAAGATTGTTAATACCGATGTATTAGCAACTGTTGATTCAATAAATGGCACTACTTTACCTGAAAATTAAAAAAAAATTACCTTAGTTTATATACGTAAAATATAAGAATAAATATCAATATTATTTTTAGAAAATATTATAATTCATATAAACAAAATGAGTTTTTGCTAAATCTAAGTTTAAAAATTAGTTTACACAATGATTTGAAAAAAGCAAAAACTGACAATTAAAAATTATTTGAGTTAAACATGAACCTGATACATATTTTCACGCCCCTTATAAGTTCCAGTAACTTTTGTTCTAAAATCTAAAAAGGTACATAATTAACATAAAATATTAAATAAATCTTTCAAAAACATTATTTTCAACTAAAATAGTAAAGATTTATGCCGTATATATTTTGTATAGAAATATTTTTATACATTTTATTCCATCAATATTATTAATTAAAACAGTATTATAAGTTTATACAATTTTTTTTCCTATATTATTACTAAAAATTGATCGACTACAAATAAAATATGGTAACATATAAAATATGGTTTCAAGCAAACAATATAATAAAAATATCGTTTCCAATAAATATGATATTAAGAATAAATTTTTATGTGTTGAATTCTGAAAAGTGGTACTGTCTATATTTATGCACAAAAGTGCATTGATGTATAAATAGTTCCATATTTATCTTAGAAAAAATGGCTTCTGTAATAATAAAAGCGAAAATTTGGATATGATGCTACTTTTTCCTTTCAATTCATTACATAATTTGTTAGATTATCCAACACATTTCTTTGGTTCTGTTGATGCATTCAACGAAATTTGAGAATCATATATCAACATTACTCAAATTTCTATGTTTCATTGAGGATAATGGAATTTAAATATAGTATTGATATAATAAATTAGCATAATATAAGCACCTTTAGTGTATCTAGAAACCTACGTCGATGAGTTGCACCAGTGCATTGCTAGTGCTTTTCGTATTCAGAATAATTTTCATTTACCTCGAGAAAATATGAAGGTTACATATAGGACAATTGTATTTGTTAAATGGATTATAGGAATACATAGGAAATTAAGAAATTTGATGGTTATGGAAAATTTTTTACAAATAATTCAAACAAAAAATTTGATAATTTGTTTAAAGCATATATTTCAGGTACCTAAGTATTACAAGCTATCTACATCAGTCCTTAAAAATATTGCAAATCAAAAATAATATATAGATATTTTTATAAAAATTTAAATATTAATGTTTAAATTGATAGATTAATAGAATATAGAAAAAATAAAATAAAAGTATTTAATAAAACAACATAAAATTGTGTGAATTTTATAGATTAAATATAAGTATCTTATATTTGCTTAGTTACATTCATCATAGGCATTAACAAAATAATATAAAATTATATTTAATTTAATGAAAATGTTAATATGAATATTTGCAAAGTAATAAAATTAAAAATATATATTAATTACTATAATTTCAAACATACTTACAAATACTTTCACCCAAAATCCAAACTTGTGGTCCTGATATCACTTCTATTAATATAGTTGGAGTACATAATAATAAAACAGAGAGATCAGCAATACTTAAATTAAGAAGAAATATATTTGTACTGTTATTCATATCTTTTCCTCGCATAATGATTATAAGTACCTAATAAAAAAACATATAGTAAATGTGTAAAAAATATAATTTGTAATATATATTATAATTTATATATTATTTATAACTAGTATCCTCATTTTATTTTAGTTATTTAATGGCTTTGGAATGTTTATTTTTTATTTAGATATTATTAGTATTTAGTTTTATATGTCTATATTAAATATTTTTAAATTTCTTAACTTTAAAAATAATAGAATTTTGTATAATATAATAATATTATAATATATTATATACTTTTTATCAGTTAGATATATAGTGTTTTGGAATAAAAGAATAGATTTCGCATTTTTGATCGCAGTACACGATTTGTATAAAGTATAATATATGCTTGCATAACACTTGAGTTAAATTTTCAGGTACAATCAAAATAATTTAAAAGTATGAAAAACCAATGATGTGTACATTATTTTTGTCTTTTGGTTTGAAATACTAGTACTATCCGTACGTATCGGACGTTTTCTAACTTTACAACACTAATCCAGATCATGTGATTTCTTGTTTATTTTTTTCTTCATTCATAGTGAATACTTCAATCTACTGCTAATTTGTTTCATCAATTTTTTTTCATCTCAATTGAGATATAGATTTAAGGGAAGTTTGACGAAATCTAGAAACTTGTTATAAACTTATACAAACTTATTAATTTCTGAGATTAATGATATAAATTAAGATCTTTATCACCCTTCTCTTGTATTTTATCCATTATTATGATTGTTGCATGTAATCTTTGCATCTCATATGTCATGATGAAAATGAAATCGTATCCTCATTTATCGGTAACTTTAGAATACTTAACTATGGAATCGTGTACTAAACATAGGTTTGTTATTATTCCGTATTTACATCTATTCCTTTAAAATAGTTCATTTCATCACTTTTAATGTATTAAATGAATTACATATCTTCATTATGTTTTATTACATTTCAAAATTACTTTTATAAAGTAAGCTAGTTAAAAATTTAATTATATGTTATTTGATATGATCTATAAAGTTGATTTAAATTTTTAATCTTTGAACTGAAATAACTACAAAGGATTTATTTCATTTTTTTAAATTTATAGCTAATTTTATTATTCCAACCTACATAAACATTTAAACAGTGTTCCAAGTATGAGTTTAATTTATTAAGGTTATCCATTGTGTTTTAAATCATTTTAAAATAATTTTCTACCTATTCTTCATTATGATATAAAATAATATTTTATATATCACATTTTATAGTGATAAAATATATTATTCTATCTATGGAATAAATTATTATTAATATAATTTATTACTTTTTTTGTATGATACATAAAAATAAATATTGATAATATTTGAAATATAGTTTGTACATTATATGATTATTATGCATTATTATGCTTATAAACAATTAATTATTGACTAAAATTGAATATATTTTTCATTTTTTGCAATCTTCAGAAAAAAATGTATGCATTATATAGATTGATACTAAAAAAAGGCTATATTAACTCTATAATGTTTTAGCAAATATAAAATTAACTTGATTTTATGAAACTAAATCCTATTTATAATGCTAAGATAGTGATATAAATAAATTAGAATGAAAGCCAACATACCATAGTATTTCCAGTGATTCCAATTATTATTATAATTGCGCAAATACATATTGATGGTATTTGTATATAATTTGGTAACATGTATAAATTATCAATATCATTTTCCTTGGTTAACACATCTGAAACAAAAAACCAATAAACATTAACAAATTTCAAAATCTGCATAGAATTTAAACATGTCATACATTAAGTATATTTTTATTATAATTTAATTATAACTTTATCAAACTAGGATTAAATATAATAAACATGTAAATGTTGCTTTTTATGAAATTGGCCTATCATGGTCTGTTTCTAAAATCTTTTTTTAAACGATATCTGACTAATCACAGATTATGTAATACTACTTATTTTAAGACAGTTCATATATTCTCCTTTGTAAAAGTATTAAGTTGATACTAATAAATACAAAAACGTATTTACCTTCCAAGTAAAAGTTCAGATTACAGGAAAGCTCTAAAATCTGGCACATGATTTGATGACTCTATTATCACTTGTTCAATAACATGCTTGTACATTACTTTTTTTTACTATTATTTTGAAATAATTAAGTTAATTATTCTAAAGTGAGAACCACATTTAATTTCCAAGAATAATTAGCATGAGTACCTACAATTTTGGAAGCTACACAGTTACATAATTTATGAATATTATGGTTTACTAGAAATTAACGAAATAACGTCTTTTTTTGAAAAATAAAATATTTCACAGATACTTTTAGAGTTAGTCCAGAAATATGTTTGAGCAATACGTTGACAAAAGAATTTTCGTTTCGTACGAGTTCATACACTTCCAAAAAAGTTATATATGGGCGATCTTTGAAGTAATTAATACTTTGTTGATATATTCAACAAAGTAAAATTGCATAATTATAAGAAAATATAACATACAATATGGATATAAAGTATAATATTTTTTAAATTTGAAAGTATCATCGATTAAAATATAGGTAATAATTTATAATGAATAAATTACAATTAATAAGTAAGGATGTGTTGAAAGTATAACTTTTGAATCTACTGGAGCAGTATCTACAGTAAGTACATAGTTCAATTGCTAACTATTTTAAATTACGGATACTATCGAATACGATAATGACTACAAAGAAATACATTTCTGGAATGTAATTATTATAGGTTAGCATTACGGCAATATGAATCATGGGATAGACATCATCATTGATACTTTCAGTCGGAAAAAAACACCATCGTAAGAGTTGAATAATGTGCATAATGGAACAATAAGAACAATCAATAGGTATGGAGGAAAATATATCTGAATGGAATTTAAACACATTGTAATAATAACGATAAAATTACTTTCATGACTTTACTCAACTTACTAAGCTATAATTAATACAAAGTAATAATTTAATTCCTTTCTCATGTTCTCCTATATTACAGTACGTATTGCTAACTATATTATTGTCTCGGTATCCGTTTCTAGATATTTTCATGCGTACACTTATATAGCAAATATTAAGCAATGCATATAAAGAAAACATAAATAATTAAAAAATGTAAAGCTGTAATTCAACTTTTTATATGAAAAGTTTAATATATAGCTTATTCCAATTTTTTTCTATTAGTATTTGTTGTCCATTACTGCCTAATATTTCACATTAACATCATTAAATAATCTGTGTTACTATATAGAAAGAATAATTTTATGTGATATCACAAATTTAATTAAAAGCATAGTATCAATAAAAACAAACAATTAATTATTATTATAGTAAAATTGTCTTCTATATTTTTGAATATATTTTTAATTAGATATAGCTCTTTTTGTTTTAAATAATTAAATATTAATATTTATTTTATTTTTCAGGTACTTTAATAATTGTTTAATTATAAGGGTTTAAAATTAACCAAATTGAATTATAGATTAGTAATAGAATAGAATATTGGAATGTTTTGAACAAATAATTGTTTTTTAGTCTGTAATATGTTAGATAATTATAAAAATTATGAGTTATAATGTTCTTTACTACGTACCTTCATAACTATCAGTATAATTAAAAATTTGCATAATTAAACAGATTTTTAGTAAATTTAATAATGAAAATTTATTTATTTTTTATAGATGTACCGGTTAAAAATAAAGTAACTTTTATAATATTAGTTAAGCTAGATATTTAACCATATCTACTTAGCATTATAATTTAAAGTTTTTATACTTAATAAATATTTATTAAATTGTTTTATTAATACTTGACCGAATAGTATATGTATAGACGCGCGCTCGCGCGCACATATAAAATGCACATGCATTCATACAATGGCAGTGGTAATTTATACAATTACAACATATGTGTCCTGTTATACAAAATTAATATATCTATAACTTCTTAAGTTTCGATGGAGCATGCGCAAATTATATTTGATCTTTAACACATATACGTTTTAATTTTTTTATCACTATACTTGTTCTGTAAAAGCATAATCAACAGCTAGATAAGAAATTTTATTTAATAACCGAGTTACCTAATTTATAATTTTTATTTAATTACTTTTATAGAAATTTTACAGAAATACAGTATGTTATTTGAAAACAATATTCTCAAGTTATTTTATCAGTTCAATTAATCATATTTTTATTCTAATGTTTGTTTTTCTTATATTCATTATTTAATTAATAGGCTACGTATTACTAAAAATTTTATTTTATAACAGTTCTGTAGGATTAAATATAAATTTCTTTGAAAGTAATAGTTGCTGCTTAACATTTTCGGTTTAAGCATCATAATTAGTTAAGGTATAATTAAAGATGACCGAATGGAGTATAATATGGATTGAAAACAGTGTTATCCTCATTTTATATTGTGCAAATATTTATAAAATACAAGAAAAATTCAAATGAGCTTTTTTGCTACAAAAAATTAAATACAATGACATAATACTTCTTAATATGTATTCAAACTATAGGATTGAACATAACTAAGAAAATTACAAAAACATCGTTTTTGTACATGACATAAATTAAAATGTGCTGTTTTCATTCCATTATAGTTGATTATAAATTTACGGTTTAAATTAGTAATTATATCATTGATAAAGTGTACTGTTACATTTATACATTTAGAACTTCATTTATGAAGGAATTATAAATAACCTCCAAAGATTCAGATCATATCGGTGACTAACTATTGTAATAATTAAGTATACAATAAACATGTTACATTATAAGTGAATTCAATTATATAAATTAAAATTAAAACTACAAATGTATAATATTTATATTTACTTATTGCTTCATATGCAGACGTGATATTTCTAAGTTTTTTTTATATATTTAATGTAGTTTAAAAAATTTATATAATGCGAATTCCAAATAACAACTAATTGTATACACTAAATATATAAAGATTTTGAGTTTTTTATTTTACTTTAGTGTAAATATATTAAAGATATAAAAACAAGCCTAAAAATATATAATACATAGATCTATAACAAAGATTATAAATTATACAACTTATAAAAAAATGGTAAAAATAGAAATTAAATTTAAAATCAATTAATAAATTAGTTCAATTCCGATGGATTACTGAATAATGAAATAATATTAATGAATATCCAACTCATTTGTAAATTTCTTGTGACTAAACAAGTGTTGAGTAACTCATAAATTTATAAGTACATTTGCCATTAAAATTGGATTTCTTTCAAAACATTCAAGTTTCTTTATTCTAAAACAGTAACTGGTTTGTTAGACTTATTCCTTCCTTACAATTTTAAGAAATAAAGAAAAAAAATATCTTTACGATCTATAAGATCAATTCAGGATCCTTTTAATGTTTTGACTTCGTGATATAATGTTGACAAATAAAACATATTGTTATAATTTAACTCCTTAATCAATATAATAGAATTTTAATAATTCTTCGAAATATATAAATAATGTCATCAAATTTGATATAGCGTAAAAATAATGGAAAAATACAGTAACCTAATAAATGATTTTATATGATAATAATAACATTTTAATTTAGAAAGATATATGTTAGATTTTGAAATGTATCAATGCAACGAGGTTATTAATATAAAAACTACTATTATGTAAAAAAATATCGTTTTTTGAACATGTTAAATGGTGATTCAATTATTAAAAATTAGATGGCATATACAAAAGTGAGTAAAGACATTTTTCAAAGTATGCAATTCACTCTTCAGAAGTACCTTTGATCTTTTAAAATTCAAGAGTAATCTGATGATATTCTGGGATTGACAGTTTTAGCAAAAAAAGTCATTATATGTAATTCAATAAATAATGAGATATTTCAAACAAACAAAAATATTGAATATTTTTACTTTGTAGTATCTAATTAATATACATCGCAATATAACTTTTCACAGTAATAATGTGATGCAGTAAACATATTTATAATTATGTTCAAAGCAAATGGTAGTAGACAAATTGAAATCGATTGAATAGTAATTTGTAATAAAGAAAGAGAAAAAATTAAATTTATGTATTAGTATTGTTCGTAGGTTTGAATAATATAAAATTGTTAATAGAGAATAGATGAGAAAACTTTCAATAATATAAATAGAATAAATATGTTTAGAAATTAGTTGAATATATAAAAATTGTTGAATATAGTAATTCATAAAAATATTTCCTATCAATGTATGAATCTTAAACTCGTATTTAACACTTGGCACTATCTAAAATAATATAAAATTTTTTTATTAAAATCGAAAATTCAATCAGAATTTTATTTAAATATATTTTTATTATATTTTATATAAGTTAGTGTATAAACAATACAAATAAGCCATTGAAACTTGATAAAAGTTATTAATTCTATTGAATGAAATATTGCAAACATGTATTATTTGAAATTGTATTTACAGTTCTTATTTACATTTTTACTTTATTCGTTCCTATTCTCAGTCTGAAAAAGTATTTTTATTTGAATTTTACAATTCGAGTACATTATTGAAATTTTTTTGCATTGCTGTCAATTAAAATAACTATCATTTATGAAATTTTGATAATGTAAACTAAATGATTACATTAACTGCTTTAAATAATTTATTTTATAAAAGTAACATAAAATGTTATCTGTCATATTCGTTTAAAATAAAAAGAAGTTAAAAAAATATAATTTTACAGTGTTTAGAAACATATCAATCCTAGAAAATGAAAATTCATTATAATATGGAATGGCTGTTTCATAAATATAAGTTCGTGTGTTATATAAATATATATTTATATTAATTCATATGAATTATATTACAACAGAATTTTGTATTATAGAATTCTGAAAATAATGTATAAATAATAGAATTCTTAAAAATTCGTTTTATTACAACATATATTAATTATAAATGCTGAATTTATAATAACTAAATAATTAAATATTACTATAAATAACTAACTAAATAATATATATAAAACAATATTTATCTATATTTTCAGTTTTTATTTGCAATGTGATATTAAGATTCAGAAATTATATAATTACATTTATTTTAATTAACTAAAAATCACTATTAGATTTAAAAAAATTTAAATATTTTAATAATCATAATCATAACCATAATTTAATAATCATTTTTAATAACTGTAATTTCTATGTTCCAATAGAAAATTTCAAACCATTTGAAATTAGTATATAAAATACGTACTAATTTATACTTCTAGAATCCGACCACTAGGCGATAGTAATGATTAATTAAATGGTTCGTGGATATTCCGGCTACGTTCATCAACATCCTCCCATATAATCATTTGTGGTGGAAAAGTGACAAACAGGTTTGCATTCTTATTTTGTGATTAAATTAATTTTATTTCTTTTTAATGTCCAGTAAATATAAGACTATATGAATTTTAAATACCACTATCTTCTAAAGGTAAATTCAATATTTATTTAATGTGTATTCTAAAATATAGATTAATAAATAATTTTTAAATATCTTTTTAAATAATTTTAAAATTATTATTTAAAAACTGAGTATTATGTACTTATGCATGGGAAAAGTATTTAATTTTTATATGACAATATTCAAGTAAAGAAATTAATATTGTTATATAAATAACTATTAACTTATAAACTATTATGAAATTATACTTTGACAAAATATATTGTTATATTGAAACTGGATAAGTAGAAATTCACTTCATTATCTTTTATAAGATAATATATAATATTGTGATATTTATAAATATTTACAAATTAAAAATAAAAAGTTCGAAGATTTAACTTTGTAGTTTTAATTTCAATTAAAATTTTTTTATTAAACTTAATTTATGTAATAAAAACAAACCAATGTATATTTATTAATATAAATAATGGCTATTATTTTATGTAAGCTATGTACATACTATATCAATTATTTAAATAGGTATGAAAGTTATTAAATAAATCAATTTGTATCATTTGGTATTCTTTAATAATTTATAAATGAAAAATTTATGTATTATGAATTATATAATTTGTTTTATAAAAAAAAATTATGTAAAAATGTGTAAATTCATATTTATTATATAAATAATTAGAATATATTTTTGCTAACTATATAAATTTTTATAAAAATTGATAATCCAGTTATGTAAGTATAAATAAATAACTAGTATGTAATTATATTTATTCAATGTATTAAAAATTATATACATGAATAAATTTTTTTTATAATATATTGAAAATGTAATAATAATATAATAAAACATAATTGCTGTAATTATTTTTTATTTCCATGTAAATAAATAAAATAATTATAATATTACTATAATAAATATAATAGTATTTAATACATGTTTATAAAAATTCTACTTTCTATTAAAATCTCAAGAATCACTTACGATAAATTTAATATAAATACGATTTGTATTATAAAATATTATAAAATTAAAATTAAGTAGAAATTGTAAATTTAATAGTAATTAATACTTATTTGATTTTTCTGATTGTTCTGTCTGTTTAATAAGTATAGAAAAATAATCGAGGATTGTACCATATTTAGTTATTATAGATATGAAATACGACTATATTAAAAAAAAAAAACAAGCTTAATGTATTCATATTTATTCATATCACATAATAGTATAATTAAAAATTGTAAAATAAGTATAAATTTTTACTAATTAAATTTTTTTTAAATTAGTAGTTAACTTGTCACTAATTTAGTTCATTTAAAATTAAAATTTGTATGATGATAAAAATTAAAGCTTTAATCTATGGTTATGATATGATGATAATATTAATAAACTAAATTTCCAGTAATTCGTGAATATCGTTATGTATTTGGAATTTTTTTATTGTGTAGCAAACACGAATGCTGACGCAAAGCATTTAAAAACGCCTTCATTATTTGCATAATAGGTTATGAAAGGTTTGCGTATAATATAAATATTAATCTCAGATTGTGGTAATAAGTTGTGTATTTCCATTCAATTTACTGATAAAATGTGATATAAATAAGCCTATAGATTATGTATTACTGTATAAACCAACCTGCTAGAATGATCATTAATACAAAAATAATTATTCATACCGAATTTCTATGTATTGAAATATATTGTAATAATCATTTTAACAAATACTTTTAATAATATATAATTTTAAAAACATTAAAATTCCAACTAATCATTTCCATTTTTATAATTAAGTAATTGGGAATGGCGATTTGCTAAATTATATAAGTATTTGTTAATAAGTTTAGTTTAATAAGAATTTCCATTTATATTGAAATACATATTTTATAAATTTCATGTTTTTTATATTTCAATAATTTATGTAGATAATTATCAATTAATAACATTTACGATTTAAAGATGTCTAGGAAAATAATTATCTATTTGATTTAAAAAATTTTGCCGTAAAGTTAACTAATACTTTATCTTAATCTATGATACCAAAAATAACTGATAATGTTTTACATTATTTCTCTTATCTTAATGTTGTTTCATAAGTATTCTTCCATTTCAGCCTTAGCTAAACATTCAAGATTGTATATACTTATTCAATACATATTATGTGTTTAGTCTTGTCTTTTGCAAAAGTTTGGTGTAATTTCAACAAAAATTTTAAGTTTTCTATATACTTTACTCTATAAATATTATTAATAATTATCGTTTTGAAATGAATAGTAAACATGAAATAACGAAGATAAACCTTTCTACTTCGCAGAATATCGGTAATTATTAAAATTATAGAAAATTTTATTTCTTAATATTATTATGTAAGTAATACTTCCTAATATAAACGTAGTTTTCTTAAATAACCATTTATAAATGTTGCAAAATTATGCTAATGATTGTGTGAATTGAAAGCTTCGTACTGCTATATTGAAAAATAATAAAATTATTGATCGAATTCTATTAAGAAATAACGCTATTGAGAGCAAATAATTAAATTAAATGACAATTTAAAATAATTGATATTTCCCAAAGTTATAATTTACAAAAAATGTATAAAAAATAAATAAAATTAAATTAATTTTATACATTGTACAAAATGTGTACCGTAAATGTATATTTAAAAAGTTAAATGTATTTAAAATTCTACTAAAATTTTTGTATCTGTATTTCATAAATAGTAATATATCTATTTTTATCGATATTGATTAATAATTACCAATTATTTATAGCAATATTTTATTATCTTAATTTTATTGTCTAATAGAAAAAATTTAAACTATATATACTTGATTATTCGTTTTTATTATAGGCTTAACATCGTACGATTTGTACGAAATACATAATTTGTAATTAATTTTTATACGCCAAACTATACATAATATATTTCAAATATTGAATTTATTAACCTATATATCTATTCTATTACCTATTTATAAAACATTTATATAGATAAATTTTTTAATCACACTCGAGTAAGAAAAAAAGTTATTAATAATAGATTGGAAGATGATTAGAAGAGAACGGTGATCTATGCGTCTAACATCAAAATCGCATTACAATTATAAGTACAAATCATAAATTGTTTATTTCAACAAATCTAAATTAATTATAAAGAAACGAAGAAATATTCTGTAATATCTATTTTCTTCAGCAATCTCATTTGACTAGATTAGATAGTTATAAAAAGTCAAGAAAATTGTACTTAAAGTCTTTTGTGTACTTGATTGCATATTTCTTTTTACTTTTCTTGAGTAGTAGGTATTAATTATTCATATAGGTTATAAATTATTGATAGCAAAATAATATTCACATTCAATCACTCACTCATTTATATTTATCGTTTTCATAAATAATTCATGTACATAGATGTTCTTATATTTAATCTCAGGTAATTGATCTAACAAGCCAAAAACAGCATCCTTTATCACGATTCCAACGTTTTTTCGAATTTTATGTATGTCTATATCTTTGATCAACAAATGATTAACGTACTGATCCATCAGTATAAAATATTTTTCTAAATTCATTTATATATAGCACTTAATTTTTATTCATTTAAATTACTGAATTCATTAATTTCATTAAATTTTGTACTTTTTGTTTATATGTACAAGAGTCTCATATTTCCATATGCTTTATCAATAAGTTTGTATTCGTGCAACAGCAAGGAACAAATCGTTCTGAAATAATGTTTATAATTTTTTGTTTAAAAATGTCATGCTAATTAAGTATTTTTAGAAAATGACAGTCACAAAATATAAATATACAAACGTGTATTTTTATTTATTATTAAAAGTAAAATTCGATATTATATGTAACAAAAAATTGTGTTTAGAATGTAAATACACACTATTTTGTACAAACTAAAAAAAATTTTTAACTAATATCATCTAGTATATCATTATATTATAATATATTATTATAATATAATATATTCACACTCTTGCTTTTCATAAAATAAATTTTATAACATGTGCATTCAATTTTCTAAATGAGATCTGCCTGTTTTATTCGACGATTACTTTTTAATTGCGAATAATTAAATACTGAAATATAATAATATAGATCAAATATTCATAAAAATGATCGACTATTGTTAGTTCATCTTTTCAACGAATATTTAAAGATATTTATTTTAACATTGTGTATGCAAGTAAGTTATTTAATGTACATTTTCTTGTAAAAATAATACAAATTACTTATTTACAGTGAATACTCGTGTACATTTTCATGAAGAGGTGGAATCATTAAATAAAAAAATTATTAATAACATGTTAAATGAAAAGTATAGTGGTTTGAGAAGAAATGACCGCAGTGAACAAGATTTAGACAGCTTCAATGAAGGAAATCAAGGATTACGCTCTGATAAACGAGAACTTAGTCACAGGTATTATTCAATAAAAACATTAAAATGATAATTAGTTTCATAATTTATTATTCATATGAATTAATAATTTATGATTGCTTAAATAATTTGTTTGATAAATTATTAAATGCTGAGATTATATATTTCAAAAGAGAGGAAGAATCTATAAATTAATGAAAATAATTTAGAGAATTGTCCTTTTTAGTTATATGACCATATTTCCAATGTATTGTTTACAGGTTTAAAAAAATAATGTAATTTTTTATAAAAATATGTAATAGATTTTAAATGCAATTTGTTTAAATCGATTGATCATTTAAATATTTTATAACTAATATATAATAAAAAATTAGACTACAACTACACATAATTTATTATTTAAGAAACATGAAATACATACAGCAATAGTGTAGATTTCGGTAAACAAAATTAGTTCGTAATTGTAAACAGGATTTTTACTATGATAATATATATTCAAATTAATATTACACAATTATTTTGAAGTTATAATTGTTTCCCATTTCCGCTCAACGATTTTATTCCAAATGACTGTTACAACTAATTACTATTACATATAATAAAAAAATTAGAAATTTCGGCACTGACTGATAATCATTAATCAAACTGTAAAAGATTTTACATGTGAAATTTTTAAAACAATAGAATACTATTTACCATTAATATGTTATATAATGCATATTAATCTTTATTAGAAATATAAGTCTTTATCTTAGAAATAGTTCATTTTTAAAGTTTTATCTTTGAAAAATGTATACCTGATGTAATTTTTCTAGTTGGATTTATATTATGCAAATAATTACTACCCTTACAGATTTTTGGTTTATTAAGTAATTAAAATTTTTACCACTTTTTTAAATCTTTTTTGTAGAAAATCCTTACAATTTCATATATTCTTTTATACGATTTATTATTTTTCTGACGGATATATGAATTTAGAATATAGTTTCTATTATGAGTTAAAAATATTTACTTTTATTTGGTACTTTGTGATGCTCATAAGTACTACTTGGAAAATCACTATTTTCCTTCAATTTTGAAGTTATTTCAATAAAAAATAAAATTTTGACTTAATATGATTAAATATTCTTTATTTAATTTCTTATTTAAAAAAGTATGTTAATATAAATTACTTAACTATTAATATTTACTTATTTATATTATATTGATGATTAATTTTATCCTAATAATTAATATCATAATTATATATAAATACTTTTTACAGCCCTTTTTTAAAATTTCATACTTATTATACTATAATTTTACAGAATATTTGTTAATCGAAGTTTGCACCTTGAAAATATAAAATTTTATGGTTTTGACATGGATTATACTTTAGCTGAGTATAAATCTCCCGAATATGAACAACTTGGTTTTAATTTACTGAAAGATCGCTTAGTATCTCTTGGATATCCAAAAGAAATTAATGGTTTTGAATACGATCCCAGTTTTCCAGTCAGAGGATTGTGGTTTGATACTTTATATGGCAATCTGTTAAAAGTAGATGCCTATGGTAACATATTAGTATGTGTACATGGATTCGAATTTCTGAAACAGTGAGTAATTATCTTTATAATGCTATTGATATCTGAATAGATTCCTAAAAAGAAAATTAAAGACATAATAAAAAATATTATTAAATATAAATGATGTATTTTGAATAATGAAAAAGCGACAGAGCATATTTTTTATATTTCATTATTTTTCATTATGAAATGAAAAGTTCTAAAAATTTTGGTAGTAAAAAATTTCTAATAACAAATACTGCTATTTAATATTAATTTTATTTATCGAAAGGATCTATCTCTACTCCTTTTAATTTTTATGTATGAACCTTAATGTAATTAATTAGATGTATTAAAAAAGTAGTATTATGTAGTAATTTAAATAAAGTATTAGATAATTTTAGTATTATTCAAATATAAATAATTAAATACAATAGACGATTTATTAGCAAATAAAATACAAAGTTTTATATAATGATCTTTTGTTCATACTTATATAAATTAACTAGGATGTTCAAAACTATAAATATGTTTGGTCAATTGCAATTTATATCAATTTACAACTAATGTTAAATATTTTATTTCATTTATATTTGATTTTTCCTAAAAAGTTAAAAAATGCTTTTATTATATAAGAAAGTCTTACATTACTTATCCTATATTTCATTTATCATTATTTGTCGAAGTGAAACTAATTGTTGATCTGTGCTTCATCATTATCATTATGCCTATTTGTAATTATAAACAATTATAAATATTTTTGTAATTGTAATTTGTTATAAATCTTCATATTTTTTTATTTAAAATATATTTTTATTTAATATTAAATCAACAACAAATTGTCCATCTTTTTATAAATTCCATAGATAAGAAAACACTTTTAATCATTTCTTCATATCTACTTTTCCAAGTTGTGTCTAAAACTTCCTGATTCTACTTTATGGCTGACTATTGAAATTCAGTATTTATTAATAATAACTTTTTTTTTTTTTTTTGTATCTTATTGTAAATCTTTGTGTGATTTGCATATCTTATACAATTAAGTAGCTAATTTTTTAATTAGTGTAATAATTTGTATTAAATAAGTCATTTCTTTTTTCTGATACAATCTTTTGAAGATACAGTAAGTAGAGATTATAAGTTACTATTTTCTATGCTAACTTATTAATAATTTGACTGTTATAATGTATGCTTTATAATTGAAAAATTAATACATTTTGGGTTTGAAAATAATTTATTATTTATATTCTTCTAAGTTAATACTCACCTGACTTCGTGTACTTATTATACTTATTTGTATTTTACTTTTTTTCAAAGTTTTTCCACTTTTTATAACTTCTTACATTAAAAATATATTACTTTATCCGTGTATTTTCGTTCTCCCTTATTCTTTCTATCCTACTTTGTTTCTCTCTATTCATATAAATTTAGGTTTTAAAAAAACAGAGAAATAAAGTATATTTTATAAAAGTAGCATTTATTTTTAAATTGGAACAACAGAAGTAAAAGTTAAAAGAAAATATTGTGTATATTACATTAATGGATTTCAATTTAATCTAAAAATTTAAAATTGAAATGTGATATACAAATGCCTTTGGGATATTATATATTATATATAAGTATATATGTGCATATTTTTTCAGTTCTCAAGTGTACGAGTTATATCCAAATAAATTTTTGCAATTAGATGAGTCTCGAGTTTACGTTCTCAATACTTTATTTAATTTACCAGAAACTTATTTGTTAGCATGTTTAATAGACTTTTTTACCAACTCAAGACAATATACACGCGAAAAAAATGGCGTTAAAGAAGGCGAATTAACTATGAGCTTTAAAAGTATTTTTCAAGATGTAAGAAATGCAGTTGATTGGATTCATATGCATGGTGATTTAAAGACGAAAACAATAGAAAATCTTGATCATTTTATAAAAAGAGATGAGAGGCTACCAATGTTTTTGAGCAGGATACAAGCAAGTGGAGCAAAAGTATTTTTATTAACAAATAGTGACTATGTTTTCACAGACAAAATTATGACTTACCTTTTTGATTTTCCACAAACTTCTAAGGTAAATTTTTGACATTTTTATAATCTATACTATATTCCGCACTAAATTTATACATTATATTAGAAATTAACAATCTTTGTTTTTGACCTATTTGAATAAAAATTATATATTGATCTTACCTCTTTAGAAATCTTATTTTAATTAAAAGATTTTTATAGGTATAAAATACTTAAATTTATAAAATGAAAAGTTAAACAAAAGAAAATATATATTAACATTAATGTAAATAAATCCCAAGTAAACTGTTAAATTTTTTTCGTGGTTTATTTAATAAAAAATTATGAATATGGCAAATTTATCTCAGTATAATACATTTTTTAAAATAAAATATAATTCACAGAATTTATTAACAACTTGCATAAAAGAAATTGTATGTCAGTATATAGCATTTTTATATAACTATGCATATATATTATATATAAACTAAATATATTATGTTTAATTTATATAAACTAACTATATATAAAATGCATATTCTAATGATTAAATATTTTATTATAGAATACATAACTAATGCTTACAAAATAAACGGCAGACACTATCGTTAACAAAAAATTTATTTTAGTAAGATAATATAAATCTTTCTTTCCATACTATATTTAAATAATGTTAATCTTAAGCACAAGTAATAAAATAACGTCAACCAATATCGATAGAAAATTTTTAAATGTTTTCAACAAAAAATAATAACAATTTATTAAATATTAAAATCTGACTATAAATGAATACAAATATGTGGACTAAAAATAATATTTATTAAATAACTGTTAGTAATATAATATAAAATATAATATACAATTATAATGTAAAATAATAGTATAATATACTATAATAATAAAATAATAATTAATATTTCTTGTTAATTATTTAACGCAACAAATAATATATATTGCATAAACAGTATACAAAATAATTATTGTTGGTTTATTTTTGGTAATAATAATAATAATAATAAAGCAATAAAATATAACAATGTAAATTCATATCAAGAAAATCATATCAACTTGCATATAAACTCATATTAACAAAAAATATTGGTAACTGGTATTAGAAAGATTTATAAAAAAAAAATAGTTTTGATACTTTATGAATAAATTGAAAAATATATTACGAAGTAATATATTGAAGAAAATGTGAAAGAGTAAATTGGAAAAAATATAGACACTCAGAAATTATAGATTTTAAATTTGATAAATTCAAAATTTTAATCATACTAAACTAATAATGTCAATAATACTCACATTTTAAGGTACGATAAATTAAATTTAGAAATGTAACTGATGGATATAATTAAACATACATCTTCGTTGTTAAGAATACTACAATAATACTATAAAAATATATAACAAAAATAATAACAAAATTAAAACCTATCTTTGATAGTAACAATGAGTTTATTCTGAAATTCTACTTTAAAATAAAATAACCTCTACAAGGCGCCTCGCTGTCAGAGAAAGATCTAAAAATCTCAAATAATAAATTAAAAATTTAATAATGGAAAAATTCGTTTTTCTATAAAAAATAAAACATTAAACAATGAAAACAATAAAGAAAGCACAAAGTCTCAAGCATGTAGAAGATATAATTCATGAATTTACTGATGCCAAATCCAAGTAATATTTAGTCCATTAATTATATTTCAAACTATAATATAAAGAAAAGATTGTATAAAGCAAATACATAACTTTTTCCATGATGATAAATCAAAGATGAAATATATAAATTTGTAAATCATGATATGCATAACAAGTACAAGATTTTTTATGGTGAAACTGAATATAAAATTGTAATATTTGCATTACAAATAAAAGTAAAAAAGAGATTTAAGTATTCAAACTCTGAATAAATTGAAAACTAAATTGATTAATACACATTAATTCGTTATTTAGTAATAAATAATCAATAATTAATTGCAATGATTAATTGCAATGATTAGTTTTAATTAAGCTTTTGATTTATAAAAGATTACAAATGATGATTATTAAATTTTATAACAGATAACTCGTCAAATATAAACTCTAGATGATGTATATGTATTATAAACGTAAATTTACTACATAAGTATCGATGATTATAAGTACGACTGTTCGAAATTGTAAGAATACTCCCAAGTCATTAGATATTTGTAAAACTAGCATTAAGAGTTCCGAAAAATGCAAACCTTTGGCTATCTAAAGAAAACAACTCAAACACATCTGGCGAGAACATGCTATCCAGTGTCTAGCGAAAACACGTGATAAACTAATTCGACGAGAACACGCCATAAACCATCTGGCGTAAACAAGTCATAAAGATAGTCGGATGACACATGCCAGATGCCTCACTCAAAACCACGCTATACCTAACGCTCACAATACTGATCGAACACAAGGCACAACAACGACCGAACACAACGATTTACATGCGACGCTACTAGGATGCATAGGGAAGAGCGCACTTATGGACGGGATTCGAGCAAGACCCGCTCTCATTGGAGCCTCTCTGCAGAACTCAAAACACAAGCAATTCAAGCTAACACCATGTGCCATTATACAAGGAAGCGTGGGGGTTTACTGCCTTGTTCTTCTGCGTGCATTATTCCATCATCACGTGCATTACATATAGAGGACCAGAAAGACTATCAACTTCTTCCTGTACGTGCAACGCACGTTACCGTCCTGTGGCAATAGTAATACAAACTCAAGAATCGAAAGCATTCAAACATCAACTAAATATCATTATAATACAACTAATGATTATCGCAATTATCTACAACAAATAATGAAGCTATTTTTTATTGAATACATGCACTATCTTGTCCACTAGCCTGCAATCTTCATATCACTATCTGAGAGTTCACATCTAATTTTAGATATTTGGCCCTCCTCGCCCGGTATTCTATTTTTAGACGACTATATGAATTTAATCAGAACGTGTAATATTAACGTAAAGTGACTATTATTTTTCACATCAGGCATAATGTCCATAAGTTATGTACCGTATGCAAGTTTTCTTTTCAACATAAATGTCACGTAGTTTTTAGGGAAAAAAAATCAATATTAAGAATTATAAAATTCCTCTTTTTATTTTTTGAATGTCAAAATAATAAATTTTTAAAAATTTGTAAATATTACATTTTTCTAGATCTTATTTTGAGATACGGAAACTTATACTGTAAAATAAATGCAAGATATATCTAAAGATATAAAATTTATATATATATTTATAATACAATATATTAATGAAAACAGTTTCTGGAATGAAATACATACCATATTACGTTATTTCATAAAATCTTTTTTTCTTTCTAATTTAAATTACAGGATATTCAATGTATTATTTTCCATGTATCATTTAATATATAAAGAAACCATACTTATAATTACGTTTACATTTTCTTTGTGGAGTCATATAAAAATAGCTTATTTGATATAACATATATTATATTTAATTCAGTAAATCTAATTTTTATGCTATACAGGCAGGAAGTGATAAATTCATTTTAATATATCCAAAAAATATAATATTTTCTAAATAAATAGCATTTGATTTATATAATATAATTTCTAATTATATTCATTTTTTCAGGCTGAGAAACAACATCGAAATTGGAAAAGTTATTTTGATACTATTGTTGTAGATGCTAATAAACCGCTTTTTTTTGGAGAAGGTACTATTTTGAGACAAGTAGATACTAAAACTGGAGCTTTGAAATTAGGAACTCATAAAGGACCATTGCACACAGGTAAATTAACAATAAATGACTAAAATTGAAACGAATATTGTTATTGAAATAAGTAAAATTTGTTTTCTATAATGATAAATATTAAATCCATATTAATCATAATATATAAATAGAAATTGGTAAATGTATTTGATACGATACAATATTGAGATATTAATAAAATTTAGATTTTTTTCAATTGAAGGATTCTTTATACAAAATGAGTTCAAAATACTTTAAGGACATTATCAATTGGATTTAAATTATAATAAATATAGCTATTGAAACTTGGAAGACAGTTCTCAAAAATAATTTAAATTAGTGTATAAGTAAATTAAAATAAAAGCAAATACAAAAAGTTTAAACTTTAAAATATCTAATATTTTAGCATACATAGAAAATATAAACACAAATATTTTATATAGAAATAGAGGATAACGTCAAAAACGATATTAAGCTAAAAACTATCGATATATATATATATAATACATTAACTTAAATACATCTGAAATCGATAAGGGTCTGCAACAGAAATCTCCATTTTAACGTTATATTGTTTGCGTTAAAAATATCTGTCTACAATAGGTATTAACAAGAGGCTAATTAATCTCTACACAATGAAACGACTGAAAACTTAAATTTTAATGTTGCGGATGAAAAAAAAATTGTTTTTAATTTTGTATAGCTTAAAATCTTTAATATAATTGTATAATAAGAAATATATTTTTAAAGATAAAAATATAGTCTAAACTATAGTTTGAACCCGTATAATTGCATTCATTAAATGGAATGTGATAAAAAACTAATTAATCAAATTAAATCAGAATACTCAATAAATTTAACTTATTGAAATTATGCTATTCCCTTATTCTCTTTTTTCATAACGAATGAGGCATGTGGATCTTTAAATCAAATATATATCCCAATTTTCTAATAATGAGAAATATATTTATGTATATAAATTTTACATAAAGCAAATTAGTAAATATATTTTCGTCCGATTGATACAAATAAACATCGCAGAAGATAATTAGTTGCTATTTATTTATAACTTATATTTATCAATTAATAATTTAAATTAAATTTTATTGGTTATTTACTTATTGGTATTTATTATAATATATTGTAATACATATCTATGAATTTTTAATTTTTCATAATTGTCAAGGTTCTAATTATATCTGCAGATGAAGTCTATTCAGGAGGGTCTTGCGATGTGTTTACCGAAATGATAGGAGCCAAAGGTAAAGATGTTCTCTATATTGGAGATCATATTTTTGGAGATATATTAAAAAGTAAAAAAATTCGTGGTTGGAGGACTTTTTTGATTGTCCCTGAATTGGTGCAAGAATTACATGTCTGGACAGATAAATGTCAATTGTTTGCTGAACTTCAAAATTTAGATATTATGCTAGGGGCAATGTATAAGTAAGTCATTGATATGGTAAATTCTTACAAATTTTTATGATTTTAAATAATAAATTTTTAAATAAATTGATTTATTTAAAATTTTATTTTGGTAAATTATAGACGATGTTTTTAAATATAATTATATAAAAATTAATTACGTTTTTAATAATTTACCTAATAAGAAAAATATTCCAATTATTATTAAGATATATTTATCATATTAACATATTGGTTATCAGTATTATAAATGATTTATATTTTATAATTTTTATATTTTTATTAATATATTATAAAATTTTATAGAATTTTACAGATTGAATTACATAAAATAGATGTTTAAAAATGTTTAAATATTAATATTTTAAGTGAATAAACGACAGTAGATTTCACGTGCTTTGCATGATCAATCAGAAAATAAGTTTTAGACTAATGTTTAAAAATAATATATAGTCAAGAGTACTGCTGTTAATATGCATAGCTGTTATATTTCTTAGAATATATATATTTTTTTGAAAATAAGGATTTTGTTACTGTTTTTATATAATTTTGAATCTACCTGTATTTTATTATTTTATTTTATTTTTTAAATGCCTATAAGTAGCCCACGTATAAATTTACTAAACTCGGTATTATTTCAAGTTAATTTCTTATGGTACTATAATTTTTGTAAATTGTGATTTATTTATGGATAAATGTTTTAAGTACAACTTTTCCTCCTACCAACCTAACTGCAAATTTTTTTCATGTTGTGGAATTTTTAAACTCAATATGTTATATGTTAAGTGCCATTCATCCTTTCTTGATTAAGAATTATTACCTATCATATATTAATGTGATTAATAAGGAACTACACGCTCATTTTTTAGTAGTAACTGGATTTTTTGATGAATTATTTTAAAATATAAATATCACTTAATATATTTAATTTCAAACCTATCACTAAATATATGTGTTTACTTAGTAGATATTACTTAGTTTATTTACTAATCAACAGAAAAATGTTTAAATGAGTTCTATAGATTTTCGAGATATTTAAATTATTTTTGTCAATAATTTGGAGCAACATCGTTTTGCTTATGCGTGTTCATATAAAAAATTGATTTAATGAAATTTGATTATGTATTTCTAAAATTATGGAAATTTGTAGACCGACTGAAAATAAATGAATCATAAATCTCAGGAAGGATTCGAGAAATTTATTACAGTTTAAATAGAGTTATTTTCTTAAAGAACGTGTTTAGAAACTTACTTATTTGTTTTATAATATAAATAATAACGAAAATAACCCTTTCATCAGATTCTAATGGTAAAATAAAGTTGTACATATATATCCCTAAGTGCATCATTCAATGTGCAACGTGAATGCGTGCATTTGTACTTATGTATATACAAATACAAATTATAAATGTGTTTAGTATACATTTACTTATAAATATTTAGCATTATACATATATTTAAAAAAAAAAGAATGTTTAATGCTTAAATTTAATCTTAAGAACCTAATGCTTAATTGTAAATATAACTATTAAATTAAGTATATTAAATGATAACTAGATCATAGAAATTTATAAATGATAATATGAAAATACATAATCTAATAAATCACATATAAGTATAATTCGAAGAATGAGCACTTATTATGGAATTAACAACCAACACTAACGTTGTCTATTAGTGCAAATATCGTTCTACAATTATATCTAGATATTAAATAAGTAATTCATTTGATATATGTTCAGTTTATATTATTTCTTTTTTATATAAATTACTAAATGTTTTTTTGTTTCTAACCGTCTGTTTTTCATATTCTATATAATTCTTTCATCAATGTTAATTATTCATTGTGGCAATGCATAGAAAAATATATGAACATGATTACCAAAGCATCATGACAAACTGATTATGTAAAAAATGTCCCATATAACAATAAATCGATAGAAAATTTCATAAGATTATGTAATAAATGATAAAGTCAATACATACATTTACTGTAGTGTCAATATCAACACTCGCAAAATAAATTTTAAATTTTATAGTATTTTACATATTATTGATATCGGATGGTCATTATTATATAAAATATTAAATCGAAATAATTGAATAATATTTGTTGTTTAACTTTAATTAATTTATTAATGTCATAAAGAAGTAAATTTAGGAGGTAAATTTATTTATAATTGAAAGGCTAAATCTACAAATTAATTATATAACCAAATTTAAGAAACGTGACATTAGGTAAAAAGACTATTGATTATAATCTTCATATATATAAAGTAATATTATTTTCTATAAGTTATCGGTGATTAGTTTTAATCATATTATTTTTATAAGAATTTAAAATATATAACATTAATATAATTTTTTTATGTATATATTATAACAGTTAACAAATAATAATTAAATTATTTAAGGTATAATAAAATCAAATTGTTTATCTAAAATTGCAATAACTACTGTAGACTAGTTATACAAAATTATGTTAATTCTCTATATAATAAAAAAGATTCATTATACATACAATATACACATATTAAATTTGAAACATAGATATATAATATTTATTAAGTTAGCTAAATAACTATTGTATAATATTAAGAACATTAATTGTTTTAGTAACAAAAAATTGTGTATCCAATTATAAATCTTCTCAACGACAATAACTATCAATAAAAATTAAATAGAATTAAATTTTAATATTTTAAACTTCTAGTATAGAGTGCAATACAAATATAATATATATATATATATATATATATATATATATATATATATATATATATATTAAACATTACACAATATTTTTTAACACTATTATAATAATTATATTTAGATTAATATTCAATGAAATAACTGATTATTGCATTTGTATTATTATTAACAGAAGTATATTTTTTTAATAAAATAAATTTTCAACATTTAACATTAGAAGTTAAAACAAATTAAATTATTTTATATTTAATATTTTTTAAATATAATTAAGTATTATGTAAGAATCATAAATGATATAAGTTCTTATTGTAGAACTTGTATATTTGAATTTGAATTATAATTAATATTATGGTAGCCTATGTAAATAATTTCTTTATTAACAATGCAGAAAGTCTAAAGTGAAACTTCCCTCTCTCTCTCTCTCTCTCTCTGTCGGTATATATTATTAGTATTAATTTATTTTATTTTGAAATTGTACTTTTCTTACCATTATAATATATACAGCAATAACTTATTTAATATTATATATTAAAATTATGATTCTTTTTATTTTTTCTAAATATTATAGTAAAAAATATAAATGAATACAAATTTAGAAGTAACCTAATTAATATTTTATAAATATTTGTTTTCTATAGGAACTTAGATAGCAGCACAAAAGAAAAACCTGACATTTCCAAACTTCGAGCATCTATACGAGATGTAACGCATCGAATGGATTTAGCATATGGAATGATGGGTTCATTATTTCGCAGTGGCAGCAGACAAACATTTTTTAGTAGTCAAGTTGTGAGATATGCCGACTTATATGCAGCCACTTTTCTCAACTTAATGTATTATCCTTTCTCTTACATGTTTCGAGCACCTGCAATGCTAGTGAGTATTAAGGAATAATTTTGATTTTATAAAATGCGTTCTTTTATATTATTATTTTATTACTTTTAACTTTACATTATAATTATTTAATTTTTTTATTGTGGTTTCCGATACGTATCCTCCTGGCAGTAAAATAGGAAAACACTTATGTGACTAAATTGGTTGTGAATATGCACGAAGTACCGATATCTCTAACGACCGCGAAAACATTAACGTTTTCAATTAAATATTTGAAATCACCACTATTCAATATATAAAGAAGACTGAATGATAAAAGATGTCCAGAGTATTTGATAAAGGATGATCTAATTTTGCGTCAAGTAAGTTACGGGCATTTTAACAATAACTGAGTTCGATGATAAGCTTTTTTTGAATAAAAGTATTTCAATTTAATCTAAGGTCAGAATATAAATATAATATTGTGCATTTAGGTAGCCAAAAATACAAATAGAAATTCATAACCAGATAATTAATAATATTTTCACTTTTTATTTGAGTAGTAGAGATAAGTACTGTAAATTGAATGTATATATTCAGATGTAATATAATTCTACTAATATAAATATTATCGTTACTAAAAAAATTTATTAAATATATTATATCATCTGGTTCGTATTCGAAGTGATTAGAAGTATTGCATCGTTTATGTCTCCTGTAAAAATATAAAAATTTAATTTAATTATATTTCGAAATATTCGGTGAATTAGTCTTTTATCATATACATTAGATACAAATATTTGGTGAATATTAAAATAACTTAACATTTTTTAACATATTAAAAAAAATTGCCTAAACATATTTATTAAATCGAAAAATAGAACATCAAGATTAGTCAATTCGTGAATAAAATCGTTAATTATTTTATTTTTTAATTTTTAGTTTTTAACTATTTATACTTTATAATAATATATCCTTTTCTTTTATTTAGAATAATATTTAAAAAAACCACATATCCAGTGAATATTTGGTAAATGATTACCAGAGAATAAGTTAAAAAGCTATTGCTCTGCAATCCTAACTTTAAAATGGCAAATTTGATTAGTACTAGAAATATAGATTTTATTTAATCATCGTCAATATTTAAAATGTTAAATATTTAATACTTAAATAAAATCCTTCGTATTTAGTAGTTATTTAATTTCTGCTTATCTTATAAAGAAACATTCTCAATCCATTTTGGAATTTTAGAAATTATCTTTAATTTCTATAAAAGTAAGAGAGAGAGAGAGAAAAATCAATACAAAGTATTGTAAGTTTACAATACTTACAAAGATTTTGTAAAGAAAAACATATATTTTATGATAATTAACAATATCACTTAAGTTTAAATTAAAAATATTTTCATGTAGAATAAATTTGTATTTTTTCGAAATCCAAAAAATTGTATCAACTGTTGGTTTTATGTATAAAGTATCAATTAATTATATCTTATACATACTAAAATTTGCTTTTAAATATAGTTTACAATATATTTACACTCTTATAGTACTAAATAATAGTACTAGTAGTAACAAAATTGAAATATGTATGAGTAAAGAAGAATAAAGAATTGATAATTATCAATTATCGGATAAATAATGATATATATAATACCTTTTTAAAAAGAATCTGCGATTTCATTAATGGAAAACAACGCAACTCAATTATTACCATTAGAAATTTTTTATATAAATATGTACTTACTAAATCAATTGTAAAAATAAAACAGTAAAATTGATCTTGTTTTATTAAGATACGACACGGTTACTTTGAAAACATTTTGAAGTTTGGCTTCTTGTGCTTTTAGCGTACTGGTGTTTCACATCCTTATTTTTAAGAACTCTTCAATAATATATTAGAAATTATATTTACTTTAAATTAATAAAATAATTACAAAATATAAAACAAAATTTGAAAATATGGCGTTCTCATTATCACCATTGACTTTTTGTTTTAATTTCTGTTAGGCATAATTAAAAATGAATACATATAGTTGTAACACAAAGTAGGTATAGAGTTTTATTATTTACATATTTTATAAATTTATAAATATGGGTGAATACACTTTGAAAATTTGATAATAACCAAATTAAAATATACAAGATCTATATAACATTTAAAAATCTATACTTTTTATGATAATAATCATTTGATAATATATTTATTAAAAATAGATGCCTCATGAAAGCACTGTAGCCCATGAACAAAGATTCGTAATGGAAACTCCAGCAATTAGTCGGTCTAGAATGATGAAAATGACAAACATTCAAAAAAATATTGGTGTAAATGACAGTGATAACGATCTGGATTACAGTGACCACAAAAATATTAAAAACAAAAATGGAGAAAATAAAAAGGTTAGTTAGTTTTCTATAAAAATATTTCTAATATAGTGATTGATTGAACAGTATATTATAATAATAAGAATCAAGTTTTATATAAAAATAATTGTAACATAATTATTGTTTAGAATTTGATAATTTCTTTTAGCATTTTATTTATTTCATTGAATTTATACATTTAAATTTTCTAAAAATAAATAATTATATAAACTACAAATATAGTTAATATAGTTTCATATATCGAAAATAAATCATTAATATATTTAATACAAATATTTAATCGAAAACACATTACAGTAAATCATAGATTGTTACTATCTTTAAATTTGAAATCAATTCTCATATATGCATACATACAAGTACAGGTAAAAAAGGCAATATTTATTAGTTATAATATATTATATAATTCCTTTCATGAATTTTTGTTTGATAACTTCTTTATTATTAATATATTAATACTATATAAACATGGTTATCATTGCAATTATAAAGAATTCGATAACCAAAATTATTCTTGTAACAAATCTGTTCACAGTAGTATTCAGAACAAAGAATCAATAAAATATATAAAACTGTCGGCAATCAAATTTAGGAAATATACATTTTTCAAACAAATATATTATTTTATTTTATCAAGATTTTTTGTAAAAGTAATTAAAATAATACAAGACTTGAAAGATAAATTTAAATAAAATTATGTATGACATACTCAATAAAGATTTTATAAGTAAAAGACAATTTCATGTCTCTAAATATATAAAATAAAAGGAAAGTATAATTGAATTATTTATGTATAGAAGACTCTCTTATTCTTCACGAACTGAACTGTATAAGAAATCATAAAATAATATAAAATTTTATACTTTTCAAGCCTAAAGTATTAGAAACTTATTAAAATCTTTGCAGACTTTTATTTGCTTTTATATATTTTATAATTCGTAATTCATTTTATGAACGATGTTTTAAAATTCTTAATATCAACAGTGATTTATTGATTCAAGAAAAATATTTTCCGAAATCCAAGTATTCAATTACGAGTTAATAAAAACGCATTTGCGTTTGTAAAGGAATTTGTTCAGTGTATATTTTATTATGTTTGGTAGATCTACAAACGAAATAATCCTTTTTAATGATACGAAATGAAAAATAAAGATAGAATTAGGGATTAGCATTTCATCGTTTCTGTATAATGAATTTTAGAAGGAATTAATATTTTATATTATAATAAATAGACGTTTAATAAAAATATATTATTGACACGTTTCTTAAATATATATAAATTATTGACTTGTAATTTCATCTAGATGAGAATTAAACTTGTACGTTATATAATAAATTTTCGGTATAATTTCGTTTAAAGGTGGTAAGTGATTTGTTTATGATAATTAGTATATCATTTTTTATTGTCGTTTACTTTTTTAATTTAATTTTAATAATATATTCATACACTTGTAGATATTCTTCCTTTATAATAAATAATTTTAAGAATATTATCAATAGTAAGTATTCAATATTACTATTTTATTTAAAAATTAATAAATTATTCACTAAAATATTTGTGAAAGACAAATTACATTTTTTTATAATAATTATAATGGAATGAAACAATATTAACGGGGAATCCTATTTCATACAAATTATAGTCTTATAACCAATAAATTAATTAATGGAATTGGAATGAAAAAAATACAATAATTTAGAAATAGAATTGCTATTATTTTTATTTTTTATCGAAAGTTTTTATATAATTAGAGATTCATTATTAATGTTTGAAAAAACTAAAACTACAGAGTAATAAGTTATACTTTTAATAAACACTCCAACGATTGTGTATATGTTATTTTAAACTTAATGAAACAAAACTTTACCTTGTCAATATATAGTGGTAATTATACTATTAGAAATCCAATCTCAATTTTTCTAAATTATTCATATCGACTAATGTATATCGGTAATGATTATATTGATAAAATTTTTACACGAATAGACAAGAAATTTATATGAAAATAGGATATAATTTATTCGCAATTTATAATTCAAATTAGTTTGTTAATTTTACTTTTCTTCAAATATTTCATTCAAATATAAGTTTAGTATTTAAGAATCAATAACGTCACTTAAAATAATTAACAAAATGTAATATTTATAATAAGTCGCATTTTTTTCAGCAATTAACATTTGTAAAATCAGATTTTGAACAAATCCCACATGCTAGACCAGAAACTCCACGAAATGTGACACACACTCATGACGATGATTGCAGTGACGAAGATAGTGATTGTTTAAAAAATGCATAGTATTCAAACTACAGCAACGAAATCATGAAGATATATAGTTGGATATATAATCTAATATAATGAAATAATATTATGAGCAATTTATTTACACGGGAAATGTTTTGTATTATTTAATTATAATCGTTCAATTGTTTTATTTATTTTATCTTGTTTGAAACTGTGATTGATACCTTTCAATTTGGTATCTAAATATCTTATGTCTTTTATGTTTACAAATTTACAACTTATGAATATTGAATTATTTCATTTGACTCAATTTTTAATTAAAATTGTACATATTTTGATGTTTGATCAGTGTAATAAAAGGATGATTTTATGATATTTTTACAAGTTTTTATTTAATCATTTTAATTAATTATTGAATAGCTTATTTTTAAGCAGACAATTAAGATCTCTAAAGTAGATAATAATTTTAAACCAAAATATATATTATATATTTTATATATATACATATCTACAAAATTGTATAATGCATTACAAACATTATATTTGATACCATTATAGCATAATTTTATATATAATACGTGTTTTCATTCTGTTCGCATACTGTATTTATTCCATAGTTTGCGTTACTAATTTTATGAAGTGATTTAATTTATGGAGAATTCAATATTATTAATTAGAATGACATAATCTGTTTTAACTATGAATAAATTTATATTGATACATATTAATAAATTCACATGTTTTGAAAGATAAAAATTTTTATATTCGTACTTGCAAGATTAATTCTTTCCGACTTTGAATAGGCCGTAAGTTCTAATTTGAAAACCAATCATAATTATGTCGCATTATTAACATTTACCTTGGCTAACCCTATACATACTTCATTAGAACTTCAATAAAAAATTTACGTATTTATTACTTATTTAACATAAAAATGAACCATTTCATATTTGATATTATATTTACATTTGATTTTTGAGATCAACCACTTGTTTCAATTAAAAATGGATGAAAATTATATTACAATTATTTGATCAGTCATAAGTTATTATTTATAGAAACAAAAATTGTAAATATAATATTTTTAAAGTAAGTATATAAGATTGAAAAAATTGTTTTCGTTTGTGAAATTAATTTTTTGATATTTAGAAAAATTTCACATATTTTATATTTTTCTATTATATATTATTTTAGATTGTTTAAATTTTGTTTATTATTGTAAATGGTAAAAAATATGTTAGATAAAATATTCAAATACTAAGATAATACAAACTATTTCATTGTTTGACAGTAACTTAAAAATTATTTTTAATATATTTGAATGGTGTCATAAATATAAAATTATTGACATTCCAAAAGTATAAATTCTATAAATAAGATGATGAGTAAATATAAAAAATTTTTTATATTATATTATTAATCTAGATAAACAACACATATGCATTTGAAATAGAAAATAAATAGCTAATGAATATTAAAAATAGTACATTAAATTCAAAGATAGGATATTATTGATAATGAAATATATATTAATTACATTTAATTTAAATTAATTTTTCGGATTATATATTTTTTAAATATATAATTCTTAGAACCAAAATTTCATTCAAAACATAAAAACATGTGAATATATTTACGAAATGATAATTAGTATGTACTATGTATACAAAAATGTGGTTTAAGTAAATTTTCGAATTAAACATCCATTATTAAGATAACAAGTTTAATAATTAAACTTAAAAAAAACCTGTGCAATTATCAACTGTGGTCACTAAATTTTACCAAAAGCTATATTCTGAATATAAATAAAATCAGAATCTTTATTTTTCCTAAGTACCCTTCTTTTAAATGCGTATCTTATGATAATATATATTAAAAAGAATATTTTCACTATAATAGATTCAACAGTCACAAATAAAAAAAAATTAAATAGTTAAATAATACAATATATTAAATCTTTGCCAAGAAATATATTTTCTATAAATGAAACATAATATAGTTATATTATTTTTCAGTATTAAAATAACGTTACAAACATTAAGTATTGAATTATTTTAATTAGGATATAAAAAATATGTAAGCTATAGTACCTAAAATTATTAAAAATAATTAAAATTACTAAATTCATTTTATTTCAGAATTTTTTAAAATATAAATATAAACAAAATGGTATTATGATTACCTTCTTTGATATTTGATTTTCTTGATATCAAATTATTTTAAAATATGAACATATTTTAAAATAATATTTTAACTGTTAAATATCATGTTTCGTTTTTAAGTTAAATAGATTTTTCATTAATAAATTTTAAAATAGTTCTTAAAATACAATGAGCTAGATATGAGTATATAAAGTAATAATAAAAATTTTAAATTCCACAATTTAATTTCACCTATAAATAAAATATAACGTGTCGTTTATCAAATATATAACTTGTATAAAATCTATTAAAATCGAAATTTGTAATCGTCCATATGTAAAATCAAAAATTAATTTATAAGGTTTTGCGACTGCAAAAGTTGCGATACTGGAACATCATTTATCATTTAACTAATAGAATTAATTGAAAATAGAAGTATATAATTGTAATTCATTTAGTATAATAATGCGTCTTTTGAGAAAAGAATATATTAATATTACCATTTTAAGCAGGAAAAGTGAGAATTTTACTGCGACAAAGCGACTAAATATATTTATATTTTAATAAGAAATATCTTACAAATAATGTGAAAAATTTGTTATTATCGATAAGGAAAAAGTATTTTAATTATATGTATAATTGATTGAATATATTCAAAAATATTTATATTTATCTTTGAAAAAATATGAATCTGGTAAATATTTTGTTTAATTATTTACAGGGGATTGTTGTATTAATTTAGTATAGTCTTTTATAGAAATAAAAGTAGAAAAAACATTTTTAAAAAATAAGATAAAAAATTATATGATCTTTTTTTGTTTTACTTTTATATACTAATAATAAGATTTTAAAAATATTCTAATTGATAAATCTATTTTGCTTTTAGTTTTTAAAATAGTATTTCAAAATACTCGATATTGTTAATTATTATTTAATACGTTCATGTTTTGACGGATATCACTCTAATGAAATATTTCTTACGTTATAGTAGTGTTTAGATATTAAATAATAGTTTATATTTTATATAATTTTAATCTATAAAAAAATTAATAATTATCGAACTAATAAATAAATATTTGAAATTTTTATTATATTAGCAATAAAAAAATTTAACGCACGATTTTTAAAATGATTTCATTAAATCAAAGAATTAAATAATGTAATAAAATAAGTGAAATAATAATTCGTTAAAATATGAATATAAGTTAAAATTAATATTCTTTTTACAAAGATAAGTATTTCTATGTATTTTCATAAACAAAGGCTTAAATAAGCACACCTGTAGTAAGCATATGTGAGGCGGAAAAAGAATATCATTAATATTAAATTTCAAATTCATAAGTTAAAAATTTATGTTTTGTTTTAATTTTGCATGTAAAATAATTTGAACAAATATTTGATGGTATCAAGCTATATTGTTGCCACTTTTTGTTTTTATAAACTTTTTATCCACAGAGTGCTGGCCTTGAACAATAGCATTACTATCCGAAACATGATCGATGGCTGATGTTGAAGAAGTACTATTTGTCCCTTGAATTATCGATTGGATTTCCAATACGGAATGTGGTGGTTGAAGATCTGAGTTAATCTAAAATATATAATACAGTATATTCATATTGATATATATTAAATATACAAATATTTTTTAATTACCTAAGACTTTAAATGTTAATGGCTTAAATTAAATATAAATAAATTTAATTGAAAGTTAGTTTTAATTTTTTTTTAGTTTTCACAAATAAATAAAAAACTTTATATATAATTTGAAAAATAATTATTTTAATAATAAATAAGTGTTTATTTTAGTAATAATATTGTCATTAGAAAAACTTAGTTTCTACTATTTCAATTTTCTAGTCGAAAATAAAAAATTACTAGTGTATTTAGCATATCATCAAATATGCTTAAATTATTGAATAAAAGTAATTTATAATAATTCTATTAAATGTGGATACTTCTTGAAATTAACTTCTATATTATTGTTATATAAAAATAATTTTTTAATAACTACAACAAATCTAGACAATAATAAAAAAAACATTGTTCTAGTATTTTTTTAATGTTGGGAGTAATCCAAATGTATTATATGCTTATGCATTAGTGCATTCTTCAGATAATTTAGAATTATATTATACTAGAAGATATTGTTAAATATAATGAATAGACAACTTCGATATATAATTATACTGAATTAGTAAATTAATGTTAGTTATTAAAAGTATAGTGAATATAATAAGTAAATAAATATATTCAGCTCTAGTATAAATTTAGTATTTGATATATATACAATAAATTTATTATAAATATTATTGTCATTTATGCTTATTTATATTGTATTTTGGCATAGGCAAATTACAATAATTTGATAATGCTGTGATAAGGCTTAAGGTCAAAGAGGTTTTATAGCTAAATAAAAATATTTTTAATTTAATTATATTTAATTTATGTTCGTTATATTGATTTTAAATTTGTTTAACCTTCTTAGATTTGAATATTTATTATTAATAATAAATTTATTAAATATCAACTAACTATATTCTAGTTTAATATTAAAATATATTAAATATTCTATAAATAGTAATCACAACTAGTATTTTGTTTTATCAATTATTATCATTGAAATATTAATAAAATAATAAAAACTTAAACAATATTTTCAATTAAAAATTATGTTTATACTTACGTAAATAATAAATTATTAATTCAAATTTTTATCATATATTTTTAAACATCCTATAAACGATTTTGATTTTATAAAAAAAGACTCCTCGTTCTTTTTTATCGTTAATAATTAAAACGTGTATTTACACTCTTTTATTTTCAATTAAGAAAATAAGTTACGTAGGAAGCATATTTTTATCTACAATTGGTACTACCTACTTTTTATTGGAATTTATAATAACGTGTTTAAATACGAGTTTATTATTATGTCATGAAAAAATATTTTGGAATTAGAAACTCGATACATAAATTTTTCATCTGTCTTCTCTGTTTTTACTCTACCACATGGTTATAAAAATATCGTTTATTATATTTGCGTAATTAATTTTTGTTAAGCTATATACAAGGGCTTTTTGGATATTTCAGGCTGTTATAATTTTTATAATCTTACAGGAATCTTTAAAAATCGGTGTTTACTGTAATAAAATTATCCACATCTCAAGCTACATGTAGATTATTTGTATTTTGCTTAATTTTACTGATAGAAAAAAGTTATAACATAGCAGAGAATTATTATTAAAATAATATAGATATTTTAAAATGAAGAGATTGTGTGACTAATTGTGTAAAGCGAAATTATTACACATCAATATGCTAATTTCGTTAGTAAGTTAACTAATATATTCGGTACTATAAATCACTTTAGTATTTAATGGAATAATATATAAATACTAGTAATTCAGATTTATGATATTATCAACTGACAACTTTGTTAAGCATGTTTTGTTATTTAAAATTTGTCTTTTATATCAATAAAAATAGAAAAAAATCATATTTACTCAAATCTTTATTTAATAAATTCAAAAATTCTGCACAGTTGGTCCTCGCTCTTTATAATATATTATTTTAGTAATATTAGAAACAAATAAAATTTAATTTAGTGATATTTCACATGTATGTCCTCGCATATTCAATTACATCTATATATATACAATCGTACAAACAAATATAATATATACATAAATTTTTTTAGTTGATATATTTAAACTTTTCATATTAGACATTTCTACTGGATTATATTTTATGATGCTTTAATTTTATTGTTCGTTATCGATACCGAATTGAACATAGCCATATAAAATATTCAGATTGAATCTGTGCTTGCAAAGTTATACTAAAACAGTAACCCATCTATACATTTTTTTATTTAATTAATTATACCTATCTTGTCAAATGTACGTATTACTAAAAAAACAAGGGAATAAATTTTTATCAACATTTCTGGCAAACATGTAAAAATTATTTCTAAAAAATTTAGAACATTTTTTTAGCGAAAAAATTTAGTCTTAAGCTTTATCAATGTTTCATTTGTATTTATAAAAATAAAAATAAATTATGATTTAGGAGATATCTTATGAAAAGTCTAAAAATCATAACGTATGTATTAATCAAATAAATTCTTTTTAAAATTTTTATATTTTTATTTTTTGTAACTCTTAATAAATAAATTATTAAATACTTTTAAAATTGAAAATTTGTGAGTAGTAAAAATATACATTATTGATCTATTATGTAAATTTATTTTAAATAAATTTTCAGTAATTTTTATATTGAATGTATAAAATGTTTCGTTAAAAGTAATGTTAGTCTGAATATTTGAAATTTTTTAATAAATTGGATAATTGTAATATTATAAATATTAAATTATGTAATTAAATTATTAACTAATCTAAATAAAGAATTTCAAAAATACATAAAAAGAAACATAAGATTAAATTGTAATCCTTATTATTACATAATAATTATAAATTAATGTATATCACCTTCTTAAAATAATTAGGTAAACAAAATAATAATTAGTATTAATATTTAATACTTTTTTTTTTAATTTTGAATTATTATAATTTGAGTTATTAATATTCATTTTGATACACACGATTTTTTATTATAAATTAAAAACTATTTGCATCCAGTATAGTAATTCAGCAAATAAATACACAGTAAATTAAAAATATACATTTAAACATATATTATTGCAAAATATAGAAATAAGGTTAATATAAATATAGGAACTATATAAACTTTCTAATAGAATCAACGAATTATAATCAAATTAAATTTCATTTTATATAAATTCTGGATATTTATAACTTTTAAATTGCTATATCATTAATAGATTAAAAGGTCAATAATATTGTTATTATGAATGATAATTAATAATAGTTAAAAGAATATTTATTCTTTAAAGAGATCAATAACTTTTGTTTTAAATTTTCAAACAATATATGATATATGTGTGTATAAATATTTGTAATAAATATTAAATAAATACAAATTTATTTAAAAGTTATATTATTTATAAGATTATACTAATCAATTATAAATTGTATTATATCTTATTTTTAAAGTTTGATGAAGCTCTTTTTTTATTTATGTTTCATTAATGTTTTTCACAGTTTCAGTAATGATTTTCATAATATTTAAATCTTAAAATGTTACAAAAATTTATCTTTCATCTTTTTATAATTTTATAACATTAAAAAAAGTACTATTTGCAGTTAATAAAAATAAAGGATAACTTAAAACAGAAATTGTATTTTAAATCGGATCGTGAGAATGTATCTATCTAATGATGTTTATATATCAGCCAACTTAGTATATGATTGCTTGACGGAATCAAATGGATGATCGTTTTTGATTATTTTTTAAAAGTATTTTTTCATACTCTATTTCTCATTTGTGCGCGTGTAAATACTAAAATTCTTAATTTTTTAATTAAAATAAAATAAAACGGTTGATTTTCCAAAGTATATGCTTGCAAACTGTCCAAATATATATATATATATATATATATATATATATATAAATACTGTAATTTTGTATTTTATAAAATAAATCTTTTATCATGAATTTAAAACTCTACCATTGTCAAACTGCCGTTATTTTTATGTCATTTATATTGATTTCTTCTTATTCGTAAATATTATATATATATTATATTATATATATATAATTAGATTATATTAATATAAAATATAATAATAAAACTGTATGTGCAATATATAACAACATTAGTACAGAAATTCCGTTATTTAACATTTTCAAATAATTACCTCAATTTAAAAATAATTGTAAATATAAATAATTACCTGTCGTGTAATTGACTGAGAAGCAACAAAAAGCATATCACTAGTATCACTTCCACAGCTCGAACTTTCACTCATTTCTAATGAATGTTTTCTTGATGTACGTGGACTTGATAAGTTCCCCTTACCCGTGGTTCCTAAATGTACTATAGAACTTTTGCCGCATACTTGTGACTGGATATGCTCACAAATCCTTCTGAAACGTCGAATGTTTCCTGAACAATATAACAATATATTTTATGTTAAATTATTATAAAAATAACATTTGTGTATTTAACATAAATAGACAAATTTCAAAATGTAAAATAAGATACTTGCGGGACATAGTTCTCCGATTATAAAGATCTCCATTCATAATAACCTATTATTAATATTGTATTTGATATATGATGATTTGTATGATTATATGAAATTTTAATAATATATATTTTTTGATATACAAAAGATAAAAAATTAATTAGTACCTCAATCATTCACTAATTACATCTTTTTAAATATGTTTGAAAAATAATTGTAAAATTTTTCAATTTTGTTGCAATTACCTAATTCAAGTATGTTTAACTTACTTGAAATATCAAATTGACTACCTTAGAGAAACTTTGCTAAATCAATATATGTAAGAAGAAATGTTTTATCGAAACATAAAATACATGGACAACGTTGTAATAAGCAGAAAGAAGTGGAATATAAATTATTAAGAGCGCAGTTACTGTACCACAACTAAAATCAGGTTTCAAGTATCCTATCTATCTTTCACATATACCCGTATTCTAGATCCATTATTTATCTATTCATTGTGTATTTGCCATGAAATACAACATAATTGAGTAACCTAACGAAATAATTAAATACTGTTAATCTTATTGTTGCAAGGGAAAACATTTTTATAGAAATATCCAAAATGGACATATAAGAACGATAAACTTATGACAAGGTTTATCAAAAAAGAAAACTTTTTTGATAAATTTAAAACAAAATACAGCTGAAAATTTTAAATAGTTAATAGTACTTCCAAATAAAAATTTCTGAATTATATTCAATTATTTAAACAATAATAGTATATATTATAAAAAGTTTAAAAGCAGATTTGTCTATGAATTTCTTTGAACTAAAAGTTTGCATAGCTCTTTTACTTATAACTGATCGTATATTAAACAACACCTCTACCCACCAAAAGAAAATATTGAAAGAAGAAATATGAACATTATTGATTAAATTACGATTCTTAAAAATTTGGAATGGATATTCAAAAAATAATTGAAAATATTCAATATTAAAACCAGATTGCCTCGGAACAAAGTATTTTAATAATAAAATCAATTAGAATGCTTCTTCACGAGTAAAAACTGAAATTGAAAGATCGCGAAGATCAAGATTAAAAAAAATCAATACCTTCAAATATCATCATGATTCTCAGAGGTACATGGTGGGACTCAGACTTTGAAACACTAATAATAATTATAAAACGTTTCTTCGTGTGATTGTAGATTATGGCTGCTTTATTTACTTCCCAACACTATAACAAAAATAAAGTAAAAAACATTTAAAATATAGTATGCAAGGTTGTTTGGAACTATAGATCAGTTAAGTAACTATTTTTAGCAACAAAATTGAACTGAGCTCTTAATAAACCGTATATTTTATTGAAATGTATCCAATTCTTACTTATAGTCATTGCATTGATAAAAATTCTTTAAATAATTGATGAATAGCTTTTAAATTAAAATAAAATATTAATATTTGGAATACATATTATTAATAAAATTTTAATACCATAATTGTTCGAATTAAATATTATATCACAAATGATTAATGTAAATTTAGTTAAGTATCTTTCCTCCAAAACTTACGTTAATATATATTATGATGCGAAACATTAAATTCCATAAATATTTATGAATAATTGATAAACAAGTGAGAGATAATATCGAATGAAATAAACCTAAATTCTGTATAAATTAAACTATGTAGTACGATATTCTGAAGTAATTTTTTCTTTCTTAAAATTCACTAAAAAATATATACAGAGAATTTTTAAAATCAATAATAATTATTAAAATAAACTAATATCTATGAATATATCTGTCACTAAATATTATTTAAATTAGTCATACTTTTCTTTAATCTAATAAGATTAATGTAAAAGATAACTTCATTTTCGAAACATTAAAAGCTATTTTAAATCAAACTAAAACTGAGCTTAATAAAACTTAATAAATTTAATTAAACAAACAAACAAATAATTTAAATTATAGTTATAGTGTAGAACAAGTATATGGGTATACGCATGAGGATAACAAATTTATACCAAAATAAAAATAACAAACTTAAAATAGATTTAATTATAAAGACTGTACACTTGTACCTTTTTAAGATAACCAAAAACTATAAAAAGATAATCAAAATAATTAAATTTAGACAAATTAGATTATACAATTTAGACTTGTAATATATTATAAATTGTTAACTTTTTTAACATTTACGATTTCATGAGAATAAAAAATCATTTTCAAAGTGTAGAAGAGCTTAAAATTTGAAAGATAGTAAAATTTAATTAATCAAAACAATGAACTGAAATTAACATACTAAATCTTATTATTAAATCTTAGTAACAAAATTTTAATAATAAAAACCTATCAAAAGTTTATTTTATAGGAATGGTACATTATTTTATAATACCAAAATATTAATATTTTTATTCATGGTTCTGAAAATTCTAAAATTTAAGAAAAATAATTTTATTAATCTATATAATTTATTTAAATCTATAATCTATGTAAAGCAAAATTTATTTAAAATTAATTAACCACACAAAATAGTTAGTCATCTAATCTACGATTGTTTAGAATTAAATAAAGAAATTTTTAAAATATAATAGTTTTTTGTAAAATCTAATTGTAGAAATAATAATATGCAATTCCTTTGTTTATAATTTTTACTGAAGTTTATTTTTACAAAATAAATGAAGGTTAATTGGTAAGTTTTAAAGTTCTCTATTTAATATCATAAATAAAATAAAATTTGAATTTAAATATTCGCGAGACATAAATATTGAATAAATTAATGTAATTTTAACTTATTAAGTTGTATGGCATTATCTAATGCCAGAATGCTAGAAATATCTATTTCTACATGATATGATGATTCGTGACGATATTTATTTTCATCGATATACGTTAAATAAAAAATTTACTTAGACATAATAAATGAATATAATTCGCCTACTACGACATATTACGACAGGAAATTTGTTTTAAAAAAATTTTAATTTATAAGAACATATGTTCAATGATAAAGTATAAATAAGTAATAAATAATATTAAAGTGAATATTAGATATACATTATATTTAATTATTTTTCAAAATCTTTATGTTGGTTTTTTTATAGAATGTATCGATTAGTTAATATCAACGCAGTCAATTATTAATATCTATATGATTCTTTCCTTTAACCATAAGCATTAAAATAATTTGTTATTGAAATATTGAAACATCTTTAAATACATATATTTTCATAAATAAAAATGATGGGCATCGAATAAATAAAATATAAAAGATATTTTATTATGTATTTTTAATTATATCTAATTTTAAAAAAATTATAATAAAACAAATTATTTTTACAAATATAATAGGTATTTTTAGGATGTTCAAGAGACATATCGAGATATAATATTATTCCTTTTGAAATTTATATTTTTTAAAAATATTATATTTAAGTAAAATTATTATTCTAATTTTAAATTTTGCATATATGTGTTTTTCGTTTTTAATATAAAATAATATTGTAGTAACCGCGAAATTTTATAATTGTGTGGATATAAGTGTTTAAACTGAACATTACATGTAATTCCTAGCAATACATATTTCATGTATATTAAAATAGTTGTTAATTGTAATTTGATAATGTAATTATTTAATAAAAATTATTACGTTAATTAATTTAATGATATGATTAATACACCATTTTTATTTTCCTTGAAAAATCAAGATGAATATTTTTAATAAAGAAGATTCACAATACATAAATTCGGCATCTAACATCATTCATCTTATGGTACAAAATTTTTTTTAACTGTTACATGACTTACTTGGAGTTTCTAATCCCACTGTTTGTTAAGCTATATTTATTCCTTATATTACCTTAAATATAACGAATACTCATCAAATCAATAAGTCTGAATATATATTTTATTATAATTTGTTTTATAAATATTATACAAACATCATGATTTCCTAACAGTTTGAATACTTACTTTAGGTGTCAATGCTAGAGTAGAGTAAAAAATCGTTAAAAATTTGAGGAAATTAAAAAATATATAATATAAGTAATTGGAAAATTACAATTGAAAATATAAAATTACACTATAAAAATATTATAATTTAGTAAAAATTAATTGGAAAAATTTAGTAAAAAAAATAGCACCTATATAAAGTAGAACGAAATAACAATATTAACATTTGTGTAATTAATTTATAATAAATAGAATCAGAAATTGTTGTATTTCATTTTTTTCAAGTTAACAATTATTAGTTTAATAATTTCTTTTTTTTAACTAAAATGAAAATTGGTTATAATCGTTAGTAAAATAGATTTTATTTTTATTTTCTTTATGCAAAGTTTCGATTGAAAAATGGATGAATCTATTGTTATTGTATTAATAGTATATAATAAATTTATATAGTAGAAATATTATTAATATACATATAATTTAAATTATTAAAAAAGTTTCTTACCGTTTAGTAGAGTAAAAGTTATTGCGAATAGGGATTCCGATGATTGTTTTGATATTTCACTCAAATCAACTTGAAATCGAACCTGTCTTTGAAACATTACGGATCCAGCATTATTTCTTTTATATTCTACTCTAAATGACATAGGAGAACTGACATTGTGAGATAATTCAGCTATCTAAAACAGGATTAAGTTAATACTTTAATATATTTATGAATTTAAATTGTATTTAAATAATTGTTTTAAAAATATATAAAACAACAGTAATGCATTATTACATAATAGTACTAGCAAATAATATATTTGTTAATACTAATTATCCTTTATATTCTATGATACAAAAATTCATTATTTTGATTCTAAAAGGAAAATGATAACGAAAGTAAAGAAGCTAGAAAAAATAAAGAAAGTAAACATTTTTATTCTTTATTTACAGAATATAAAAAATATTTCAATACTACTTAGTTACTCGTAATAAAAAAAATATAAATTTTTAAACAAGTTTTAAATATTTTAATAAATTATATCGTAAATAGGATATTAACTTTAATAATTATAATTAAAGTGTATAATAACTAGAAAATAAAATAAAAAATATTATCAACAATTCAGAATAAAATGCTAAAATAGGTGAAAGTAATCATAAAACATGATATATTCAAGAAAACGACCCTTTATTGTATGTTCAATTTTGTCTGTAAATAAGCAAAGCATAATATATTCACATATTGGAATTATATATATCATTATCATTTTTAATATATCAAAATCTTCAAAAAATTTTATACAAATATAGTTATCTTATAGCATTGAGATTGAACACTCATTTTTCAGTTATATCGGGACAAAGTAGTAAGTCATAAAATTGAAATTGACAATACTAATAATTGGAGAACCAAAATTTTTGTTATCCGCATTATCGTAAAATTGGAAGATGTACAATTATGTAAAAAATTTATGGATGCAACTCACTATCGATTGTATGATTAAATATTAACGTACGTTCAAAATAAAAGGAAACTTTATCATTAATGATAAAAGACATCAAATGGTAAGGTTTTTGAATGAGACTGAGTATTTTTACACTAAATTCTAACTCTTTAAATGATATTTCTGCGCATTCAAATACAAAAAAAGAAAGAATATGTAAAAGTGAAAGAGTATATTAATTTTTTTTTTATCAAAGATTTTATAGAATTGTATATTAGTAGCATTATCAATAGTACAATCAATCTAGATGAATCAGAGAAGTATGGAGTGAGAAAAAAGAAATTTTACAATGCGATTTGCAAAAATGTAAAGAAGATAATATATAGATCATTATATTGGGTTATCTAATAAAGTACTTAATACAAAGAAAATCTGTATATGGAAGTAAATTACGAGTATTCAGTTAGTCTTGTGCTATTTATTATACAAATCCTCATTCCTTTTAAACTGTTATAGAAAATTATTTATAGTAATTATAGGAAGCTTATATTATAATCTTATATTTTCCATTCTGAAACTACTTTTTGTTATATATATATATGGTTTTTCGCAAAAAAAAAAAATATATATATATATATATATATATATTCAAAATTATTAATATATATTACAAGAATAATCATTTTTAAATTACTTGAAATATAACGTAATCTAATAATCCCAATGAAATATAAAATATAAATCGTTAATATTATTTAATAATTTTTAACATTATTAATTACAACTAATAATTTATAAATTTCGATATTAATAAATCATTTTATTAGTTTATGAAAGGTAACGTAATAATACAATGCATTGTTTTAACAGCTAAAATTATATTTAAAAAATGAGTTATAATTATTATTAGCATTTTCTAACATCATACTCTTTGTCACTTTTATAAATATAAAATTGTGTTGATCAAAAGAAAAAACATTATATACTACTATCATTTTGGAAACATTTTTCTATTTTAGTATAGTGATGCGTAGTTGAAATGCTCATTTAATTTGTTCATAATATGAATTTATTTATGATCAGTTCAAGAAATTGTATTTTCTTGAGTAACAATATATATACAGCTATAGTATACGGTGTGGAACGTTTTTAATCCTGTAAGTAATAATAGATGAAACAAATTAATCTATTACTACTGAATCATATCAAATAGATAGTTTGAAGACTGGCTGAAACGAAACGTATTCAAGTGCAGTTTTTAAATAAGACTATAATAAAAATAAAATAAATTTATTATACAAAAATATATTAACTTGTATTGCCAATTTAATTCGATGTTTTATATTCAACACAACTGTTTCTTCTAAATTTTAAATATTTGAACTAAATATTCAATAATATTATAAAGTTTCAATATGATTAATAAAACTTGTTTTTTACCTAACTTAAATACATATTATGAAACATATTAAAAAAATATTCAAATCAATCCTTTAATAAAATTAATTTTATAAATATATTCTACTGCATTTGTGTGAGAAGTAGTATTCTACTTATTAAATCTAAATAGAAATGATCAAATAGTACATTTAATATAAATATTAAGAAATAGAACTTTTTTATTGTTAAAGAAATGTATACCGATAAAAATGCATGAATTAAGTCAGCTTTGAGTGTAGCTAGAGGTTTTCCTTTTACTAATATCGTAAAGGTTTCATCTTTTTCTGTTGTCATTAAATTTCCAAACCATGATTTCTTAGTCAGTTCTGGAGATGATTCTGGAGTAAGTTGAGCCTATAAATAATTATAAATATTTTAAATTTTTAAATAAAGCAAAGAATAAATTAAATATATAAATTCTTACAATAGATATTTTTTTACTTAATTTATGTAATTTAGGGCTACATGATTATTTGAAGTATAGCTGTTAAAAAAATTTAACGGTGGAAAAAAAATAGAGTATTTTAATTCATAGATAATTATTAAAGATTATAAACATAAAAATGTTTTAATAAAGTAAAATTTCATATGAACAATAGAATGTATAACAATTACAATATTTTACAGGAACACTATCTTTTTACCGATTAGTAGCCAGTAAATGAACAATCTATATGCATATTTAATTTATAAGCGTAAGCGCTTATAAACTTTATGATTGCTGCGTATTTGTACAGTTGTAATTATAATTAGCATGAAGCATGTATGACACTGACATACCATACTCATATACCATATACAATATATATCGCTAATCTGCTCTCTATTCTCAATAGCTTTTAATAAATTTAATTCTTGATACGGGTATTTAAAATACTAATCAGTGAAAAAAAATTAAATGTAAATTACTACAGAACTTGTTACAGAATTATATTTTAAAAGTTTAAATTTAAATAATTTTATTTTTAATAAAATGAAAGGAAAATAAAAGCCAAGACACAAGGATACTAAGAGTGCTTAGATAGTAATTTCGCACATAATTATAGATTTGTTTTAATTACATTGTCTTTTCGTTAAATAGCCTAATCCTAGTTGCTCTTATAATTATAACATATTAATTTATATTATTATATATTATTACCATTCATTTCATAGTTGTCAGAGATTGAAGCCAGTTTCAAGATCGCCGATTGTCGGCATCGCCGGCCCTTTCAGATCTCAGATTTCTGTAAACACTTGGACGAGAATTTTTCGTCTACTCGTTATGTTTTGGTTTCAAGTGGTCCGTACTGTTTATATGGTCTTCGGGTAATAACATCGCCCGAAAGTTTTCTATGGGTATTACGCCCTACTTTTTCTTTCGTCGAATTCTCGAAAATTCTAGATTTTTCTTTCTACGCTTCATGTAAGATTCCAGTACAACGACGATGCTTTGTTGCCAGCTAAGTGAGCCGTCGCGTGGAAATATAAGTCAAGCACACGGCGCGCTTCCCTCTCTCACTGACCGGCCCTCTTGCTAACCACCCTCGTTCAACTGCGCTTGCGGCTAACATCTTGCTGTGACACGACCGCAGTGATCGACGATAGTGAACCGATCTAACCATCTACCAGTAGAAGCCATGGCACACGGGTCTCGATCTGCCCTCAGCAGGACAGCCATGGAACGGTCGGTATTTTCAGCAGAGCCGCCACGGAACGATTCAGCCTTCGATTCGTGTGCGTATTCAAAAGGCTCATACGCTCATTGTAATTCTACCTCGCGCCCACTTAACTTTAAGTAAGTAGTCAGTGTTTAGTATATACTGTGACAACGACACGTGGCCATATATTCGGCAGCCTAGTTAAAAATACACGTGTGCATAAGTAAAAAGAAATCAGCAGATTAGGTAGTGATTACAGTGAAGCCAATTGGAATAGTAATCAAAACGGGCACATCAGCTACGCAGTAAATCAACACACCTTGTCAGCAGTTTACAAGGTACAACTTTTTATATTAATAAATAAGCTAGTCACAACTTGCACAAGAACTATTCGGGCAATTTACATTCTCTCGGTCGAGCCAAAGCTTCGACCCCGTACAGGCCCACTATAGATCGGGCAAATTTCCGCTCTCTTGAATTAACCATTCGTCATCGTGCGTTCCCTGAAACAGTCGACAGATGATAGAGCACGCTCTCTCGAATTAACACTTCGTCATCGTGCATTCCCTCAAACAGTCGACACAATTGACTCAACACGTCAAATTCATTGTTAAAGGCCAGGCAACAGAATAACGAATAATCGACTGTAAATATATTTCATTAAGTCCTTCAAGAGCACAAAGGCTTATCATTAATTACTCTTGTGTGTGACTAGCCCTTCTACTGCCCCCATAAATAATTAAAGACATAATTGATTACTCACTAAGTTCCATTAAACACCTTACACCATATCAAGTACAGTTATTCCATACATCAAGCATACTCGATACAAACACCATCTTCTCATGCTACCTCATAAGCATGAGTGACTACACCGGCTGATATTTACAAGATCAGCATAACCTCAATTACAAGATACACAGTAATATCCATAGAATCTACGATAATCAAGAACGCAAGGAAACACCCTCATTACTACAATAGAATGATCATCTCTCTCCACAACAATGCAATATTATTATAATTTACCGAATAATAAACATTGATCTGACTAAAATTACATTATATAAAATATTTTTCAGCCCTTACACTTATTATTTCCTTTAAAGTTATCCTGACGAGAGACGAATCCACTGAACTATTGAATTGGCAGTTCGAGCCATAAACTAAATCCTTAAAATTAAACAACAGTAGTACAATAAATAGTAGACTAAATCCATACAATTACATAGAGCACATCTATTGATAAAAATAACCAAAATTATAGGGGTTATTTATTTTTTTGAAACCTTAATTTATTGATTGTCGAATATATAGAACTTTCCATAATCATTAATTACGTTCTATGCATGATTAATTCTTTTCAAGAAAAGAATAAAAATGCAAATCCAACTGCCAAGCTTTTAAAATTTTAATAATTACTTTCAACTAAGGTTAAATAAAATTTGGAATATTCATCTATCTAAATTATTTGTAATAATTTATGTAGCTGCTTGTTGAAACTAATTGAATAGACAACTAGTATACTTTACCTATTAGTGTACATAATTCTTTGCATAGGTATATCAACTGTCATGAATGTAAATATTGTAAATGTAAATATGTAAATTCAAGGAATGTTCCTGTATAATCCCTAAAATTACCTCAAGGTCAACAGCTTTGGTACTAATATGCAATAGTTATAAATTCATTTTTTCTAATTATAAACATGTAATATACTATGTAAATTATATCAATTATTGACAATAGCAAATAATAAGTACAATCTCTGCATTCATTTCTAAATGATGAATAATATATCACGAATAATTATTTATTTTTTGCTTCACAAACTGATAAAAACTTAGTGCATGCTAATCTCTAGCATATTAAATACTATTGCAGTTACAATATAATTATCATTATAAAATCATCGAAAAATCCTACGAAGGAATATAAAGCATTCATTGTACCAGTCTTGTAACACCTATTTATGGAGTCACTTTCATTTCAAATGCACGCACTGAATATTCAAATTATATTAAGTTATTAGTAACAAATATTCGAGATATTTTATATCAATCAATTATTAAAAAACTGTATTTATAATTATAGAATTGCTGTTTATTGATTGTCGATAGTAAAATTACAAGGTGTATTTTATTTATTATGTTAACAAACTCTGTAAGTACATAAAAAATATACAAGTGTAAATTTAATCGTACATAGAATTAGGTATGCTTAAAATATTTATAACATAAAACACGTAAAATGATAATCAACTGAAATGTGTCCGAATTAGGAAATGACGGAAAATTTAAATAGTATTTTATATAATTATAATAAAAATAATTTTTCAAAAATTTAAGAATTTGAAATTTTCAAAAACATTTAGGATTTATTTGGAAATATCAGTTAATGAACAAATTGTTATATATACGTAACAATGTCTTTTTTTTTAAACGGATTCTTTTAAAAAGCTAGTTCTATTCTAAATAAAAAATAATATTCAATCACTAGGTGAAAATAATTTTAAATAGACGAATAATTTGGAATTCATGCATGCTTATTTTATAAAAACATTTTCTTTGCAAAAGATCACTACTATTTGAGAATATTATATTAATTGATTAAGAGATAGAGACTGTTAGTAAATATGAATCCACAATATTAATTTCACATGCAATATTAGAATATACAAACCGTAGTCTAATATCCTGGTTACACAAAAAATTATAAATCTAATAGTGAATAGGGTATATACATGAATCTTCATCTCTTCTACGCGCTCAAAAAATTCTATAAAAATAAAAACTAGGCTTTTCAATATAATACAGAAAATCAATTTTAATTTAAATAAAAAATAAATTTATTATTTATATATAAAATTATTAAAATACAAAATATTCTTTCTAAAAGTGTAGCAAATACATTATCTACATGGGAAATCTTTTTTCTAAAAATATAATTGACTTAAACTTTTCTGTTTACTAAAGTTTTTAAATATAACATTAATAATTTTTTTATATAAATAATGAGATTTTTTAAGGACTCTGCCTAATTTGTGATAGCCCGGTTTATTAAGGTCAGCTTAAAATATTCTTAGATAAATACATGTCTTAATGATAATGACTATTCAGCAGTAGTACCAGTAGCACGTGCATGTAATGTTAGTCTTATATTTGAAATTGAATATTTTTACAAAATAAGTTACTTATTGATTTTTAATCAATCTGTTGTGAATGATTTAATTCAAGAGTATCTTATTAAATTAAAGATTCTAAAATTGAATGCATATTCTGAACTTATAATTTTTAAAAGAGAATTTCCACTGATACAGAAATATCGAATAATCTAAAATTACTATCTATCTTAATCAACAACGTTGCAATATAATTATAACATTCAATTAATAAGATTAAATGAATACTAACCATGTACATGATTTTATTTTTTATTTGTTTAATATCATTAAAGATTCCGTTTAATGCACGAGATATTTGTTAAGAAAAATAAACTATTATACACAGTTAAAGGTCAGAATTCCAGAAAGAGTATGAAGATATAAGGATAATTATAAATTTAATATTGCAGGAAATATTGGAATGTATGAATTAGATAGGGGAGTAATTCAACAATGAATGATATCAGTTATGAATTTCTAATTTTTTAAATTCTGCATTCATTTTCCGATAATCCCTTATAATCTATCATCGATGAATGTATCACATAAAATATAGATTAACAATTAAAAAGAAAAATTCATATAACAGATTTTTGTAAATTAAAGTTTAGTCACATTAATATGCGTCTTGTAAAAAAAAATTTAAAAGTTATGTTCTTACTATTGCGATTTATATTGGTAATAATGTTACAAATAGATTATGATGCATCCGCTAATATATATATATATATGTGTGTGTGTGTATGTATTTTGGAAGTCTATTAAACGTAATATACTTTGTTAAAATAACATATATAGAAAATAGATAAATCATGCATTTTTACTATAATTATTTTTCTTACGTCATCTACACTTGTTAATAATTTACGTCGATGAAAACGTGGACTTCCTAGAAATGAATTTTTTATAGTATTTAATCTAGATCTCCAATGATGTACTCCTGAACTTGCAGATGTATGTGGTGAACCAGGAGTTCCCTCAATATTTCCAGTTGAAACTAAAAATGATAAGAAACTGTAACTAATATATATATATATTAAATTTATAAGGAAACATATCAAATTAATTTCAAATTATAATTTTAATTATAATATTTAAGAAATAATGACTTATAATATGAATATAATATTCAGAATTTATTCGTAACCAATTGTATTCATTATTTAAATTATTAGATGAGAATGATTATTATATTTTATTAATAATATGTTATATTTTATTATTTATTTTACACGAAGTAAATTTCAAATAATCCAAATGACATATCAAGTTGAACTTCTATTTTAAAATACTCTTTGAGAAAAGCAAGTGTAATATTACAATTCTCTTTTGAAAAAAAAACATGTTTAGAGATTTTTTCAAACTAACATGTAGAATATACAAGGTATCAGTATACATGATTGAATTTTACATTAATTTTATAAGTATTTCTAAATATTGAAGTGTAATTGTACCCATTTTTACATAGCTTACAACCATAATGAGAGTTGCAAATTTTTAAAATTTTAATACAATCTCATTAAAAGGTGCAATAGACAAAAAATTTACTATAAAACTATTTTTATTTTATCAATCAAATAAATATATAACTGCATCAATGATAAAATAGTGGCTAATGTTTAAAAATCACCAATGAGAAAATGTATAACCAAAATTACAGTAGATGAAATAAATTCTATCATATTTATTACATCGTGTATTTTCTTCTTTCGATTGTATGCATCGACATACTAAGTTTACAGACAATATATTTCGATCAGATGATAAACAATTGATTTGTGATTTTTTATAAGAAAAAAGAACAATATACATAAATTTGTTTAAATATTTGAAGAAAAATATAAAAAAGTAAATTTGATTCTTATTACTAAATTAGAAATTATATGATATTTCGGTAATACGAAAGAATGACAATTTTTCTAATTATTTCCGTTCTATAAAAATTACCGCAAAATAATGAACTATTTAAGAAATAAAGGGGATAAATTGTAAAAAGAGAATAAACAATAAATTATACATATATCTAGTAACACGTAGTAAATATAATTGCAACAATTAAAAACCAAATATCTATTATTCAATTAAAATAACTATCTTTACTATAAATTATGAAATACTCATGTTTGTATAATAAAATATAGTATTAATTTGAATTATTATCCCTGATACAATATACAATTTATTTAGTACGTAATGTGAAATGTATCAAATTTCATACAACAATTATTTTGTAAAAATTAATGATTACTTATGTTTTTTTTTATATAATTTTTATATAATTTTTAATGTATTCTAAATACTATATGTAAAATTACATTCATGTAAATGAATCTCTATTTAATATAAAAATATAAAGAATACATTTTTAATAGTTTTCCATTTTCTTTTAGTTTTTTAAAAAACAAATATGTTAATTTTTTTAAAGGTTTGTACAAATAGTCGTGTTTTAAAACATTATGTTACCTTGTTGCAAATCAGATATTTCAATCCCAATATTCGTTACAGCAGGAGTTGGTAAACTGTTTTGATCTGAACAATCATTTCCAGTAGGCGTAATAGATGATAAACGCCTAGAATTAGTCCCTGGAGCGGTTTGTAAGCAAGATATAACTTTATGTGAACTGCTCATATTCGAAGCATATACTGGTGATGTATTAGGCATGCAAGTCACTGAATGTGTTACAGGCATATAAGTATTACTTGATACTCGTTTAGAATGTTGCCTTATACTAAAAATAAAATAAGTACATTTAACAAAATTTTTTTTATTTTTTATAACAACGGTTAATTAAATTAATATTAATAAAATATTAAAATTATTTTGTATTAATTTAATTTATTTGTATATTATTCTAATAAATAAATTATATTGGTAAAAATTAGTATTAAATAAAAATATTATTAAAAATTAATCAATGATATATGTTGATATTGATAAATAATATTGCCTATCTATCGTTACCTTCTTTACTCCAAGCTAACGTATATTTCATATATCCACTATAAATCAATCAACACGATAAATTGATTTTTATTTGAAGTGTAACTTACGAAGGAAACATTTAATGGTTTTATTTGGTTTTTGCAATGGAAACATAATTAGATTTTTTGTCTTATTTTTCCCTCATTTTTTATGATATTTTCTATCGATTATATTAACATTTATTATCTAAATAATATGCCCTACGAAATGCATTTTATTTCACTACTTTATTTACGATCTTTTATGTATATATATATTGATCTGAATACTCTAGGTAATAATGTTTTTAAATACTATTGAAATGAAATATGAAGAAATGGATACTTTATTTGAAAAGTTACGTCACACATATTCAAAATATATAAATATATGTCATTGATAACTACTATTAATCTTATTATATTACATAACAAATAAATGTTTATCCTCATATTAGTATGTGTTTCAATACCTAATTCTAGAATTTTTCTATTAAATTACGAATGTACAATCCATTTACATTTATGAATAAATATATAAAAATCTTTCAAATCAAGCCAAGATAATTGAAAATTAATTAATTGTCCTATATTCATTAATTTGTAAAATCAGTGAAAACATGAAGTTAGAATTTGCTTCTAAAAATTAGCATTCTTATTACATTAAAAAAGCAGTATTACAGAAGATATATATATTGTAATGTATATACGATATTCTCAATAATTTCCAAACGACTGAATAAATTTGTATTTTTAGTTTTTATCATTATATAATATCAGACTTCTTGAAAAATAATTCATTAAATTGCACTCTAGACAGCGTAAGCTTACTTTTTTTAACAATAATTTATTAAATTAACACTTTGGACAACATAAGAAGAAGATGAAGATGAAATTATTTCTAGGGTATTTTAACAAAGAATTAAATTTAATTTAAATTAAAATGTTAATGAAATTATTTTATAAGCCGAATTAAAAATTTTTTTTTAATTATTCTGGGATTAGGAAGCAAATAATAATTAAAGAATTAGAATCTTTCCATTAAAAAATAAGCCGCAAAATAATATGAAAGATAATTATATAATATGACATTGACGTTCTGTACTATATTCAAAGATCAATAAATTGGTCTAGTAAATTCAAAATTTGTTTATAATACATTATAAATTAAAATAAATGGAAATAAATATATTGATTTGAAAATTAAGGTGATTATATTTTTTGTCCAATCCGAAATAAACGTAAAATAAATTATATCAATTAAATATATTTAGTGTTAATATAAGATATTTAAGTACTTATTAATTAAATAAAATTATATAATTGTAACAATAATATTTAAAATAAAATATCTACCTTGATTGTCTCCTTGGTGTTACTGGAGAGCCTTGACTTATTTGGCCTAAATTTAAATTTCTATTTCCATTAATTCTACAGGTATCGATGCGTTTCTTCGGTGGATCATCTTGCTGATTAATTATTCCGCGTGTATTATTCCGTACCATTTCTAATTCATCTTCACAAGCTGGCCTTTTCCGTTTTCTTTCAAGTAACAAAAAGTATATAACTTTTTCGGTATTGTGGCTGAAAAAAAACTGTGAATCAAATATTTTTCTAATGATCATGAATTGAAAATTTAAACATATTTGAATACAAATATTGTACTCAAGTATCAAATTTTTATAATTATAGTTGTAAAAAGTTTACAAAATATTGAAGGTTCCATTATTAGTAAATTATATACATTTTTTACTACATAATGATATATTAAAAAATGGTATTGGATTTTAATCTTATATATTACTATCTCATTATTATAACTCTTTATTAATTTTTGTAACATTTCATTGCTGTGTCTATGTATCAGCAAGCAATTGAGAGGAACGGCGGAAAGGGAAGAGAGAGAACCAGTTGTAAATAACATTTATCCTTAAGAACCAATGGAAATCAAATTTGTATCATACTTTAATTAAAATATTCATCATAAATAATTTAAATTTACTTTTAATTTAAAGTTATTGAGTATTTTATTAAATTCTATATTCAATTATAAACTATCGTTTAATATATTTTTACCATTTATATTCGATTTATATAAATATGTAAATTATAGATACAAATTAGAATTAACATTCATTTAAACGATAAAACTAACATTTACACAATTATAAGTATACTTTATATGATTTTACAAAGCAAGAGAATAATCATCTAATAATTGTTAAAACATTACAATACATAACACTTCAATTAAAATATTATTTTATTTTTAAATTAACCAATTCAGTGTTTACAAGATTATATTCAATACAAACAGGAATCTAATCAATCATGTCTCATCTTATTTAGAGAAAGTAACCTTCGATCAAACTTTTTCTTAGAAAAGTATTTTCTACTAATCTAATATACAAGATCTAATATACATCTAATATACAAGAATGATGTTTATAACTTATATACAAAAATTATTGTTAATGTGCTTGTTATAAATCTTCAAGACTTTGTTAAAAAAACTATAATATATCCATTTTAGTTGATTTTATTTAATGACTATATAAAGCTACTAAAGTATTGAAATATTTATCAATTTTAAGCATTAATAATTTATAAATTCACTGTCGATACCTCTATAATATATAAATTAGAAGGAAATAATTTCAAATTATCTAAAAATGCAAATTACCTAATCAATTTTTCTTTATATAAAATTATCTTATTTAAAATTAAAGACAGACTAAAGAATAAATAAATAACAAAGTGTTTTATTTCATTAAATAATAGAAAATTACTTTCTCTTGATATTATTAATTAAAATAAATTTAATAAGACAAAGTTAAGACATGCGCTTACTATGGTACAAAATTACCAGACTCAATTTTATATAATGTAAAACATTGTACATTACAACGACAAAAGATGTTTTTGTATATTTGTCTACAAAGCTTAATTACTAATATATTACTATTACAAAGATCAAGTATTATAATATAGTCATATTATATTGCATTAATTTAAATTAATTATATTTATTCTACATATGTTACTTGAAAGAATAAATTTGTCATGTATGAAAGATAAAGGTTTCAGAAGGAAAAATGATGTGAAAACGTTTATTCAACATGGCGTTTAACTAGATACTTTTTTCAAATTACAGATTTTACGCTTGAAAAAATATTTTTAGATTAAATTAAAGTGTATACAAAATTTTTTTTATTTTTAAATGCAAAAATTGTAATTAACATATATATTTACAAATTATATAAACTAAATAATATTTTCTCACTATCTGTCTATCTCAGACTAGTTTCGGTAGATTTTTTTTAGGCGTATTAATTAATTATTTTTTCCGACTTTTTTTTAGTTATTTAACGAGTTAACATTTTTACTGGGTATGTTAATCAATAAAACTTTATTTCCATAGCTATAAAAATAAATGATATCTCATTTGAAATATTTTTCAATATTATTAGAAAATAATTTTTTTTAATATATATTTTCTGTAATGTTATATATTATTATTACTATATTATCATTACAAATATTTTGTTAAAAATTCTGAAATATTGTTCGTTCTAAAACCATATTATTTTTATTTCATTAAAATTGGTCTTTATTATAATTTAGAAACGAATAAATTAAGAAACTTTTAATGTTGTAAAAAATGTTGTAATTATATTATTTATACTAACAATATGAACGGCATAATATGAATTTCAATATATTACAATAAATGTAGATAAAAATATAATTTCATACATCACATAAAATTGTACAAACTAACTTACTTTGGACTGAGTAATTCCTTAATAAGTTTGTCTTGCTCTTTGAAACAACCTAAACTTGCTATTGCTTGTAAGACATCAGGATCAATAGCATCTTCGGACGGAATTACATGAGTTTGTACTACATCCATCATAGATAATTCCAACTCTAACTCCCCTTTTCCTGCTGCTGTTACCCAGACATGTCGATTTATTTCAGCTAACTAAAAATTAAAGATATTTAAAATAAATTTTTCTAAAATAATGATTAAAGTTAATTAAATTACAACTGCTAAATATTTATGTCCGCTTCATTATACAGAAGTATACAATTAATGAAAAGTGTGCTTTCGCTATATTGTAAGTACACAAGGACAGAGAATATACAATTTCTAAATTATAAAAGCAGTATAAAATATTACTATTAACAGAGTGTCAAATGGATAATATAGTATAATTATTACATTGAACTGCTCAAACTCAGATATAAATGACATGAATACCTATTATCATTATTGCTATCTTATTCCATTTTTTCCATCTTAATCTTCTTTTATCTAAACTATTGCTTAAAATTATATTTTTATTCGTGATATTAATTTTTTGTATATAATGAACAAACTTATAATATCATAGATATGTTTAAAAATTAACATAATACGTGTTATTATAAGCAATCGAGATTATGATTCTAGTTATAATTTTGCTAAATAGATCTTAAATTGATGTATAACAAATAAGATTTGATTTATACTTGTATCTAATTTGAACAATTAATTCTACTAGATAATAGCTTCTTAACTGAAATAAAAACTCAGTGAATAAATGAAAATCTATCATCCAGAAGAAGTGAGCACATGCTAATTGGCTTAGTTTAAATATAATAAATAATAAAATGAAGAACAACGTTTAAAATAAAAACACACGATAAAATACAAATAAAAACGATATCTAGGGCTTTTTAAAGAAAAATGTGCAATTTTTTTCTTTTTTGGGATTGCAGTGATGCTGCAATTTCAATTGACTTGTATCCATTAAAAATTCAATCTACTGTAGAAGCTGCATAGGCAAACAATATTAAGCTATATATTAACGTTATTAAATTTTGAGTTCAGTGACCTCTTTTTGGTCATTTTTATAATAAGAATCAATCTATATCATTTCACCATTTTAGCACAGAGCCTTCTAGGCATTATTAAATATTATGCACAGATTTTCACAGAATTTCATGTATTTCTTTGCTTTAGTGGCCATGAAACGAAAATTTTATATAAAGGTAATATTTATTTATAGTTGCACAAATATTTAATTCGACAACTTAATTACAACTTAACTTAAATAAAAAATTAACTTAAATAACTTAATTCTAAATAACTCCGAAATTTTTACTAATTTCGGATATTGAAATAGCCCATAAAAAATGTTTTAATACCACACTACTGTTTTAGTATTTAAATGCAGATAACATACCGTTAGTCTTTTATCTGGATTTACTTCGATCATACCTCGCAATAAATTTTGACAATCGGGAGGAACAAAATGTGGTATATGGAATACCCCCCGTTTTACTTTTTCAAGTAGTTGCCTTAAATTATCATCATCAAATGGTAAAGCTCCAACAAGAAGTGCGTATAAAATCACTCCACATGACCAAACATCTGCTCTTCGACCATCATATTTCTGCCCCTAAGAACAATAAATTTTTAAATATAATAATATTTTACTAAATAATTATTCAAAATAAAAAAATATTTATTTGATTACATATAATATATTTCAATTGTTTATGAATATACAATTTACAGTCAAAATTCAATATTCAACTCTTATTTAATTTTAGTGCTATAGTTATAAAAGTAAAATTATACACTAATGATCAAATTGCATATATTGCGTGTCTAATGAAGATATATTATTTGCAAATTCATTATTAAATAATCTATCTGTAATTAATAGTGGATATATTTACGTTCAACAAAAAGTAAAAGTATTGGATCTCTAATGATTAGCAAAACCTTAAAATAAAACTGTACTCTCTTCAAATATAATACATATATGTATATATCTAATATTATTATCAGTATATTTTAACGAGTTAAAAATGTTTTATTGTTTTATTGATAAAAATAATCCAATTAATTTAAATAAAATACATCAGGATTTTATAAAACTGTTATAAAAGTGATAAATTACATAATAAATATTAAATAAACGATTTTAATATTTCTATCATCAATCCTTATTTATCAGTAATCCATATCTCCTGTTCGTCTCAAAGAAAAACATTTAAAAAAATATTTATATTTTGATTTAACAAAGTTTTTTTTAACAAAATTTTTATCTTTAACAAATTCGGAATTAGGTTACTCAAGCTATTTGAAAAAATAAATTGTTTTATGATAGCATATTTTAAATATTAATTAATAAATATCATATATAAATGTTTAAATTACGTACTCTTATTACTTCAGGACAGGCATAATGTGGGGAACCACAACTTGTTTCTAACATAGAGCCAGCAGGTTGTAACGAAGCCATTCCAAAATCAGCAATTTTAATATTATTTTTTTCATCGAGTAATAGATTTTCAGGTTTCAAATCACGATGACTGAAATAAGCAATGGAATTCGTAAAATGTATATTTATAACAATAAAATTTGTTAAAGTATTTATAATGTATATTGAATAACATAGGTTTCATTTTTAATTTTACAAAGTAGTTGTTATAAAATGATTAGTTAATTATGTAATAATTATATTCCAAAATCACGAAAAATTTTATTTGCATTCTAAATATGTCTGTGTTTGAGATTGCGAGAACCCTTCGCGAGTATAAAACATCTGGAAAGACTCAAGTCATTAAACATATGCGAAAAAACCGTTGTACCTAATCATCTGGGAACACGCAGGTCATTGGACATCTGGAAATAGTCGTTACACGCAAACTTCCGATCTAACGGTACACAACGGATTCACTATTGTCAAGCCTACCCATGCTGCCGCTTAGAGAAGATAAGCGAGGGCCCTTCAGTCAGGAGCACCTCTTGGTGGGAAAGCCACGAGAAGACTACTTTTTCTAAATGAAGCCGCTAGAGGCGCTCTTACCGATATGGCCACTGTCGAAGTCAAACTCATTCTAAAGACGGAAGACACAAGCACGCTCGCGCGGTCTGATTGGAGAAACCTAAGGCAGAGACATTCCCTAAGCGGAGTCGTTTTGGTCAGAGGTCTTACAAGTGGGGACGACACAGACACAAGCGCTATATAAGTGGAGAAGCCAAGGAAGAAGGACGGCTTCTACTCTTGATACTATAATGATCACGCTGTAAGTACGGCCTCGATGGAAAGAAGATGCATTGATCCTCCTGTGCTGCAATTAAAAGACATTTGACACTATCTCCCTCACATCAAGAAGATGCCAGACTACACAAAACACATTCCCTAATAAGGAACGTAGTTAAGCATTGCTGATCCTTGCAAAATCAGCAAGAATAATTCATCGCCATCAACAAGAAGCAAACCGGATGGTGAATTACTCATCTCAGGATCGAATCAAGGCTACTGTATCGCTGTGAGTAAAGAAAGTCTGTGCAAATTAAATTGCTAATCCTTACAAAATTAGCAGACTATTAATTATTGCCAGTCCTTACAAGAGTAGCATGACGCTATTATTAATATCACAAATCACACTCACTAATGAGTGTGCATAATCAATTGCTGGTCCTTACAAGATTAACAACATCATCATCTCAAAGAGCATCTCGAGTAGACAACTTGTTTAATACAAGATCAGTTTGAAGCTACTGAAACGATGTGACTGAAAATAATGTATACCCTTCCATAACATATAAATCAAATAAAACAAGAGTGTAACTGTAAATAAAACATATTTTCGAAGAAGCGCATACTGTATTTCTACATCCCTTCCACTTAACTCCTTATCAAGCACCCGCTAGGGCGGGCGATAAATTAAAGCTATCAAAACATTGGCATTTCGAGCTAAGAAAATAGTTGCGAACAGTATGGAATGGAAATTTGACTACTTCAATAATATCTAATCTGTCATTAAACTTTCGATAAAAACGATAATGCTATATATTAATTATATTTTCTATTGTAATTTAGCATAACTGCATCAATGGTTGTTTAGAATTCCACTCATCCGGCTCGAAGGACCAAAATGTGTAGAATTAGACTATAGCCACCAGTTACTTGGTGGGAGAAAAGTGTGGGCAAGTGGAAGGAGTAGCACTTCAATTCAGTACTTAACACGCTTCCTTTATCTTGAATGGTATTTCCTTTTTTTTTAACTACAATGAAATAATTCTACATTAACGATAAGAATCGGTGAGATTTTGCCGTTTCTTGGTTATTGCCACGTGGTATCAGCATGCACTACACGTAAACGTAGGAGGCCGTAAATCTCCGGATCCTCTTGTTGCAGTACGCTTGGTGGTGAAGTATTACACTGAAAGTGAGAGGTCGTAAGTCTCTTAACACTTCTTCGTGTAGTGCCACGTGGTGATAACTAGGTTGTTGGTCTTCTCCAAGCTGTCTTGTAGTGTGGAATGATGAGAAGGGCCTTCCGTAGCGGCTCTGCTGAGAGTCTGTGCAATGGCTGTACTAGTATTTGAAAGGCTTACGACTGCTTCTTTGACTCGGTTTGGCTGAATGATTCTTGGCTGACTGACTTCTTAGTCGACTAGCTCATTACTAAGTCGTGCTTACCTCAGGGTGCGCTTGCCATAAATATCTACGCGGCAGCTTGAACTATTGAATTATTGTTTGAATTGATAAATTATTTCCTCGAAACGATAACCGTTGTTAAAAATTAACAATGTTTGATTCGATATTAATAGTCACCGATTCCTTCTGGATATGTTTTTTATATTTATTAAATAATGCTTTCACTGAAGATTAATTTTATAATTATTTAGCTCTTCATTAAATTCTCATTCTCCAATTCATTAAATTTCTGATATTTATTCGAACATGATACCTCATGGAATGCTAAAAATGTATATTCTATTATCAATTTTTCTACCTTTAATTTGATATTAAACACGAAAGGATTCAACTCGATTTACATGAAAACCAATTTCATTGCAATATAATTCATTTCTCGTAATCTGGAAATTTATTTTAACATATTTTAATATATAATTAATAAATTCTACAATTAAAAATTCGAAATTAATAATTCTCTATTGTCATAAGCTTAAAATTATTTTCTTTTTATATACTATAAATAAATTTTTTAATAAAGGTTCATAATTGTGTAATAGTATAATGTGGAAATATTTATCATAGTTATCAATTAATAACTTAGATACGATATAAATCAAATTAGCTAAACAATGTATATAATAAAATAATTCTAACCAAAAATCATATTTTTCATATTAATATCAGCTTTTAGTATATTACACACAATCTACATGTGACATACAATTGTAATAATTTATGCATAACTTTTATATGTAGTCAACCATTCTGATCTTCCAAGTAAAAATCTTTCTCTTTGAGGCTGAAATTCCATCATATTTAACATATTTAAGCTATGATCATCATTAAATTCATTAAACAGTATAATCAAACTAGAAAACTATTAAACTATTTAGATTTCAATGTTTTCATATTATATAAGATACTGTTACCGTCTTTTACGTAGTAAGTACATAATTCAGTAAAAAAGTAAATAAGTATTCACAATGACAAAAATATTCACAAGTATAGAGGTAATAAAAGAATTGTTAGACTTCGAAGGTGATAAACAATAATCGTTATTAATTTATATTATAAATTTAACAATATTTTTAATGAAATTCAGTAATTCGAAATAATGATTTAGAATTAAAATATAATAATAAGCTGTAATAGTTAAGTTTAATAGGTACTTGCTATAAATTTTATTTGAAAATTTATAAATAATATAAAATTTAATTAAAAATTGACTTACCATATACTATGGCTGTGACAAAAATCAAGTGCTGAAATAATTTGGCGAAAAAATCGTCTTGCTTCTTTAGGTGTTAATCTACCTTTTTTCACTAAGTAATCAAATAATTCTCCACCAGAAACATGTTCCAAAACTAAATATCTGAAAAGGATATAATTCAGAAATCAAATTATAAAGTACATTATTTGTAAATAACAACAAAATTAATTATAAAAAAAATTATATTTATATATAAAATATTTTAAAATAAAAAATCTGCATTCCCTAACAAATGAAAAATCTACTCAATCACTAAGGATTTAAAGAATACATTATTTTACTTATTATATGATTTAATAGATACATGGTTTAATATATACAGTTTTACATAGCAATATGCAATTTTATTACTTATGTTTGGAATACATATTTTTATGATTGAATACCCTAAAATTAGCATTTAAATTATCATAATTACTTATGTACGAAAATTAAATAATATTATAAATCAATTAAACCATAAGAGCAATGCTCTCTTACGTAGTTTAGGTCTTAATATAGTAAATAAATTGCCTTTATATGCAGGTTGTTTTCTACATACAAGTAATTATGACATTGTATTTTAATCTTTTAACCTGACAAATGAATTTAAATTAACAACTTTGAATGTTATATTTTTACGATATTTTTATTTATTCATTATTTTAAAGAAATATTTCTTCAGTTTCTTATATAATGGCTACGGCACATTGAATAATTAATAAATTATATTTAAAAAGTATACAATCGATCTAATAAATATTTACAATTATAAATTTATAATTGAATAATTGTGTAACTAATACTTACAAATATTTCTTATTTTCATATACGTCTGATAGGCCGAGAACATGAGGATGATCTATAAGCTTCATAATAGCTATTTCTCTTTCTACTTTAATTAAAACTGGTTCAGATAACTTTTCTCTATTGATAATTTTAATGGCAACCTTTTTTCCTGACACACAATGAACACCTAGTTTTACTAAACCTGAAAATTTTTATATTTGTTTATCATGTAGAATATTTCTTGTCTATAAATTTTTTACAATTATTATTTTCTATTTTAAACGAGAATATATTATTTACTTTCTTTACCACATAATAATATTTAATTAAAGAGTAAAAACTTGGTCTCGTTTCTGTTTATCGTTACTGTTTCTTTTATCTATAGCTATCTTATTTATTAATAATGATAAGTCTTGACTTGTATATATATTTATTTAAAACATAATATTAATAATTAAATTATTCGAGCACGTGAATTAATTTCTATTTTAAATATTGCGTTAGTCAAGAAGCATTTGCGTAATTTGTGTAAATTCTGTACTATCGACAAATTAATCTACTAACTTCAATTCTTATAAATTATTCGAAGTGTAACGTAAACTGCATGACAACATTTAAAATATTATATAACCATCAATAAACCAAAATTAAATAACTAATATTACCTAAATATTTCACTTAAATGCTTAAAATACTCCTATGAAAATATTTTAATATATATATCAAATAAGGATTTTATAATTTAAATAAAATTTGCACTTTATTTATATAACAAATTTTATTTTATGTCTATTTTATATAAATGATTGAACACTTGCCTCAATACAAATAAAAATTATAAAATTAATTAAAAATATTGCTTTATTACTGTGATACGTGACAACGAAATTTTCAGATTGAGATATCTCCAAATATTATAATAATAAATATTTGATAACATTATGTATAAATAACAATATAAATAAGTTTATACCTGATTTAAATATTAAAGAAATACACTCCCAAATTTAAAGAGTTCAGTTCACCTACATAAATAAATGTAGCATAAGAATCAATAACATAAATAAGAAGATTTATCATTGTGTACAATTCATTGTCAATCATGAAAATAGTTATATTCTCAATTAAACATCATAATTTTAATTTCAGAATTTTTCACTAATATTTTAATATTGTACGTAAAACATTCTTTTGTGTCCTTTATGTCCTAAATATTAGTAAAAAAGTAATTTGGTAGAATATTTTAACAACTATTTAAAAAAAATAAAGAGAATAACCGAATTGCAATTTGAAATATGCGACATATTAACTGCAATCGGATATTTACTGTATAGTAAATATCAAATTTATAATCTGAATAATATAAAAATAAAAGTATTAAAAAATATAAATGAATAATATAAAACTTAGATTATGGATACATCATACATACTGATTTTACGAAATTCCTTCATTTTTAAATTTTATAATAAAATTTGTAATCATAAAATCCTCATCTAATAAATTAAATAAAAAAATTATATTTGATAAGGCCCTTTTTATATACATAAAGTAAACGTTTATTGCTATAATAAAAATATGGTATAAAATACATCTGTATTAAATATATTTATTATTAACATTTTATATTAATCAATAACTTAAAAATACTTAAATATCACATACAATTGATATGGAAAACTTTTGTAAAACGTACCAGTTTGTCCTTTGCCTAATGTCTTCTCTAGCCTATACGGTCCAACATACTGATAACTATCTTGGTTAGTGGATCCAATCGGGTTTGGTTTATTTTGCTGCATTGTTATTTTTTGAATAATGTAATTACAATAGTTTACGGATAATGAAAACTCGGAACGCATCTACCAATTTGTGATAGTATCAATAACTCACTACTTCACTCTTGCTCTTGCCTTGGGTAAACATATGGATTTGACAGCTACTGGATAGTCAACAACATTTATTGATTCAGAATTTGCATTTAACATGTTAACTATTGACAACATTTTCAATAGTTGAATAATACTTATTCGTAGTAATACACTTTTCAATTATACATCTAATTAAGCATCCTGAAATCAGTAAATAAATAATGTTTTAAACAATGTTAGATAATTCACAAGTATTTTAATAAAAGTTATTAGATTATTTAGTTAAATTAAACATATAATATTTATTTAATTAATTTTAGTTGTACATTTTTAAAATGCACTTAATCTAATTGTTCATACCTTAAAAATATAATATTTAACCTACTACTTATATATTCATAAATAAAACAGTCAATTTATAAATTTGTATTATTTATAAGTTATATAATAAACTTATTTGTAAAATAATAGAAATATTTTGTTATTAAATATATATTATAGAAGAATTTCTTAATTTAAATATTTTAAAATATTGTAATCAATACATAAACCATCATCGCGAAAAAGTTATGCTGTATGTTTAAAGAAAAAATTGATATTTTGTCCATAAAAAGATTCATTTTTTTAGTTATAAAAAATCAGTTAGATTATTAGAAGCATAATATTTATACTTATAATAAAATTCGATTCCAATTAAAAACCAAAAAAGAGAAGTATAAAAAGCAAAATAGATAGAGATAACGAATTTTGTGTATAAAATTTACGAAAATAAAAAACATTAATTTTAATAGCAAGTGTATAATTTTTCAGAGTTCATTTTGATTTTTAAGATTTACTCTTTAGAAAACATTATATTCTTCACATACTATTTGTTTTTATAACCATTTTAAATATTTCTGAAGCGTGGTCTATAGTTTTGTACATGATGAAGTAATCCAAATTCTGTACGATTTTAAAGTATCGTCTACACTTAAGAATAGTATCATTATACTCAAATTATTTCATAATTTTTAATTTTATAATCAATATAAAATCATACAACTTTTAATACCTATTTAATACAGAATTATGGTATTTATTATACTTTAAATTATATAATATAAATTATACAATAAATATTCTTAATTATTATTAGCATTTTATAGAAGTGCATTTATAGGATTGTGATACAAGCCACAAATCAATTTTTACATTAAACAAAATAGAACGATTTTCCTAATGATAAATAACTTATTAAATAATAAATAACTTATTTTCGATTATACTTCTATTTATTTATTGATAGGATAGAATACTATCTTGTAGCTATTTTATATTGTTCGTATTATTTATATTATTATCTAAAATATAATTTTAAATACGATAGATATTTCAAATTATGTACTGAATCATTACTACACAACTTGAACTATTTAAAAATATACAACTTTTTCATAAATATATTATTGCATTATATAATAGTATTTATTATAAATATGGTATTACATATTATAAAAACAATAAATTTATTGTTATTATATAACAATTGGATAATCTGATTGGCGTTACAAAATCATTAGATATGCCCTAGATTTGAGGTCACCTAGATAGAGTAAAATGTTGAGCATGTTGATTTTTTTCTTATGTAGTTATGTAACATACAAATTTTGCATTGTTACGTATGATGCACATGCACTGTACTTTTACAATGAATATTCTTTTCGGATAATCTGGATCAACTAAATAAAATTAATAAAAATTAAATTGGATTTAACGAAATAAACCCTTCAATAAATTAAATTTAAATGTGTTAAAATCGGTATTGGATATTCTATTACTCAAGAGCGCTGACGATAAGTTGAAAGAAAAATTCTAGACATCATTTATTTTCTCAATTTTATTGTTAATTTCTTTAATATAAATGGCAATATGAATTTATCTATCTTCTTTTACGAATAAATAAAATGCAAAATACAAAAATAAATAACAATGCTGTCTTAATATTCGTAAAATACTATTGTATATTATAAGTTTTAATTTTAAATTTGACTCACTTTTTTATATATTATGATTTATTAAGCAATTGTACTTTTTGATATTGTCCATTAATAAATTAATAAAATTTTATTTTCCTATATTTATATGTATTTTATTATTAAACTATACATTTTTACATTTATTACTTGTATTTGCGTAACCATATCTATAGTAGATTAATAGAATTATATAAAATCTATGAAAATATTTTAGTAAATTTTATTACTATTATTATGTACTAAAAATATTAACAAAAATAAGTTTAGTAATAAATTATTATTAATAAATTGAAATAATACATTATTTAAACTTCTACAAATTTAATTTTTCATAAAATTAAATTAGTTTAAAAAAGGTTATATAATTGCAAACATATAATTTTTGGTTAAACAATTGAACTTCTAGATTCATTCGATAATTTATAACCTCAAATTATATCAGTGTTCCATCTGTGTGTACGCGAATGCGCGCGCATATCAATATATGTAGCTTAGATTTAAAGTATACTATTTCTGAAATATCAAAAAAATATTTATCAACTTTTTATGGTATTTTTATTGTTTGTATTTATTGTATACTGTAAGCCAGCCGCTATATATAAAAATATTTTTTTTTATCATATTCAACATTATTATCATTTTTACAAATTGCAGTACATAAAAAATTATTTAAATTTGCATTAATTACAAAATTTAAGAGTTAATAAACGAAACAGAATGTTATACCTTCAAGCCTTCTAAATTTTGTTTCTGATACTAGAATATGTTGTAAATTAAAAAAATTTATACATTTTTTTTACGCTTTATAAACAATTCATTGATTTCTAAATTATTAATTAATATTTATTCTGTAATATACATTCAACACTATGTTATTACACATTATGATTAAAAATAAATGTTTATTATAAATAAATCCAAAATTTTTTAAGTAACTACTTAATACTTACACAGATGATATAAAATTAATCATATACTTAGAATATCCTAAAAATTCTCAAGTTTTTATATTGTGATATATAATAACCTTATCGAAATATGAGACGATACACACAAACCTCTATTTATGGCTTACGCCAAATGAATATTTTCATTTTGGTCACTCGTTTACAACCAAAATACAAATATTTTTTTCTGTGACATGCTATAAAATAAATGTTAAAAATTTTGTCTCTTACTTAGATGACTACGAAACAGAATACTCCCCGTTCGATTATAAGCAAGTGAAGGACAGGGATGCGCGCGCATACGGCCCTGGCATCACAACCCCTATATTCGGAAAATTTACTATACTAAAACACAATTAGATAGAAAAAAATATATTCATCAATAGAAATTTTAAAGATAATTACATGGTCAAATTATTTAACATTTTCGTTTAAACATATTGACGATAAGAATTTAACGATGAATAAACGCATTTAGATATAATTAAATAATCTAGTAATACAATTGTACTATTATATATTTCGTGATTCTAAAATAATGATATTAAAATCTGAATCATAATAACTAAATCAATTATATATACTTTCAGAAATATTTTTATGCATAGAACAAAATAATCTTTAAAATAAACCAGGGTCGTATGCGTGTGCGTAAAGTACTGTGTTTCATGTGTTATAATATATTATTTATTTCTGAAACGTAAGAATAGATAGTTGATTGAATTATCAAAAAATATTTTATCTTGCATATAACTTATTGAAATAAAAAATTATAATTAATCTTATAATAATAAAATAATAATTACTCTTACTCTTAACATTATTAAAAATGAAAAAGCCTAAGATTTCTGATTCTTATGTTAATAAATATTTGTTATACTCTATTTATATAATAGTGTTATTTAGTAAAAGCATACAAGACACTAATTTAATTAAAAATTTAAAAGTAATCTACAGTAGATTTATTATATAAATCACTAATTACCCTTACTAAAACTCATATCCATTCAACAGAAAATATCATAAAATTTGTAAACGTTAATATACCATTTTTTACATACTTATGAGTCATGATCACTTGACAGGATTCATTTAAAATAATTTTTAATTTTCAAACTAAAATTATTTATTTCTTTGTTAGAATATATATAAATAATTTATATAAACATCTGAAAATGTTTAATAGTACTAATTTCAAATATATTATCCAAGTTATAATATAAAGTAAAGTATTATATATTTATTAAAAATTTGAAAATCTAGAATATAAAAAAGTTCAAATTAAAACTTATTTATAAATGATTTAACAGTGATTATTTCGACAAATTAATAAAAATTTTTTATTCATCTATTTGTAATTAAATACAACGCATTCAAACAATCTGTGCATGTGTATTATGTACAGATGTATAATTAAAAATAAAAAATAAAAAATAATTTATTTAATTAATTATTTCGAATTTACTTACAATTTTATCGTAACTATAATGAATAAAATAATAAAATAAATTATAACAAATAATAATAATTAAAAATAACTATGGATCAAGATTTATTATTAATATATAAAAATGTAGCAAAATACAAAAAAATAAACAATAGCTATAAAGATAAATATAATAAAAAAGGAAATAAAAATACAATGATTATAAATTCATACCAAATAATTATATTATGTTTTTAATTAAATCGACAGTTACAAAAACTAACTAAATTAATTAAATATTAGAATAAGCAAAAATTTATGTTTAAAACAAGCTACTAATAAATATGTTATTTAAAATTATATTAATCTAGAATTTTATCTTATATTTAATTACAAATTGGTAGTATTTAATATTGTAATAAACTGTTCTAATATTTAAAAAAAAGAGTTATTGTGTATGAATTAAATATAACGATTAAGTATAAATGCTTATGCAAAAAGAAATTCATCTACACACCTAGATAAACTAATGAATATTTTTATATATCTCTCATACGGCAATAAAAATATTTATATTCAAAATATAAATTTTAATTTTAACCAAGTTAAATTAAAAAAAATACCTTATATGCAATGCATTATTATTTTATTTTACAAGCTTTAGATTATTAACAAATATTATGTTTTTAAATTAAAGATAAAAAATTTATACATGCAGTGGTAAACAAATTTATGTGTAACTTAATATAGAAATTGTTTAATTTATGATCAATTTGCACAAAACCAGTTTAATTTTAGTTAAATTTTTTTAACTTGCATCTCAGTATTACCTATAATTATGAAAAAACTATTTTGATTATTTCATAAATTATTCACTTATTTTTTATTTTTTTGTAATATTCATTAAAATAAATATATTTATATCTAAAAAATACAAATTCAAAAAACACATATACTCATGTAGATTGGAAGAATTTCTTCTAAAAATTTATAATTTTATTTCCAGACTCACCGGACTCATTTGTCGATTCAATAGTTTTGTTTTTAATCAATTTCATACACTAACATTAAATTCTAGTTTTATAAATATATTTAGTTTCTATAACTTACAACACAGCTTGTATACATAATTTTATTTGAAAATAAGTAGATTTACCATTTTAAAGATACAAAAACTAACTTGCGTATATTAAATACCGATATAATTTTTATTGTTTGAAACAATAAATTATTGTGTGACATTCATTCGTTTAATATTAACTTTTAAAAATAATTTAAATTATTTAATATATAATCTAAATAATAATATATATTATTACATTGTTTAACAATTTCTATGTAGAATCCTTTATATATATCCTTTTATTATGAAATATTATGATTTATTTTTATTAAAAATAAATGATTGAATATCAATTATAATATAACGAGTTATAATTTTATTTTATTTTGAAATTCTGTTTTAATAAATATTTTCATTTAATATTAATCTTTCCAAATAAAAAAATCATTTAAAAAAATTATAATTATACCTATACTTCCTTTACTAAAAATATAAATAAACATGGTTTGGAAATTTATATTGAAACTTATTACTTATAAAATAATAATTAAATATTGAAAACATATCAATCATGAAATTAACATATAATATATTGACTTAGAGTAATATTTTTGATAAAATAAACACTTGTAATAGTAATCACTTAAATTCTTAATTAATTTAATTTATTTATTTTCAATTCATTTCAATTCAGGTGAAACAATCACATTCTGTTTTAAAAACCAAAGAAATTAAACACTGTTTGGATTAAAAAAATATTAATATTATTTTAGGTGGCTTAGATTAAATTACTTTTACAAGCTGTTATTTTTTTTTTTTTTTGTAAATGATAAGACGTTATGTTTTATATATATAGCAAACCTAAAATTAGCCTAGACAAACATATTAAACATTTAAGTTATTATAAAGTCATTTTATCTAAAAAATTTAAATGTGAAGGAAGCACTTATATACTTATATATATACATATGTTTTGTAAGTCTTCTTGTTAAACATAGCATTTTATTTGTGAGCAATATTTAAAGGTAAAACGTAATATTTTTATTTATTTTCTTCTTATCCGATAAATGTATTAATGAGTATTAAAAAAATTGTTTTATAATAAATTATTTTTTATTGTATAATATAATTTTTGTATAAATTTTTAATTAACAAATTTCAATTAAATTTAAATAAATATAAAACTATGAAATAATTCATTTATTTACTTTAATCGATAGATTTTAGTAAATGACAATTTTTATCGACATAATATATAATAAATGTTGTAGTATTACAAATATTAAGCTGAAATTGTATCGAACAAAAAAATATTTCTTATGAATTTTTAATATCTGGCAATTGAACTTAATTGTTTGACATTTTATAAGTAGTTACGTCACGATACATGTGCGCTCTATTTTTAATTAATAGCTTAATAATGTTATTGATATATTAAAATTCTTTTGCTTAATTTTATATTAATAAGTTATTTATTTTTATAATTAGTTATTCACGTGAATATTTCTACTAATGCTACAAGTAATAATAATATGATTTGTCATAACAATCATGTTTTTGAGTTGAACTCTTTTTGTACCTACAAAAGTTGATATAGACTTCATTTGAAAGAAATTATTTTATGCTTATTTAAAAATACTTTAGTTATACTCTATTGCAAATGTAAAGGAAATAATAAATATATTAATAAATAGCTCAAAGACTATTATTACTTATTATTATTATAATATATTACAATAATTATCAACATTAATTACATTAACTTGTAAATTTATATCGTACACAAATAATATTAATGTATTTAATATTTAATTTAATTTATAATAATTCTTATTAATCTTGTGATAGCAGCTCGATACCCTTAGCGCATACATACATATTATTTTCCAATGCCTGAGTGTGCGAATAGGAAAATGCGAGAACAAAATGTTTATGATTATTTTGTAAGTAATTTATGAATATAGTATTAATACAATGTGCACATATATGTGCATGTGTAAACAAATGAATGAAATATATATATATATATAGTTATATATATATATATATATATATATATATATATATATATATATATATATATATATATATAAGGGTTACATTTATATATATTGCGATGTGTATAATAGATCGTAAGGAGAAATTGCTCACATTAATCTTTCAAGTTTTGCGGCTTATGCAAATTTCGACTAAAAATAACGAAGATGTTATAAACATCATTCATATTAAAATCTTAATTGTCTTTTCTTAAAAATCTTATCAAAAGTGCTCTGTTTTTATCGTTATGTATTCATTGACTTTGTAAATACTCCATCTTTTCATGTTCAGTAGATTTTTCACATGTTTTTTACATCTTTAATCTTTCTGCTTTTTAATTTGAATAACAAATACGAAATGTTTGCCGAAAATATATCTGCATATAAAATGTGTTTTTAACTACGAAGATTTATAAATACATGAATCATACGAAAAAGAAAATAGTCTTAAAACTACTAGATTAAATTTCTATTATTATATTTTAATCATAATATAATGCATTTAATTTAATATTTAATTCTTACTTAATCTTACATTCACCAGTTTATTTTATAAATTTATATTTTATTCTGCCTAAATTACAAAACATTTTATAAATAGCTGTACGCGAATATTAGAATGTACTAAATATTTTTATATTATTTTTCAATGTATATTATGCACACGTACAAAAAATATTTTGTACAAGGCATAATTAAATTAAACGGAAAAAGATAAAAACAAGATGATTGATTCATGATATATCACTTCCATTCGGAATTATATATATATATATATATATATATATATATGTATACATATATGGAAATTGAATTGAGTTTTGTTACGAATCCAGGCATAAATTTATATATACTTTGAACAATGTTACATATTTTGATAAAAATTAAATTTTTAATAAAAAATAATCACTTATCAAGTGGACGTAAAATATAAGTATTACATTTGCACAAAGTTGCATTTCAAAAGATAGTTCCGGAGCTTACAGCTTATTGCTCTACCATTGATCTAAATATGGAACAATATCAACAGGTCTTTAAAAGTACAATCGAGGTACAGCAATTTTAAAATAAGAACATCAAAATTTCTTATTGTTTTTATTTTTAATCTAAGTTTACGTATTGAATTCAAATTTAATAATATTATTATTACATAACTTAGTTATTATTTACTTTAATTTTTACATAATATAGAAATATTTTATAAGCATAATTGAGAATTTTTATTTTTATAGAAATGCTACAATTTATAAATAATAAATAAGTACATATTATTTCAAGTAAGTATGATTATGTTAGTGATAGAAAATAATAAATTTTCATTCGTATAATAAGATTCCTTTTTTATTTGTAGTATTACAAATATAATAAAAATAAGTCTAGAATTAGGTTTCAATAAGGAATTTATAATAAAGCATTAGTTCTTACAAAAGTGGAGAATTGGTTCATACAAAAGCATTTTTGAATACAAAAATTACTATTTCGTATTAATTATTTTTTTTTGATTTATGATAAAGTGATGGTATATTAAATATAATATAATCAATTGTATTTTAATGAATAAAATATATTAGGTACGAATAAACCCAAAAAATGGAAAAACATTTAGTAAGATAAAAATATTGTTCAGTTCTGCTCTCATATAACAACGATCTATATTGACTATGTCTATGTAAGGCAAATTAATGCAGAAATATGGACATTAGCACAGTATCTATGTAGATCATCAATCTCCATATTAGCGATGAATAATGATTATTAATTTAGCTTAAATTGATTATAATTATATGGTACACGTTGACTAGTTAAAATAAATTATCTACTGTAGTATTTTTTTATGTTCAGGCCATCTTAAAGAAATTTTAAGCTATCTTTTAGATTGTTTTAGATTGCATTATTTCACAGTGACATTGATGAAGAAATATTGAATATAATGTCACTAACAGACAATATTGGCAATAAGTATCTTAGCGGAAATAGAATTGAACAAATAAGACAAAGATATTTGAACATTAACAGTATCAATTAAGACCCAAAGAAAAAATTATAGAAAAATGTTGTTAAATAATCGACAAACATCTTAGCTAAAGAAAAACACTTGCTCGAGTAGTCCCATTAAAAAAGTATTAACCCATTAACATAACCAAATATGTTGAGAAATCTAAGTTGTCTAGTAAAAACAATGTATATTACTACGTATTTAACCTAATATTGAAAAGATATGATTTGTGATATCTTTATAATAAAGAGAAAAAAGTTATAAATTTTAAATCGATTCATTTTATTTAAAACTTAAAATTCAGTAATCTCTGACAACCAGAGTAATAAATAAATTGGCATAAATCTTTGCACATAACTATAAAAATATTGCTTAGTTTTAATGCATTTTCCATTCAAACAATAATAATATAGTAATTAAATCGGTAAGCGTGCAGCTATTGAAACTGTATCGACTTAATTGAACGAACCAATATTACTTTTATACCATTAACAGTTAACGGGCAATACTCCTGATGCATATTTTTATGCATTTTCATTTTAATTTCTTAAAATTAATCATTTTATTCTCCAGTAATATGGGTTTTAGCATATATTTTTGTATAACGACAATTATTATCATATAAAAATAGAAGTATGCACTTACATCAACTCTAAATAGAACGAGAAAAATCTAGAAGAATATGAATATTTATAAATTTTGAAATTTATCAAATTGAGGATTTAATTTTTTAATATGAATATATATAAATGAATAATTTTAAAAATATTTTTTTAAAAAGTTACCTCAATTTTTTGTCCTATTTTTACCAATTTATTTATAAACCTTAATTATAAAATAAATACATTACTTAAATTAAGATAAATTTTATTTAAATTAGATTATTTATTCATTATTTACGTTTACATTATTTGGCTACTTATTATTTTCTAACATTAAGAACTTTGTAAACATATAAGTATTTAAAAACATTCATTTAAATTATAACTTCTTTTTAGAAAAAAATTTGTAAAAAGAATAATTAAAATTTACAGAAAATGACAAAATATCTTATCATATATTAATAGTACAACTATATATTGATTTTATGACACATTGATATTCAGTAATACTCGAATGATTATGTAAAAAAAGTTGTTTTAATATGTTACTTTTACTCTACGTTTTACAAAAACTTTAATATTGATATAAAAAAATACAATAAATTATAAGCTTTAAATTTTAATTTTTATAAGGTACTAAAATACCTTAATAAATAAGTTAAATTGTAAAATTGTACTTATTTTTAGAACAAATATTCTTATAGTTTAAATAATTGATTGAGTAATGAGTATCAGTTTTAATGTAGCCTTTACAATAATCGATTAATTAGATCGTTTAAAGACAGCGTTCATTTTAAAACTAACATTATACTACTATATTTTCATAATTTAGTGAGCATTAATCAAAAAATAATTCTAATAATTTATGTAGCATAAAAAATTGATATCACAAAATTTATATTGTACATTATAAATTAATTTTTAATAGATCATCTATTTGATACGAGAGTATCACTTGTTTAATTTTTAAAAATCTATCTGTTTTTCATTACTATTACTATTTTTAATATATTATTATAAAACATTAATTGAAGCAACTTCTTATAGTTAATGGCTTAAGTATTAGAATATGACAAGTAAGAAGAATATTTTTAATGCAGGATTGTAAATTTTAAATTACTTTAAATACAATAAAATATTTTAAACAGTCATGATTTATCTTAAATTTTACTTTGTAATTCTATGGAAAAAACTTCGAAAAAAATTGTATGTTTTTATATTATTTTATTATTAACTATTTTTTAATTATTTCTAATTAATATAAAAACGTAATGTTATGTAATGTCTTCATATATTTTCATATGAAAAAATTTATAGAAATAATATTAAAATGATTACATTATAAATACATAATTATAAATATAATTTATAAATAAATATATTTGTATATTTCTACAATATACCACTTGAGTATTATTGGATAATTTAGATGGCAAGTTAAAATAATTTAAATATTCTTTTTATTTTAATATTAAAAATAATAGAAAATGGACTAGATAATTAATAATTAGAAAAAAGTTCGATTTTAGTGTTTAACTACATCAAAGCTGATTTTTCAAATATCTTCTTCATCTGTTTCATTAATGCATGTAATATACACACGAATATTTCTTTGATACATTTCTACAAGCAGAAACATAATCAACCAGGTATAGACTTAGAATACAGCAAGCAGATAAATTATTGTAGAAGTCCTTTTAAGTCGGGCACAAAACTGTAACAAAATAACAGTAAATTTGTTTATATAAAATATAATTAATGTAATCTGATTATTATATTCTTACATTCTGAACATATATTTAAATATATCAAAACATTTAAAAACTTGACGTTTTGAATATAAATCTTTATAAATGTAGAAAATAACGATTTTCATAATTAAATTTTTTTATATATATAATTTATGTTTTGTGTACTAGTAACTTTAAATTTATATTTTCATTTGCTTAAAAACATTTTATTATGTACATTAACATTTTTAGATTAAGATTTATAAGTGCTTGAAGTCAGTTATAAATAAGAAAATAAACAAGTTAAAGATCAAAGAACAAAAAACAGAAATTGTACAAGTATACATGTATTACTTTAATAAGATTCATGAAATGCAGTAAATTCTATATTACACAAGCATATAATGAATACTATAAAAACCAGACACCCAACAAAATAGTATATAAATAAAATAAATACAACAAAGTCCATCATCTATTACAGACATGCAAAAAAATTATGAGACTCGCTAAGAATTGAAAACCTATAATTTCTTATAATATTCGAATAGTAGTGATAAAATTGACCTCGTAAAACTCGTAACTTATATGATTGTATTTAATGGGCACCTGTTTAAATCATTTTTTTTAATTTTATGCTAGTTTTCAAAATATGTATAAACCAATAGTCAATACTCAAGTTTGTTCTTCTTTAGATACATAATTATCTTCGTTAAACTTAAAGTTGATACTGATAATTCGTGAAAGTATTCAGATTTTATGAGAAAAGTAGAACTATCAAGCTTGAATAATAACATAAATTAAGATCTATTTTTTCTTAACACAATTTATCTTAGACATAATTACAATAATTTTCTACTGATAAGCTGAATTATTTTTGTTTCTAGAGACTATGTTAAAATGATAGCAATTATGTATATATTTGTTAATATAATGAAGTAGGCTGCTCGAACAAAAATATATTATTTGAAAACGTTAAGAATTGCGCGGCTTTTACGAGCTAATAATTTCATCCACGAAATCCATTGAAATTTGATAATATTATACGAATTAGAGCAAATAATAACAAACCGATTGGAAATTATTATTATTAAATAAACTATGAATAGCTGCCTTAAATGTATTTTTGTAATAATGCAACGATACACCTGTCTACAATGAGTTTATCTATGATTTTTATAAGCCATATTGTTAAATAAATATTTGAAAACCATGTGGAAAATAGAGAGTAAATACTTAAATAGTAAATAAAAGATCGAATTTTCACAATAAAATTAAATAATTAAAATATATAGTTACAAATTAAAAAGTTACAAAATATAATTATAAATTAAATAGTTAAATAATATAGTTTTACAAACTAGAAATCAACATTTTAAAACGGTGTATATTCAAAAATAAAATATATTTTTAAGCTTTCACAAAATATTTTCATACGCGAAAACTTCATCGCCTATAGACGATTTTATAATATATATTAATTATATACGACATTTAAATATGAAACTTACATATGATGTAATCGGAAGAATTATATATTAATTAATTATATAGCTTGAATGAAACTATTCGACTGTTTTCTACTTTGATTGTGAAAAGCCAAAGTATGAAATAATATTTTTACTTTATTTCCAATGCAAGATTTTTACATTTTTATTTGCCTATATATGAATTTAATTAATAAGAAGTAAAAGTAACTTTATTTTTAAATATTAGTCTAATCAGTTTAATCAGTACTAATAACACTAAATGACAAATAATAAAAAATATAATTTATTGTTAATAGTGTAAGCTATGTTATAATTTAAATAATTTTAATCGTTATAAAATGTGTTGTGGCGCATTTTTTAATGATCAGTTCCTGTAAATACAAAATAATAAAAATAGGAAAAGATTTATATTATATATTATAAAGAATGAATTTATTGTAATAAATAAATAAGTTCCAAAGAAGTCTTTAATATAGAGAAACAAATTACGTATAAGCATTGCAAAAATTAACCGGTTTAAATGCACATTTACAAAAGGAACTAATGTAAAATAACGAAATATATGATTGCTCTTTTAGATTTAATGTTACTAATTATTTATCATCCGTTTTATATTTTTTTTTTTTGTACAAATATTAAAAATATTAATGAATATCTTAAATAACTTATATCATGATTCTAATAAGCTTTTCCGTTGATTTCAAATGTTTAAAAAATATAAAAACACATTATATTTCTACACTACATCTTTTTTTCATCTTTAAAGCAATTAAACTATTATATAATAAGATAATGAAAGATTCCGTATACCTTTTAAAATATAATCTGTTAATAATGATGGAAGTGCCGGACTATCTTCATTGATTGCCTTGAGAACTGTAACATATATTTATTCATATTAAAAACTTCCAATTATATACAAAACATGATACAAAATAAAATAGAATTTTTCATAACATTCTTTTAAATTTCAACATATTCCATTTATAATATAAATAAAAGATAACTTTATTTAAATACAACAAAAATATCTACTTAAGTAACTACAAACTTTCTGTAAAAATTTTATATCGATTTTGGATTGATTGCGTATTATTAAAAAAATGAAAGATTTAAGTGTTATTTTTACGCTTCATTTTTTCTCAAATATGTGTAATTAACAAACATTAGCTAAATAATAATTATTTGTTATTAATAAGTGATTACTGATATCTAGTTTCAGTTTATAATGTAAATCTAGTTCTTTTTTTTTATAAATTTATGAACTATTTTAAAGTACGCGTAACTTAAAAATAATTAGGAGTATTGCATAAAATTTGAAAATTGATCAAATTTAAATAATTAAACAAAATATGAAACAACAAAAGGAATTTTTAAGTTTAACTTACAACTTTAACTTACAACTTTACACTTATGATTATAAAATAAATTATACAATTTAGAAATTTACTTAAACAGTTTACAAACATATCAACTACATATACTAAATTACCCCACAATTTATAGAGTTTACATATACATATATAATTTATCTTTCTTCATATATATATATATATATATATATATAAATATATATATATATAAATAGATTATTAATAAAATATTAAACGCTATTTAATTATATTAACTAATAGGGCAGGATCAATTAAAAGATCTAAAAAGTTTTACTTTTATTATATATTTTTTAAGATTATTATTACATTTTCTTATATAATATATTATTTCATATACCATACTATTAGAAGAATTTTGTATCTTTTAATTTATAAAAAAAAATCCTTTTTACACTTATTGTAACTATCCTATATTATATGTAAACTTTATTTTGTAAAAATAATATTAATGTTTATGAAATATATATTTATAATATATGAAAATATTAATATAAATATAAATAATATATATTATTAGAACTATATAATTAAGTTAAATATATTTGAGATATTTTACAATGACCATGTATCTTCAAATCAAATTATCTGAAACATAAAATAAACAAATAAAATTTTATACGAAATATATATCTTTCAACGTATTTTAATGAAATTAATTTAAGACGCGTGACTTTTAAAAGCTAAAAATTCTTGTTATACACAAAAATGTTAATTTTCGTTATCTACTAAAATGCACAAATAGAAAACAAAGTTTTTAAATTAATTAATTATTTTTAAAGAATCATAGCGACTAACTTGGAATATTTACTTAAGAAAAACATAATTAGTTTTAAGAAATTTTTATTAATAAAATGTATATTTTTTGACTTACATAGTTATTTATTTGAGACCCAGGTGATATATTTTTCTTCTAAAAGCTTAAAAGAATTTTCATTTTCGGCAGAGCATTTTATATTCTAAGTTATATATTATATAATTTTTGTTAATTGTTTGACTATTCTTTATAAATATGCATTTGTATTCACAACTGATTCAGACTTATACCTATAATTTTATTCGCTATTTCACTAAATATATAGATATTTTTATAAATTCATTCTAAATTATTAAAGTAAAACTTACAATATTATATACATTTATATTATTAGTCACATTGTGGCGTGTTTTTATTATTTAAACTTATTTAAATACATTTCTTAAATGATTCATAACTAATCATTCCAAATCATGGTTACATCTATTAAAATTATTTTTTGTTTAGGTGTGCTGGTAAAACGTGAATAATTTGGTTCCAAATGGCTGTGATGATTTAACTTTCGTATATGTTGTTTAATAATTTGTGCTCATATTATGTTTTTTATCTTTTTTATTGAGCTAAATTTTATACTGCTAGCTGGGCTATAGTAAATTGACAATTTTTTTATTGAGTTTATATGTCTGTTTATTTAAATTTATTTTCTGTATTTGTGAAGCGATCTCCTGATTCGTTTTTTAGATATGTTAATTCAGTATTTTATTAACAAAAATATTTTTGGGCTAGATAATTGTTTTTAAAACATTTGTTTATGCTTACTAGTGTTCTCGCCGATGTAAATAAGAATTACACGAACCTCCATTTTCGATCCAATCCTATAAGATCAATAATACCTTCTCATTCATTAAATGTAATCAACCTTCGAAGTTTGCACTATATTGTTTTATTTTTTAATATTTATACAAATATTATTACATTACTAATATAATAAATAATTCCAAAAGACAATTAGCACTTTTTCGTACTATATTGCTTCAAATAGTTAATTTTGTATTTTTATTTTCGTAATTTGTTGTTAAACAGCTATTTCAATAGTTCAGTATTATATTAATATTTTTGTTTTAATAAGATTGCACACATATATAATATTTTAAAAAGACATATAAACGGACATAAAAGTCTTGAACCTCTTTTAAATCAATTTGTAATCTAATTATAATGTATCGATTAATTTTTTATATATATTTTCTCATATAGTGTAATTTTCCCAAATCTTTCCAAAATTAAATTATTAAAAAGTTAAAATAACATAAAAAATACGTTTAATAATTTTGAAATTATAAAATTCGATATAAAAGGATTAGTGAACGTATTACGTTAAAATATATTTTCTTAATTTATATTAAGCAAATCTCGTTGTAATATTATTATAATAAATTATACATAATAAATTTGTTTTTTTTAATATTTTTAAATATATTTTATTGCAATCAATTATTTAAAATTTAATAACTAATAATTATGTAATAACTAATTAAGATTTTAGATTTTAGAAAAAATTTAATTCAACTGTAGTATTTGATCCAAGTGATCTTATCTTTTCATTTTTATTATTCGAGTCTAATGGATTTTAAATAACATTGAAACTTTAAAAATATTATGGCTTCAGAAAATGATAACTATCCGAGTTTTTAATTTTTTTTTTCATTATTAATTTCTTAATTGTTTTTCGTAATATTTGTAATATTGATTTTAAAAGATTTAAGCAATATATCGATTCAATTTTCACTTGAAATATTAGCTTTATAAAAGTTTAATTAATTCTTTGTCTAGTACTTAAATATTATTCCATTTTTTTCTTAATATTTATCTTTAACACTATAATTACAAATTTTAATTCCACCATTTTTTCTTGTATGCTGTATTTTTGTACTGTTATTAAAAATAAAATATTTTTCGAGATTTCAGATATGTATACACTATTATTAGTATATTACTGTATAACAATGAAATAATTAAGAATTATAAAAGAGACTTCATTACAAACGCAACGATAAATACCTTCAAATGGTTGTAGTTAATTCAAACAAATTAAACTGAGCTTTAAAACGGATTATATGTATTTTATCATCATTGGATTACTACTTAATAAAGAATTTTCGAAGTGAATTTTATAAATTATAATGCAAATAATCTTATACAGAATACAAATTTGTTCTTTTTAATTGCTTTATAACGTATTTATTTTATAATTTTATAGATTTTCATTTTAAATTTAAAGGAATATTAGTTTAATTGTTTTGTTTAAAGTGGACATTATTAATTAATAAATAAGAAATAAGAGAACTAAACAATAAATAAATTATTTTTTTATTAAATGACTCTAAGAACAACTAATTACAAATATATTGCAACTTTTGGATTAATATTCCTAAACCAATATTAGTGAAAAGTAAATCACTATAAGCATTCTAAAGTACAAACAAGAACTTCACTAACTCAAATTAGTTAAAAAGCTTTGTCATATAAATAATTATAAAGTAAACCGCAAAAAACTTTAGTTTCATAATTATTGTCTAAAATATCTTAAAAGAGTATATAATTCTATGAGTTAATTAAACAACTTCAAATATAATTGCGCACATTTTCCAATTTATGTTTAAAAAGTATATAATAACAATAAACGTTCGATAAAAAGATAGATGTATTTTTTATCTAATTTAAGTGCATTATTTTTTAATCCAGTATTACCAATTTTTTCAACTATATTTGTCTAAACTACATAATAATGTATATATGTTATTGCCAATAAACAAATGTTAGTATATTTAACAATTAAAAAATAATAAATAATAAATTTTTTTACTAGAATTTTAATGAACTTTATTGATATTTATCTTATACTTCTATAAATTATAATTGTAATATTTAATAAGTGATTTAAAATATAAACATTTATTTTACTTACTTTTGATTAATACTTGCAATGACTGATTATCTAGAAGAGTATTTTCTGTGTGGTATGGAATAACAGTTGTCAAGTACTAAAACAAGTAAATAACCGAAATAAAATATTATATTTACAAAAAATAATCAAAAATTATATAAATTTAGGTGTTTATTGGAAAACTTATTATTGTACATTTAATATTAATATAAATAATGGTAATTTATTCTTGATGTTTGTAAATACTAATAATTATTTATTACAATCAACTTGATACAGTTTAAACACTTTGATTCCAAACGTTTTATTTTATTATTCGTGTTAAACATAATATTAAAAAATTCAAGAAAGATAATTATATTAACTCTTAATAATACTATAAGTTATAAAAAATTATGTTCCTTTTATTTATTTTCTTTGGAATATTTTTGTATTAAATTTAATATTTATTTAATATATTTTTTATATTTGTGTAAATGTACAAATAGGATTTGTATTTACAATTTTATTCACAATTTCTGTAGAAAACTGAATATTTTTTGGCTAATATTGTAATATACTTTTCGATATTATTTACAAATAGTATTTCATTAAAAGAATTTCTAGAAATTGGAATCATAAATTACTATTAAAGTTTAAGAATTTTAATATTTTTCAAATAAAATTGTTATATTATTTACTAAAAAAATATATGTCAATTAGAAATATATTAATGTAACATAATCATTTATTATATATCGTACTATTTTTTAATTGATACAATGTTGAATGCTTCATTGTCTGAAAAGAGGCATAGTTGTATTAAATCAATTTCACTGATAGTACTGGAATTATCAATGTTAGTATAATCATAAAGGAAAATCAGATGCACAAAACAATACAAAAAATTAAAAAATTATAAAAAAATATTAATATTTAATCATACTTATAAGTATATATCCTATGCATAACTACAGAAATTAATAACAAATAAAAAGTAAAAATGTAGTAAAAAATTCGCTGAATCTGATTAAGATGAAATAGAAATGACATGTTTCTGCTAAACATGAAAATTGTTAGAGAATTGAATTTAATATAATTATTCAATTAATTTATTTTTGATAAACGACGAAAATTATTTTATCCGCGAAAAAAAGTTCCTGTTCAGAATTCAGTTCTTGAATATACCGTGAATACAAGCAAAAACATTTAATGCGTGTATTAAAAAATGTATAAACAATTTGTATTATATATAAAAATTAAAAAAAAATTACATGAAATAAATATATATAAATCAAATATTTCAAATCAATTTAAAAGAAAAGTATGTTATAAAATTAATACCAAGAAATCAATTTCGAGAGTTAAAAATCGATTTATTTCTATCGAACTCTTACTTAAAAGCATAACAAATAAATTAATATGTAAATAATTTTTTTATGTCAGGTCTACTATTGAAGCTCATGTAAATTGATGTCATTACTTTGACTATGTTGTTAAGAATACAAGTAATAAAAATAATAATGTTATAATAAATCAACAATTTAAAAATAAGTTATGAATTCTTTATTTGATAGTCTTATTGTGCAATAATACATATTAATTAGAATTAAATAAGTGAAAAAGAAAAAAATATAAAATAACATAATAATACAAATCTATTAATCAACAAATTTCACGATAATGAACTGTTTGAATACATATGAATAGTTATTTCATGATATTATAATCATTTTAGTATGTATGATTGATAAATGTGTGTATAGATTACAAGTTCTAAAATAAGTAAATTAGTAAATGTGAAACTTAACTTGTCTAATTTATTTAAATTTTTACTTTTTTAAATAAATTTAAAGTTATATTGAAAAAAATAACGAGTATTATAATTAGAAAATTATATGATGTCCATAAATATTATGTAAGAATTTTTTTTTTTACAAAATTATTAAATAAAAGTTATATTGGTAAAAAAACAATCTAAAGTAAAAAATATTTAAAATTTTCATTATTACAAGAAAATTACATTTATTATACCTTTGAATCTTGAGTTAATTTGCGTTGAAGTAAAGGACTGGTACCATTTTGTAATTGATTTCGTTTTTTTGTAACATGGTGCTGCCTTCTACGATTTTGAACTGCAAGAAGAAGTGATATAAATTGATTCTTAAGTTCCTTCTCATATTCTAGCTCATCTCTTAAGGCAAGCTCACTTATTAATGTTTCACTCAAAGCAGATATTAGAGAGTCCATTTCATTTAACAAATCAGACAACTGTTTTAAAGAATACTGCTGTAATCCTGAAATCATACGATTGTTCCAATTTCACTTATGAAAATTAAATACATTAATGTTAATTGATATATTTATTTTTTTTAATTCGGTTTTATTTTTATTTTATTAATATCTCAAGTATGTTATATTATATGTAATTATTATTCGTTTAATAGTAAAGCAATTTAAATTCACATAAATTGAATAACATTCATATATATATTTACAGCATTTCAAATTTTATAACACAGTGTATATAAATAGATTATTAATAATAGAGAATACTATCAAAATTTTTTACTCATATTTAATAATATTAACCAGAAAAAAAAAATTAAATAATTTAATTATTCAATACTAATCATGTAAAATTAATTTCAAATAAATGATATTTTAAACAATGCTAAAATAATATTAAAATTTTATTTTATTTTATTTAAATTTTAATAAAGATAATAACAAAATTTTAGTAATTTTTTAAAAAATTAGAAATATTTGAGATAATTCTTTTCATTTTACTGAATTATTTAAAAATATTTATAATAAATTTATTTATGTATTAATATGAGAAAAGTTAAATAAACTGAACGACAATTTTTGTCAATAATATATATTCCATATTAATGAAATGTATAAAAATGTATAGATATGAAATGTATGATAAATGTATGTCTCTACGTATGTACTATATAAAAATTGTTTTGAATAATTTTTGTATATAACAAATTAATACTGAAAAATATATTAATATTTATGAAAAAGGAATTATTAATTACGAAATATATATATATATATATATATATATATATACATTTAATTTGTTTATTTACATACTCTTCTCATGAAGTGGTGATGAGAGGACTTCTCGACTTCTTTCAAGAGCTTCATTTATTTCAAGAAGAGATTCTGAATTAAACAATGTATCTGATGATGGACTTTCTTCCATAATATCATCAATTTCTTTCAAAACCTCATCAGCAGTTTTTACTGCTTCTTCCACATTGTAATTATCATTACGGCTTGATAATATTAATGCATGCATATCTAAATCTGTAGCTACGGCTTCATCTTCACTACTTAAATCTTCTAATCCTGTTCTTTAAGATAAAAAAATATATTAAATAAAGCATTTAAAAAATTAAAAAGCGGAACGTTTAGTTCTATTTTATTTATATAACACTATATTTTTTAGTTACCCATTAATAGATTTAGATGACTTATTTAGATTAAGAGCTGGTACATGCATTTTTCGTGTATAAGATTTACTCCAATCTATGGGTAGTATATTACCAAATGTTCCAGTTATAGTCCACCACATTCTGGAAGTAATGTATTATTTAATAGTTAAAATTAATGTTATTGATTATAATTTAGAAAGTATTAATATATTATACAATTATATTATGGATTTTTATTCATTTCTATTTTAAATATATTGTCCTAATTAATTAGCCAAGAAATTCAGCTTAATTAATAAGGCTGCTACATTTAACTTTATTTATAACTATATCAATGTATTAAAAAAAAAGGTGTATTGAAAATAAAATTAAAAGTTATTAATACTGTTTATATTAAAATTATATTTATCTAAATGAGAATATTTTTAAACAACTTCGATCATATTTGTTTTAATTTTGTTCATTCTGAAAGTGATTAATGTGATAGTTAATTACTTATATTTTAATATCTGTGCCATATTTTAATGAATACATATTTATGAAAAAACTTACTGGCATTCATTCATAATTTCCTCTTGAGAACGAACTTGCACTGGTGCAAGAGATTCTACATTGGTTCCAAAATCTCTAAAGCAAGAAGTAATTTTTTCATCAAATGTATTAACTAAATCTTCCAAGCTTCCAGTGAATGGACTAAATGTTCCATCTTGTATGATATCTGAACATTCATGCGGTATGGAAGAGCCATTCGAATTTCGAGTTGTAATGAAATTTCTTTCAAGATTAACATCCATTAAATGCTCTGCAATAAAATATTTTAATTATAATTCATAATTTAAAGTAAATAAACACATTAAATTATCCCTCAAACACCTTAACGCCATTCATATTAAAATCTAAAGAATCTGTTTATTAAATTAAATTAAATTAGCTTGTACATGATTTAAAAGTTAATAATAAAATGGCTAAACATTAATTGAATATTTAATTTAAATATTTTAAGAAATCCAATTAAATATATTTGTAATTGTACTTGAAAATTACTAAAAAAGAAAAATAAATTATTAAATTATCATCTTTAATATAAATATTACAGTCTATTTATAACTTTTATTTGTAATTAATTTTATAATATATTGTTAATTTGGATTGCAAACTTAGTATAATGTTGAAATGTTAATAACTGAATATCAGTTATTACAATATTAATCGAGTATTCGTGTAACAAATAATTTAAATAATTTTCTCCTTTAATGGGCTTGTTACAAATGTTAGATAATTGCAAAATAATATTGCTTTTACTAAGGAAAGTAATAGGAAAAAGATAGTATTTCTTTTTTAACTAGCCTTCCGTTCCATCTTATAAAATTTAATATCATATTTAAGTTTTAGGTGAAGTAAAAGTATGTATTTTTCTGCTATGCTTATTTCTATTAATACTTTTTCAATACTATCAATTTCATTGTTATGTGTATATATATATATATATATAGAGAGAGAGAGAGAGAGAGAGAGTGCTAAAAAATAAATAAAAATTTGAGTTTTATCTTATTTCCAAGCACTTTTAAATTTAAAGATTAAAACTAAAACATTTAATTTTTGTATACTATTAATAACTGAATATAAATATATGGAGAAATAATAAAAACATATAAATAGTAAAACAACAATTTAATTAAATAAATAATTTACCTGAAAAAATATTCATGTTTCTTAAAGAGGATGATTCCTCTTCCTCAAAACATGCTAAAGGAGCTTCAAATTTTAATTCTGCAATTTTACTTGCCATGTCCTTCATTACGTTTTGACCAAATCAAATAAGTAACACTGAAAACTTTAAAAATTATTTTACTCTTTAAAAATAATTTAAATAAATAAAATCAATTTCTACATTAAAAAATTAGTTTATATTAATTTAAACATTTCGTCTTCCATATAAATATTTTTAAAAAATTTTTATTTTTTTTTTTAAATATCGATTTATCTGGTACATTCTTTAAAATACTTTGTTAGTAAATATAAAACAGCATAGATATTCTAATTACTTGAATGTTCGATATCAATATTAAACTACGATTAAAGCTTACGAAAATCAAACAATATTTTAATTAAATAATTAATTTTTTTATTTCACTGGTTTATTTTTTATTAAATTTAATCTTACACTATATTAAATTTTAATGTAGTATTACAAATTTAATTCCATTTACATATTTTCATATTTATATATTTATAATTGATACATTGTTATAAAATCTATAGTTTAAAGGTTTAATGATTTGTAATTGAAAATAGATGAACTTTTTCATATGTGTTATATACATATATATTTTATAATAATTTATTATTTTTTATTATCCATGTCTATTAAAATTAAATATACTTCAAAATAAATTGTGAAGTATAATTTTTAAAAAATTTGTTATAAAAAATTAATCTCAAAATAAAATTAATATCTATAGTTTTCAATACAATTATGTAATTTAATATTATAAATGTTTATATTCTGATAAGATATATATACTGGAAACAATTAATGGCTTTACAAAGCACAAGTGTAAGTTTCAAAATATAAATGCTTCTGTGTAATTCAAAAATACACTGGATGAAATGATTCCACCAGATAAATTTTTACAGATTGTCAAATTGGAAAATGCAGCTAACTAAAGAATGCTTTAATAGTTTTTCTAACATCACTGATATTTCTATATAGTATAAAACATTCTTTTATCAAGATTCTTTTATCACATATGAATGTATTAAGTCTCTACCGCCATATGTCTTCGTTACGAGGTGAAAATTTTGTGTAAGATCAAATATGTTCCATATTAAAGGTAGACAATCTATAAATGCAACAGACTAGGCCAAATACAGATAGTGATATTACTTTTTGATTTATGATGAGAGCACTCAAAACCATTTAATTTCAAAATATATTTTATAGAACTCTCATAAAAAAAAATTCTATCAGAATTAATAAATGATAAATAATAGCTGTTACAAATGAATAAAATCACACAGATTTATTCATAAGTTGTATGAAAACTCATTAATGTATATTAAATTGATGGTATTAGACTTACAATATGTATAACATTTCTATTTTCTTTTTTAACTAAAATTCGTCAATATTTATAATTTATTAAAAACACTTTAAAATCAATAATTAATTAATATTAATTACATTTACTATTCATAAAAAAAATTACTTCAATAAAGATTTAATGAAAAATAAATTGTTTTATTATTTTTTGAAAATTTAATAATATATTAGAAAATTATATAAATCACTGCTTATTTTGGTATCAATGATTTGCTCAATTTCGATCAACAGTTTATTTTTATGTAATTGATTAATTTATATTAATACTTTATATACTTTTTCTATTAAGTTATTTCATACAAAATTCACAATTTATAATAAATATCACCATTCAATTTTTTTATAATTTTTTATTTCTATTTTTTTTTAATAGAGGATTTATACTCTATTTTTTACAAATCAATTAGTTATATAATAATGATTTACAAAGTACTGCTTTCTTAGATATAACATTTTTTTTTTCGTTATGTTTTTGAAATCTTTTCATATTTTATGGTAGTCCAAAACTATAGCAATTATCAATATTAAATAATAAAAGTATATTCAAAATTGAATGTTAAATTAAGAAATATATACCATAAATAATTATTAATTCTTAAAGACAAATACTTTTCACAAAGCAAGTAAGCAAAAATACAATTATTAATAAGAAAATTTTGAATTAAAGTTAAAAATTGAATGTTTATCACTAATTATAAATTATTTTCAAATTTACACGATTTAAAAATAATTGATTTTATATTATGAGAAAAAAACTAGGAATAATATTTTTATATTTATCATTTCATACTTTTCTACTTTTATATAACATTGTAATATATAATTTGATATTATTTAAATAATACCTATATTTTCAATAAATAAAATTTAATTTTGATACATTATAATAGTAGTTTTTGTAACCATTTTTAGTAATAAAAAATTGATTGACATAAAAAATATATTAATATAATAATAATAATCTACAATATTATATTAAATAAATCTTACTGCTATACTAGCATAAATAATAAATTACTATATATAAAAAAAACTTATATACAAGTTATAAATATAAATATATTTTATTATATATCTAATTATCTAATTCTATCAATAGATAATAAATGTATTTTATGTATTCTAACTATATATATACATATATATATATATATATTAAATTATTTATTACATATTAAAATAACAAGCAGAATAATTAGTGAAAAAATTTAAAATATAGATATTTTAATTTATCTTATTATTTTACTATAATATTTCGAATGTAATTCTGTAAATATTTTATAATTTAATATTCTGATCTGAAAAACATTGTTTTCAGCTTCTTAGAATCCTATATTATTTACAAATTTATAAAATAATTAAATAATATAATCAATAAACGATTACATATTATTTTTAACCAAAAAATTAATACTTACAATGTATTTAATTATTAGCTACTTTTGTTTATTAAATTAATTGTTTTTATAAATAAGAGCTTCCAATATCGAAAGCTGATAACTTTAAATTATTTAATTTTATTCAAAAATCCAGGCTTTGTATACATTTACATAGTACTACCTTTAAATAATTCTTTTAAACAATGTTTCATAACAATTTTTTAAATTTTTTCCAATAAACAAATATGTTTACAAATTAGGTCAATGTAATAATAAAAATGTTACTGGCAGACGAATATTTGTTCTAGTCTGAAATGAGTCAAAATTTATACACAGTTATTTCATTAGCGACAAATATGATTTCATTTGAGAGGTCACAAATGACATGCGCAGAAAATACTTAAGCTTATTGGTGATGAATAATTTCACTATAAAACTTGGATATTGTATGGAAATAAATGCAATGATAATCATTCTATATAATTAAAATTCTAAAACTATACATGAATAAAAAAATAATTAAAAAAATTCAAATCATTAAACAAAATAAGAATATAATCTTATCATATTATTCGGAAATAATTTTTATATTTTTGAACTTGTTATAATATAAAATTCCTTAATTATTTTTTATCAAAATAAAAAAAATCACAAAGTCAATATTGTAAAGAAAAAATACGAAAATATATATTAAATTAGTAAATGTACATTAAATTGAATAGTGCAGTAATATTGTAGTTTCTATATCTTTAAAATGAGAAACAATCTCAAGATTATATTATATTAAATTCATCTTATACGAAATAGTTAAAATTAATAAATAACCAATGGTATTAGCACAAGATAAAATAGAATCAATAAATAATAATTGTACCATAGCTATAATAGATGATAGAACTTGCAAGCAAAGGAAGTTGCAATTATCATAATTCATAATTCTTGGAGTTTTTATTATTATTAGTATTATATATATACTAGCTTTTCAAAAAGAAAATAGAAAAAGTGATACCATATAAAAAAATAAATAAGTAAAATAGTTGGATAATTATTTAAATGATACATTTTGAATATCAGAATTATATAAATAATAGATTTTATGATACTATAGTCGGCATCTACGTCCATCTTAAAATATGAAATTTTTTTATTGGTTTGAACAATTACTTTATTCAATACAACCTAGGTACCTATCTATATTAAAATTATAAACAAATGCATCATCTAATTGCTAATGCAAGAATTGAAAAAACTGTAAACAGTTGTCATCCTTTAATAATTCTCATCTAAAAAGAATTGTTATTAAAATGTATCAAACTTATATTTTGTATTTTGTTAAAAATTCTGAATAAAAAAGAATACCTTTTTCGATTTTAAATCTATTTGATTTGAATTGATTAACTTGCATATATTATGCAATCCGATCTGTTTTATATCTTATACGCTCGCGCGCGCGCGCGTGTGAGTGTGTGCCTGCGCGTAATGAAAATTCATAATAGTTACTACACTATAGTTATTATATTACGATATGACATCTTATAACAATGAAATGTATTTCTTTGTAAAAATATTTTATTCTTCTATATACCAATACCTTTTATTCAATCTGTATATATAAAAATATTTTTTTTTTCTTTGGTATTCCATATCACATTGAAAAGTTGAAAATTTCAAAAATATAATGACAATCAATCAATAATCGACAAACACTATATAATAAAAATTTTATTTCTTTTTATAGAAATATTTACTTTATTATACTAGCAAATATATTAATTTATTTAACTTTTACAAAGTCCGTTTTTATTATATACCATATATTCGCGCTTTTAAATGAAATAAGTTATTTGTTATTCAATAGGATAACGTTCTAGCCAATCGGCTTAATATTCTATTGAATATGTAGTTCAAAATCTCACTGTTATTTAATACTAAGTATTGTATTCAAGTTTTTATTTTGTTTGATTTATTAGCAAACCTTAAACCGGTTTTGTAAACATTGTTTTTTAATTAAAATATTTTCAAGTACATGCATATCATCGATAAATAAGTTTAAATTATATTAATTGATAAAATTATTATTTAACTTTTCAATTATGTAAATATAAATTTGAATTATAATATAAATGTATATTTATAAATCAATCTTAATATTCAGAACTAAATTAAACATATATTTGTTCCAATTTTAACATATGAATACATGTAGCAAATCTGGATGAAATAAAAGATATAATGATTAATGCTTCAGATCCCTTGGTACGTAAATAAATTTAATCTGCATGTTAGAAATGGGTAATTAATTGTAAATCAAAAATAAAAATATTTAATTTTCTAATTATATCAAATGAATTAAACAAAAATATTTAAATTATAAAATAACCAATTTGTATTTGAAGAAATTATCCATCAAATTTTATTTTAAACCATAAATGATTACATCATACAAAATCTTATAAAAATATTTTTAAAATATACATATTAAAATCTAAAATATAACATATTAAAACAACAAAAATTATTTAAAGATAAATATCAAAATTTATATAAAAGAATCAGAAGAATAAAAAGAATATAGAATATTTAAATATTCATTATATGTATAATATAATTCATATCAAAATGTTGATATCTAACATAAATTGTATATATATGATGATATATATATATATATATAATGATACTTTGATTTCATAATATATTAAAATTGCTTTTTACTTTAGATGTAATAATATTTTAACGATTTTAAATAATTAAAAGATGAAATACTTGTAATTTAAATATTTAGTATAAATGCAAATCTTATTTACTTTATTTTTAATTTATTTTTTATATCGCTTTTAAATTATTAACAAAACAAGATAATATAAAACTTAAAAGTAAAATATCTTATAAATTTTTCATAAAATATCATTTTAGCAATAAAAAGATAAATATAATACTAAGTAATTTGTAGCCATAATCCATTCTTTTCTTTAAAATTCAATAATATATATTAAAAGAATTATTTTTTAAAATAGTTATATACATATGATAGTTTTAAAATTTAATTAATATGATTACAGGAATATATTCCAAATGGTCGTTTAACAATTTTAAAGCACCCAGAATTTGATACAACAGAAGCATATAAACATGCAGATATTTTTCAGTCTACAACTTCAAAAAAAGTATATAATACTGATATTGATTCCAAATCTTCTGTACGTATTTAAATAATTATTATGGATTATTATATGATTTGATTATAACTTTATTTGAAAAATATGAAAAGTTAATGAAAATAAAAAAAATGCTTATCATAATGAGTCATTAATTTATTCTTTAACAAATATATGTATATTTTCATTATTTCTTGCTGTATTTATTATCTATTTTAAAATTGAAAAATATTTAATTGTTAAATTCTACTTTATAATGCAATAAAATCTATTCTCTTACTAATTTTTATACTAATTTTCATATTTTTTAACCATAAATTGTACAGCTATAAACAATCTAATATTTTTATCAAGAAATTTATTTGAAAACACTAGTACAAAGAATACTAATATACACTATTAACAAATATTTTTAATTTGAATGTTTTCTCTGTATAATTTCTAATATCAATCAAAATATAATATTATTTCATTTACATTGCTTTCTGTATAATTAATATAATTACAATTATTATGGTATATTTCATTAATTGTAAACTGTTTCGAGTATTTCTTAATTTTAATCAGTTTTAAATCTTAACCATAATACCACTTATTAAGAATGATAGTTCATTTAATGTAAGTCATCTTAATGAGAAGAAAAAAAAAGATTAAAGATTGCAATTTTTGATCTCCGGTTTGCCTCTGTGAAAAACGTTCAGTAATAATTTGGTCATTATACTGTTTGCTCAACAGTACTTGGCCTACTGAAAAAAATCATTCAAATAATTTAGTAATACAGATGACAGTAAATATTAACCCAGTTGACTAAAATTGACACGATTTTATTAAAAACTTACTCAATTTCATTATATCTTATACTCATCTATGAAATTTTGATTACTAAAATATATGTATGTTAAAGAAAATTAATTTATTATTAAAATCAAATATGTATTATATCGTTTTAAGAAATAGTACAAAAGATATTTATATCTGCTCTCATTTTGTTGTTTAAACTTTTATTATAATTTCTTTTTTTTTTTTTTTTTTTTTTTTAAATTTTTTTTTAATTTTTTTTTTTTTTTTTTTTTTTTTTTGAGAAATTTATTTGAATTCTTTAATGGAGGCTATGTTTTACTTATTAGCAAAAAATGAATAGATATAAAAGAATAAGATAATTTATTAAGTGTACCACCAATAGGAAATTAATTTACAAGACCCTGAAATTCAATACAAAATTTGAAAATAAAAATACAGGGAAATGTAATACCATACAGATTTCAAGTCAATAACTATACATTGAAATAAATAAAGCCGATTTATAATAACAAAAATAATTATAAAATTTTTTTCGAAATTTCTTAGCATCCTACTCCTAAAATAACTTATTGACTTTCTCATGTCTCGCTCGCTATACGCCCTTAAAAAATAATGGTAACTCAAATTTGTCAAATTTCATATTACCGCATGCTAATATTACGCACAAAGTGGCGAATTTGTGGTTAGGTAATAATTATAACTGGCATCATAAAAGTAAAAATAAATATAAAATCCTGTATACAAACGTGTACAGTGTACAAGAATATTATAAAAGAGAGTTAATTATATTGAAAAAGAATAAATTTGTTCTATATTTCAAATATAAGTAAATTAAGTTAAAATTAAGAAAATAACTTACAGATGAATATTATAGTTTTCTAAAGAATTCGCTTTTTATTTATTCGAGAACACGTGTATAAGGAATAAAAAATTTAATTTCCAAAGTTCATACATTACTACATTACTTATTATACAGAGAATTTTTATTAAAATTTTTATGTTCAAAGTGATAATTTTGCACATTTTATGCATTAAAAGTTTATCAAATTGAAATTCATTATACAAATTTATAATGAGTATTGAAATAATAACAAAATATTTAAATATAATAAATTAAGTCTATGAGTAATATATTTTATATATTATTGTCTGGGATCAGACTAAAAACCTTCCTTTGATGATGGTTGGAGGTGCTGGCAAGTGGAAGGGGCAATGCAGTGTTTCTTGTATTTCCTTTATTAAATGTAATAATATAATAAATAGATAATGAGCATAAACTGTATGAATGATGGTGTGAGCGAATAATTTGGGGAAGTTTCTTCAATTGGTTTACGTGCTGAGGAGAGTGTGTATACTCTCCGTGATGTGAGGAGTGACTCCTTCCCTTCCGAGAAATGCCGCTGTAGTAGTATGCGTGAGAGCCACGGCTGTCGTACCGAAGTCGTCTAAGTGAGACTGGGTCGCTCCTGCTTTAGTGTTGGTGTGTAAGAGCTGCCGCTGTCGTACCGAAGCTTTCTAAAGGGGGACCGTTTTACTGCTATCTTAGTGTCGGTGTAATCAGTTAATGTGTGTAGCATGATTCGATAAAGTTCACTCTTGATTATGTTAGATTGCTTACGGGTTGAGTATTACGTACGTGTATAACTACAGTGAGTGATGACTGTAGCTTGGACACTGAATAGTGAGCTCATCGTGTTGATTGCGTAATCGTTATTACGTTAGAATGAAACAAGACTGGATTGTGAGCTCTTCGTGTTTACTGCGTTATTACGTTGTTACGTTAATCGTTATTACGCTAGAATGAGACTGCGATTCAGACAAAGACTCAGCGCTGCGCGGCAAGCGCAGCATGCGCGGCCCTTAAGTATTCTCGTGGTAGCTTAAGCGCCGGTAGAGATCCGGTGCCTGTTGCTATGGCGAAATTTGTCGTGACGTTAATAGGGCATAGCTTTGGAAGTATATTCAGGTTTTCGGCGTAGAAACATTTTTCGAGTTCGTTGGCTAGTGTTTATAAACAATTGTTCGCGCGCTCATAGATCTCCCACTTTTGTATTCCGCTTTCAACTGTTTCAATCCGTAATAATTATATAATTTTACACTGGTAGAGTAGTAATATAGATTAATAGAGTTTTAAGTTAAAAATTCGATTTATCGATAATTATAAGGAACAAAATTAATAACATATCTAGCATTTAATTATTATTCTAGATTATTATGGTAGTATCGGCAAAGTTTAAATATCTTATAATTTAAATTATAATGAAAGTAATAATACAGTATACGATTAAAAATCATTTTAATAATTTATTATATTATTATTATTATTAACACTATAAAATTTCTATTTCATTTTTCAGAAAGATTTTTGGATTCTTCGGGATAATGAAAATCATCAAGAAGAAGAATTATTTTGTTCTGGAAGACTTGCTATTTACACGAAAGGGAATCAAATTACAAACACTTTACAAACAGCTTATTGTTGTGAAACTGATATACTTCATGCTGTTTGGTGTAAATTTTACGTAAACGATAAAAATCAGATTTTGAGATCTAAACAGAACAATTTTAAAAAATCCAAAAAAGGAGTAGTTGATTGTATATGCTTATTTGATTCATATACTTTGAAAGTTTTTACTGAATTTGGAGAAAATTACATATCTAGCTTACAATTTAAGGTATCATGTATTAATACTACATTAAACTTATGTATACATATATTTATATTTATTGTCAAATGGAATTTTTTGTATATATTTTTGATCTATTAGAAGTTTATTATCATAATTTGAAGTGACAGTCCTGAAAAAAATTCAATTAACAAAAATCTGAATTTATCACTAATGATTCCGCATCCGTAGAGGGATATGTACAATGAAGTTATATCTTAGATATTACTTGTACTAATGCTAGAAAGTAATTTGAAAAAAATATACTAGACAGTAGAGTGTACATATCGTAGTTGCATGTATATTGAGAGAAAGAAAAGATACAAAGATTATATGCTAAGATACTAGGAAAAGCAAAGACTGAAGATATAAAAATCATATATGTTGTTATGTTAATCTCTACAGCGTTAGATGATTGCACGTGATTCCGTCTACTTACTTGTATCGATACTTCATTTTTAGAAAGTGTAGTGTTATTTTCGTTATTTAAATATATAACTGATACGTTGTAAATTTTTGTGGATGTTTGTAATGGTATTTAGTGAAGATGATAAATGGTACAGAGCCAAGTCTAATAGTTTGTAATCTTTTATGTGATATCTATTCGGATATTCATGACAAGTTTAAATAAGCCAATCTTCATTGAAACTATAAGTTCAATTTAGTAACCGTCTCTTAGAACATGTATTGTGCTAAAAATCTAATATAATTAGCCAGTCATATGGAATCGATAACGATGAAGTGTCACCATTGATTTTTGTCATGTCTTTTCGCGAAAGTTGAAATTTGTATTAGTATTTTATCTTTTATTATTAATAAGTTTTTCAACTGCAATTGTACTACTTGCTTTGTTGCTAAAAATATCTAGGCAAGTTTATCTTTACTAGTGTAGTATATTTTCGATGTAGTTAATCTCTTATAAAGACGGGAACCATGCATAATTAGTCTTGGTAGAGATTCATTGCATTTATTAGTTGCAAGTATGAAAATATTTAAGTTGAATTAAAAAAAAAAAAAAATTATATAATTAGAGGACGAAACGTATATTACCAGGATTCAAGATTGCTAATATTACACAAATAGACAATTGATTGAGAATGCTATCAGCTCTAGAGATTATTTGTAAAATTTCTTTGACACCAGTAAAAATACATGTTAATGCTGACTATTATACTTAATTGATTTGGCAAAGGTGGTAGATTATTGAAAACTTTGGACTAAAATTAATGTTTTACTATTGAGTTAATCGTATTTTCAACGTTTAGGTGTTCAACGGTTAAAATATTGATTCGTCAACATTTGAAAGATTTAAGAAATATAAAGCATACCCATATAAGCATCTATTAGTAAACCAAAATACAATTATTTCTTAAAGCTGTTTTCGAAAGTTTAATACTTTTCAACTAAGGTATTCTTTTTTTAATAATTGAATAATTTATTTCAGTCTAATCAAGTGTACAATTCGTGTGCGTTATAACCCTCTCTCAGTCTACTAACTGTTCTAATAAATTAACTCTCCCTTAAAGGTCATATTTCTTTATTTAAGTATGTAGAAGTTTATTTAAAGAGACTGTATGAGATCGATATGAAAACCTACTGTATTTAACCTTGATAGTTTGCTTTACGAGGATATTGAAGCATCTGTAAAAATAATTTTCTTCAAATTATAGTACATTTCTCTGTCAATAATTCGGTAACTCTTTTTGTTCATTAAATTATAAACTAAATTTAAGATCATTACTATAAGTAGTAGAATATACCATTCTACGTATAGAATCCTCATACCCGATGTAACTATACTTTCGTATACACTGAGAAGTGGAATACTGAAGTAGGATAATATTTAAAATAATATTTAATAAGTTCACAAAACTAAATATGTAAAAAAATTAATGTTTGTCTTTTTTAAAATAAAGGAAAGCGAATCAAAGCAAAGCTCTTATAAAATATTATAAAAAAATATTGTTCGAGAGTGAAACGAAAATCTCTAGAATTGTATTCATTAGGAAAATTTCAACGCCTATTATAAAAAGAATTATCGAACGGACATAAAAATCTGAAAAAGTCTCGCCAAGGTTGCTGAAGGCTCGAAAAGGTTAGTACATCTGGAACATACTCCTAAACAGCCACTTTATTGCCTTTCGTACTACAGACGTAGTAATTGTTTTGAATGCAATGAAGACCCTTGCGACTTACCATCAAAACCCGGCTAGCTTGTTTACTAGAGTATATTTTGAGGCTTAAATTATTTGAAAACAATTGAGTGAAAAACATTTCTTGTAATCCGGTGCAACCCGAAACTCGACACGTGCGACGGTCGGTAATCTGCGCCGCACGTGTGCCTTCAATGCCACCAGCAAGCATGCATTGTTGTCAAGTATGACAAATGTTGCTGCTTGCATAGGCCAAGCAAAGACTCTTGACCAAGAATCAACCCCCACCACGCTGAGGCCCGGAGAGGGGCATTTTTCCATAATATGCGTTGCCGCCAGAGATACTCCTTCGATATTCTCATTGTCTAAGCCTAATTTCTTCGAAAAGGGCCTGTACATTTATCATGCCGCCGAAAAGCGGCGCGCCCTGATTGAAAAACTAAGACCAGAAGCTCCTTGAGTGGAGACTCATGACAATAGGCCTCAAAAGTGGAGACGATACAGCTTAAGAGGCTGTTCGCGGTAAGAATTCGAACAAGCTGCTCGCGTAGGCAGCCAAGGGCTGCCCGTGTGGAAAAATCGATGAGCTGCCCGCAGGGAGATTTCGAGAAAACTGCTCGCGTGGACAACCAACGGCTGTCTAATAGGAAAAGTCAAGTAAAAGGGACTAGTCGCCTATAGAAGCCAAGTCTGAAGAGAACGCAACGCAGTAGTACGTATTAATAAATTAGAGACAAGTATATTGCGATGACCCACTGACCAGACCAAGAATACTGTAACCCTGTGAGTATAAGGATCATCCTGCACGCATTTGCCTTGCCGCGTGCCCTGGTGACCCACTCACCCCTGGATCAGGTCAAGACTACGATATCGCTGTTAATACACAAATCCACACTATCTACTCAATTATTGCCAGCCGGCGGCAAAACCGGCACAACACGACCATTAACATTATCTCACACTCTCTGACAAGGAGTGTGCAATAATTATTTATCTTTACAATCTGTCAATTCAACATCAATTAAGCGATCTCAAGAGCATCTTGTGTAGTGAAACATACAATATAAGAAGCCGTTCAAGAAATCGTATCTTCACATTAGACTTAACAAGATTCTACAACACCCATATGTCAATAGTGTATTAAATTGTATAATAAATCTATAATTAATCAACTCTCACGACTCTTGTACAAGCTCTTCCACCTATCTCCATCCTGGGCGTCTGCTAGGGCGGCGGCAAACTAAGCTATTGAAGCATTGGCAGTACGAGCCAAGAATTAAATCACTAAAATTCGAACAAATATAAACTATTTCTTACAATATATTTAAATCAACAGTTAATTATTGCTAAATATTTATAACTACTTCTTAAATATATAATATTATAATCTTAGGTTTCTGCAGTATGGCCAACTAAATATGGAATTTTAATAAGAAAATCTATTCCTTCAAATTTTACATACGGGTAATTATTTATGTTCATTGCATTTAATTTATTCAAACTAAGAATTCAAATTTACTTTTACAGAATAACGTCTCTTGAGAATACAAAAAGTATTTCTGAATCAGAAGAACAAAATTCTCCTATTCTATATTCATTAACACATCCTTTGGATGATATTAGTCCAGTACTTATTAAACATGGTAATATGGATTCATTATTCACTTAATAATATTTCAACTATATCGTATCTAATTATTGATCAATAAGTCTTCATATTGTCACTCTAATTATAATTCTTATATTGTTGTTGTTATTGGTATTGTTATTATTATTATAATTATTATTATTGGATACTTGCATAGCATTGAAATTATCTCCATAACATAAATCGATGCAATGTAACAATTTTATTAAAAGACGATGAATGTGTAATTTAAACAGTTTCATTCCATTTTTATATTATACAAAAATATGTTTCATACGTATTAAAATGATTAGATGCATTGTATAAATAACTCAATGAATAAATTTTAATTACTTTAAACTGATTAATACGCTTTATTGCAGGATCTGTATCATATTTTTGGGATACAAATCTTACCATACTTTTTACGACCAGTGAGCCATCGTTTGCTTTTATTTTTGATGCAAAATCAGGATTACATTCAATTTATAAAATAAGAAACGCTTCCAATGAGGAATGTCAATGTATAAATAATAGTGGAGATAATACTTCATTAATTTACAACTCTATATTCTCTTCATCCTTACACTTTGCTGGAAATAATGGATTAAGTATAAGAAGTAATAATAAGATCTGCATTAGTAATCTTGGTAAATTATTTTTAAAATTAATTTTATGCATTAAAAAAAGCTTTGATATTTTTTTCATTGAAATATAAAATTAAATATATAAATAGTTGATAGACGTAGTGCTAAAATTATAAATAATTATATTTTATAAATGTTACTTTTAATATTTACATTATGTATTATTTTATATTTACTATTTACATTATATACTATTTTAAATCTAATAAATTACATAATTATTCTTTAATTTATAATATATAAACGTATAATTTTTAAATATAAATAACACGATGGAGTATTAATTTCAGAATTTACTAAAAATCAGTGCAAGGGGAAAATGTTACTTAATCACTGAATAATTCAGACGCATATTGATTAAAATAAATAAAATTTAAGAAAAAGATTTTTGTTGATCTAAAAATAATTGTTGATTAAACTTCAATATATTGGTTTTATTACAATATTATTTATTTATAAAATATATAAATATGGTATAAATGAAAATAATTTTAATATAAAGCTTTCATAAAATTTGTATTTATAAAAAAATGCTTATGTAGTTGATATTTGAATCAAGTGATTATTTATTTAGAATATGGAAAAAATTTTAGATTTCCCTTGAATGTTTATATACTGTAGTGACAGAAAAGTCATTGCTTAACAACATTTGAATACTATTTAGAAAGATAAATATTTAATAATATATGACTCGTAATATTTCATTTAGATGTTTATTGATATTATCAGAGCTTTAGTCTAATTATTATTTATATAAAAGAATTTTGCTAGATAATCTTTATGAAATAAATTTCTGTTTGTAAATCTTTTATGTAATACTTTACATTGAAACAATACATGTAAATATTATTATATGGATATAACTGTTTGGAAATATTAAATCTTCATAACTATAATAATAATTTTGTTAGACAATTCAATTTTATAACCTCGAAAAAACTCAATCCAATCGAAATCAGTCCAAGGTCAAATGCAGATGATGAACTCAATAATAATAGTATTTAGATATTAGAAAAATTTTGTATTAAAAGAAAAAGCATGTGTTATAAATTTTAAAGGCGAGATGTAGTTTTCTAAAGTACATTATAAAATAATAACAAATATACGTGTTCAGAATGAAACTACCCAGCAATGACAAATTTATTGCTTTATTTAATATGATTCCATTACCTATATATTTAAAATAATGCGTAATATTTGAAGTATTCGCTATGAAAATTCTCGATTTATTTAAAGCCTTATACCGTATCCGCATAGCGACAAAGGAAGATTCTCTAATCTACTAAGCTTGCTTTCCGAAAATTTAACAGAATTTACTAGAATTACTAACTCTAAATATACGAAATCATATATAAAGAGCAACGAACGACTAAGTCAAAGTGAAATTAGTGCAAGTCATAACAGTTAAAATTCTACACGTCTGTCTATGGGAATCCGTGCAAGGTATACTTATTTATTTACATTATTTATTCTATATTCCTGGCTAGCTATCAGTGCGTCCTCCGCAACTTGATTATAGTCAGACCGCATTGAGACCGACGACGTAGACTGGCATCTCCAGCAATCTATTTGTATCATATATTATTATTATTGCGACTCAGCGTCGACAATAGCGGTCAGGCCTCTGCACCTTGATTCTTATCAGATCGCTGGAGAGGGCGCCGATAATGTTACAATATTCTCCACTATTACATTTCTTCAGATTCTCTCCCATGAGCTATCGCCGAATAATGCGACCATGGATTCGCAACTCTTGCGATTCCCTTTCATAAATATGAACTAGAATGCATGTCCAGTACTACCAACACAGTCCTTGCCTTGCACTCTCGGACGACGTTCTACATTTTATGGTTAACTGTTAAATCATGACGAGCTCAACAATTCTCATAACGATCGGTAACAATAACAACCTATGTAACGAAACCTTAAATAAAGGACACTAAAACCAATTGCGTATACACTGAATTAATGCATTAACCTCTCACTCATTCCTCCCAGCCCCCATCACCATTAAACCGACGGTACGCTCTAATCCAACCACCTTGGTCTTCCAAACAATACGAAATCTCGACGTTATTTAAAATGAAAATAATTGAGAGAAATTTAGATTTTTATTAAAATATTTATTAAATAATTAAGGTAATATTCAAATATTAAAAAATAAGTTTTTATAAAAGGAGGAAAGTTTTACTCGCAATATCAATATATCTATAAAATTATATTTTTATATCAAAATAAGATTTAATTGGTATAGCTTATTTTAAAATTGAATCAATTCTATTTAAAAAAATTAATGAAAAATCATAAATAATAAATATTAAAAGAAATTATGTTATAATTTGTAAAAACAAAAATATATTAAATTAATATATATGAATTATATTTTGTAGGTACCTCGAGTAGTCCTTTTCGTTCTAGAACTACTTCTTATACAACATCATGTTCTGCTAATATATCTTTGTCATCTCAACATCTGTCAAGGTCGCATAGTCCAATGGCTACAATATCTCGTTGCCAATCTCCAACAAATCCAATTATTACAACAATGAGTGGTACATCTTTAGGATATTATACCCATCATAATAGATCACATCATACTTTATTAGCATTATCACAAGGTCAATCAGATCGTAATACAGGCTTTTACAATAGACCCACAAATCAATTCCAAAACTATGCACTGAAAGGAGGAGTATTACCAGAATTATGTTTAGAACATGTTTGGACAGAGAGTGTTAATCTCAATAAGTAAGTACTCAATAAGTAATAAAATCTATTGTTTATTATAGTAACTGTACTTATTCTTCGAATATAATGTAATATACTATTAAAATAGATATGGATATCATTATTTATTTTAGGTAATGTAAATTTTGTATCATACAAATAATTATTTTATTTTAAGTTTCTCATTATTTTCAGAAAACAAACAGTTTCAATATATGTTCTTTGTTCTCTATATGATAATAGTGCTTTGTTACTTTGTAAACCATGTTAAATTTCTTGTTTTATTTTAGAGACAGTAATATGGGACAGGCATCGAGGGTATTCCTCACTGTAGATTTAGTTGGACAAACATACTTTTGCTATTTGGTTCAGAATCAGTGCCGTTTGTGTTTGATTAGATTAGAAAAATCGAATGACCCTGAAAGAATTATTCTAGGAATGTTGACCACGATAACAGCTAAGGATGCAATAAATTTACCGGTATGTGTTGGTATTTCAATTATATTTAGTGCATAATTTAGTTGCTTTTAATTATTAGTAATATAAAATCGCTCAAATATGAAACAAATTTGTTATATTTACACAGTTTTAAAAGTAACATTAACAAAATTAAATTCATGATTAAATGATAGATTAATAATAGTGATCTAAACTTTTTAAGTACTACTTTGAATATATTTGTTTTTATGTTTAGATAATCCATTGTTTCAATCTCTATTTTCTCTATGTATTAGTAATTACTTTGTGGAAAGTGAAATTACCTTTAGTGAACGTTTTAAGTTTTTAAATTGGTTATTTAACTGAATGAGTAAATTGAACAAAAAGCAAAGTAGTGATAATTATAAAATTTAAACTGATAAAATTAAATAAGGTGTTCCAAAAAAAACTTTTATATTTATCCTTGGACTATCTGCTGCTTCATATGAAAGTCTTAAAATATATGTTAATCTTAGAAAATAATTTATATATTTTTTTATTTAAATTTATTTTCAATCATATTATAAAAAATGAAAATAAATAATTCTTACTTTTTCTACATATTGTATTATTTCAAAGAATATACGCAATAGAATTTAATTTCTAGAGAGAAATAAGGAAAAGATAATCCGTTTCGAGATTTATTTGAAATTAGTACATATGAACTATTCAAGTGATACGATTAGATATATGGAAATTAATAAATTATAGTATAAATATACAATTGTCGGTTATTATAAATTTCTAAGAAGGATCACAAAAGATCTTTAATTAAACTGTATAAATAACGGATACGTAATAAGATATATATAATTTCTGTTATGATGATTATCCTTTTTCTCTCAACAACGAAATTAGATAACTGAAATAAAACAGGATAACCACTCCAATTCAACAATCTCAAACCATACATCAGAATAAACCCATAAACAATAAATAAGCTTTATTTTAATTACTATAATTACAATTATGAATTCTTAACAAAATACATTCGGTTCCTTGTTTATTTATCAATTTTATTGAGCTAATAAAACTATTTTTGGACCTTTTGAATATGAGAAATTCAAAGACTAACTACTGCAAAATTATGAAAATGTGCATTGAAAAAAAAATTTTTAAGCTTCAATTTATCTTTCCAAAAATTAAATCCTAAATAATCATGACGATAAATATAATTTAAAAAAATTAATTTAGGATATCAAGATATATGTCACTCAAAATGTTTATAATTACGATTGAAAAAACATTGAATTGTCACTTAAAAAATTTTCTACTAAAAATCCATAAAATAACATTCTATGAATAATATAAAATATAATTATCAGCAATTAATATCAGCATATTAATTTGTATTTTAATTTAATATTTGTAATAAAAATAAAATACGTAGCATGTTCTTCAATACATAATAATATAAAATAAGTGATGTTAACAACACCTGATTGTTTAGTCTCTAAAGAAAAATTTTGCTGATTCGATAGAATCATAAATTAATAACAGTTCAATATCGATTGTAATTTTAATTACTATGAAAGTAAATACATTAAAGCTTTAAATAATAAATATATGACTATATTATTTAACTGTATTAGCTGTTCCAGTATTAATTTGAAAATGTATAAGAGAATTATTCAGAATCCTTCATTATTTCGCAAACATAAGTTTCTTTGTCAATTTCATTCATATCCTCATTTTTTGTTTTTGTATGTATCGCACTTTAATAATGTAATAATTTTATGAAATCTCAATTTTTCGTAGTCTTCTTTTTATAATATACATTGGCATATGTTCCATTTAGAATAATTCTGTTGTATAAGTCGATAAGAGGAATTCATCAACTTATAAATTGAATAAAATAAAGTCGTAGAATATTAGTAGATAATCTGTCACCCTAATTATATTTATGTGGTAAACTAAATGAAGTTAAATTTTGATAACTACACAATGAATTTGAATTTTTTACTGTCGTTTGATAAAGTAAAGGTTTTCGAAGTGTAACATGCTACAAGTATTTTCAATATTTTACAAGTAAAATATAATAAGATATTGAGAAAATATTAGTTAAATGGAAAATATTCTATAAATTGTATATAAAAACTTCTAATTGTCTTTTATTATAAATTCTATTACCATATATTTGAAATGGAATTTTTTTTTATAAAAAGATATTTTTAGTAAATTATCTGCTGCACTACAATGTTCGTTAGTACAGTATTAGTATGTTGTGCCCGCATCTATTTGTGTTTGTGTGAATTTTACTGAATACTCATAAAACAGCTAGCTCAATCTGACTATAAAAATGTTTAAATCAAATAGATATTAGAATTGAGACAACTAAAAAAATGAATATGACCAAGAAAAGTAATTTATACTGCTTTAGAGAAACAAATTGATTTATCTAAATTAAAATATATCTTATGTAATTTACGATAATCAAGCAGTTCTTGAAGCCGCCACGTACTACTTAGAAATACATAAAAATTATTAAAAAGAATACTTATTCTTATAGTTATTTAACAAGATCATATGATATTTCACCTTTTTTTTTTTTTTATCTCGTTTTATTTTTGTGACTAACTTTCGATTTTGCCTGTTTGTTAAACTTCAGTTATTATCTCGCATTAATTTTTTCTTATTACACATAGTAGTTACTAAATTGAAGATCGTATTGATAATTGATATTAATTCCGTGCTCTATATTATTAAACATTAAAGTCCACATTTATTGAATATTTCAGAAGTTGAATATGATTGTAATTATGGAATTGAATGGGACCATGAGCATGTATTCCGGCACATCTTTTGTTGGAAAACTACACGTTCCTAGTATTATTCCTAATGTTGTTGGGAATAGTTACGTGCTCTCGCATTTTTATACTCGAGAACTATTATCACCTTATCCAAGAAGAAGTTCACTAATTTCACCAAGTAGATCATCAACACCGCATGTACAATTTGATGAAGGAGTACACCTATTAAGTCCTGTCACTGGTAGTAATTTAAATATAGTTGATAATTCATTGATTGAAAATAGCCCAATATACATAAAAAGTGCAGTTTCAAATAATTTGATTTTAGAATATGGAGATAATAGTTTTTTTAAAATTACTCTACCTACACATAAAGCATCACCTCTTGGTATGTATAGAAAATATAATAATACACATAATAGTAATTATTTAATAATACAAGAGAAAAATAAAAATATAACTTTTAGATAAATAATTTTATTATATAAAATTCATGATTAAATAGAATTTATTTGTAATTGATAAAATTATAACCTGTGTATCAGTTATGTATAGTATGGAGGTGGTACAAAATCTTATAATTTTAGAATTACATGCCCTAACATTGTAAAAACATTGTATATCGGTTAGTGACAAATGGTTAGAACATATTGAATAAATATTCATAACTATATTAATGAAAATATAAGCAATGTAAGTATCAGTAAAATAAAGAAAAGTAAATCCTAATATTTTGTCGTTCTACACAAAATTCAACAGCTCATGATAATATAAAGCAAAACTTTGGAACATGGAAATGAAGAAAGGAAGAGTCTTATATTTAAACGATTGCTTTTTTTAGGATGCATATTGTTCGGGATTGAAGCAATTTCGAAGACTGTCGACTGTCGATATCGCAGGTCTTTCTAGCTCTCAGGTTTCTGTAAAAACTTTAGAGGAACATTTTCGTGTACTTGTTATATTTTGGCTTCAAATGGCCTATAATGTTATGGTCTTCGAGCAGGA